>NC_064560.1:169606825-169915689 GCF_937001465.1 Orcinus orca
GTGGCTTCTCCTGTTCCTTCAGGGAACCACAGTGGTGTCAACGGGTCCTAAGAGCGAGCCCTAATTGTTATTTTCTGCTTTTTTTTTTTGGTTTTGTTTGTTTTATTTTTGTGGGGGGTTTTCTTTACTTTTTCTCTTTCTCTCTCTCTCTCTCTCTTTTT
The DNA here is from genome assembly GCF_937001465.1 of Orcinus orca. NCBI lineage: Eukaryota > Metazoa > Chordata > Mammalia > Artiodactyla > Delphinidae > Orcinus > Orcinus orca. The sequence continues at coordinate 169,606,987 of NC_064560.1, forward strand.
TTTCTTCTTTTTTTGGCCTGGGATCTAAATGCTCTCTAAAGGGCAAAAAAGTGCTAACAAACATAGCCTAAAAAGTCTCATCAGAGCCTCTGATGTTCCTGTTCCATTCTGAAGACAGGCTCAGCTTTGTGCATTTGTGGTGTGTGTGTGTGTGTGTGTGTGACCTTCTGGGCACTTTTTGGACACCTTTCCACACCTTGCTCATTGGACAAAAGACAAAGCTCACTGATTGTCGAGAAGCATTTTCTGGGAATCTCTCTTGCCCTAGATATGGTTCTCTAGGGCTGTCTAAGGGATATGATCCTGGCCTGTCTTTCCACTGCAGGGACTCTGCTGTGCGATGGGAAGGGGGTGCTTGCTCTGTGACCATGGGCATGGTCTGGAGGAGCACGATCGACAGCTCCCCCTTCCACAGTATGATCCATCCAGAAGAGGATTTTCTGACCGTCTATTGGAGGCTGGGGTGTATGGGGCCATTCAAATCAAAGGCAAAAGCTGCGACTGAGAAGTCCTGTGACTTCTTGGGGAAGCCTCACCTCAGGTCAGAATCCTCTCTCCCACTCTTCTAACTGCCTTGACACCTAGATGCCCTGCAGAGGGAAGACAGAAGACGGCAGGTAGCCCTCTGACCTAGACCTAGAACTCAAACCTGTACTTTCAGCTCAGTCAAGGTCAGGGAGAGAAAAACACACTTGCTAGCAGGGATTCCTAAAGCCTGTCTTGGGGAATGGGATGAACCACAAACAGAACCCCAATACAAATACATTGATTGTCAACATCCAGAGACTATCAGCTTAGCCCTGAGAAGAGCTGCGCCACAGATCTCTGTGCTGAGAGCTGGGCCAGTTTCCCAGGGCTGCCCTTCTGCCTGGGATTGCACTATCTTTTTCTTCCTTGTATCCTAAACCACTCAGGAGGAGCAGAGAGCCTCATATATGATACTCTCAGGGCTGTGGCTGGTGGTTTTTTCTCTCTCGCTTTCTCTCTCTTGCATTTTTTCCCCCATATCCATCTCCCCATCCCACAAAAAACTGCCATGGGGTCTTGAGCATTCCCCTTCCAATACCATGTGACAGGCTGGCAGGTGCTAGGACAGAGCTGGGTGCAGAGAGGATAGAGGGAGAGGGAGGGGGGAAAGAGAGAAACAGAAAAGAAACAAGGGACAGTGAACCAGACAGGCAGAAGAAAGGGGAAGAGAAGGAGACAAATGGATTGGAGAAAGGAGGAAACAGAAGAGGAGAGGAGAGTGTTAACGTTAGTGTGCAGGACAGGGTGCTACACCTTTCTGAAAACTCATATCCACCACGTGGGGGCCCATCATCTCAATGAAGTAATTCTTGTTTTTCTCATGCGCCTCATGATCAATTACCTTGATGTGAATTATTTTGCTGTGGATGGAAAAATAAGTATCATAAACAAGGAGCAGAGTGGGGGGCCAGCTAGCCAGGATAAGAAACGGAAAGAGAAAGAAACAGTGAAAAGATCTAGAAAAGTCAAAGTCTGCCCCAACACCGTAGGGACACGGAGGAGAGTGGCCACCCCAGGTCCCCTTCCAGCCCCACTGGGCTCCTCCTGGGCTTCGTGTGGCTTTATGGCATGATCAGACTGGAGCTCAGGCTTTGAAGTCAATGGATCTAGGTTCTAATCCTGGATATGCTAGGTGATCTTGGACGAATCATTTCCCTGAGACACAAAGGGGTTCAATAATGTGTAAATTACACCATCTCAGGGCAGTCGTGAGAGCTACGAAATAATATACGTAAAAAGGCTCAGGCATTCAGGTTCTCCTAAAGTATTTGCTTCCTTACTCTCTCTTGCTTCTGGGGCAAGGGGGAATTTAAAACAATTTTTTTTTCTTTTGAAATTAGCTGATACCGACTTGAAAGTTTTATTTTATAGAAAGGGCAACGTGGGGGGGGGGGGGCTGCAGTTGGAGCTTGTCCCTTTCTCTGTGGTGGTGGCTATCACAGGGAAGCCAGGAGGGCCATTTGGCTCAAGTCACACCTTCTGGTAATTCACAGCAGGCATCGAACACTACCGACCTGATCTCCAAATGAGCTTCTGCACTCAGAGGAACACACTGGCTGGATCACAGGAACTCTAGGGCTCTCTGAATTATGATTAGTTCATAAATCCTACAATGATCTTGTGACTAGCACCATTATGTTTTTTCTTTGTGTTAAAAGGAGTTGTTTTGTTAATTTAAACATTGAAAATTATAAACCAAGCCAGGAACCCTGTTTTGCATTTCTTTACTTTAGAAAAATGTATTACTAGGAGCTTTAAAAACAGAGGTGGACCTGAGCTTCTCCCAGCCTTTGCTAGATGAGGGGGACATTTCCGGATCAGACCCCAGACAAGATGGTTAAAGGTCTCTCCCAGAGGGTGTGAGACAGTGCCGGACGGGGGTGGGCATGGAGCTGAGGCTCCCCTCAGCGGTGGGAAAGAAGGGGCCACGCAGAAGCCCTGCTCAGCTGCCCACGGGCACGCACCCTTTCGCACACGGATGCCCCGAGCGAGGCCTGCCCTTTGTTGAGAAGACCAAGGCCTTCCGCTCCAGCCTTTATTCTTTTGTATAAAGTAGGAATATTGCTACATTCTGACTTGGAACAAACTCTCAGCTCTCCCGTGTTTCCCAAGTCACCATTAGAGCTTTGCATGTCGACAGAGATTCTGTCGGCCACACTGTCGATCCTGTAGAACAAGATGTGGGTCCGTCGCTCCTGAAGTGAATGTAAGAGCAGTTACTAACCCACCCAGCTCCCGCCACCCCAGTGCTTCAGAAACAGACTCCAAACCCTCCTCACTTGCTACACCCACCCCCAGTCACAGGAAAACCTGGCTGGTCACCAGAGATCGTGTGAGTGTCCCGCCTCTGGAAGGCCACAATACTTTGGCCTTCCCTCCTCCAGGGCCAGGGCATTGGGATGGGAGACTGCGACCTGGGATCAAACCCAGCCCCCTCCTGGGCCTCAGGCAGCATGCTAAAGCTCGCCAAGTCTCATTTGTAAAGTGGAATACTAATACCTCTTCATAGTGTTCTTAATTGAGAAAATGCATGCAAAGCACTTGGCAAGGTGTACGTTTCCTCGTAAATATTTAATAAATAGCAACTATCATTACTAAGAGTAATATGACCGCAGTCTGGTGGTTTGAGAGTAACAGGTAAGGAAATCTTTTCATCTCCAGTCACTGAGTCAGAGAATAAAAGGAAATCAAGCAATAGAACTGGTGACCCAAGAGGTGGTACAGGCTGGAAATAGATGTCAGGTCAAGAAAGAATTGGATAAACCAGGATGGGAGATCCCAAATGGGTTCTTAGAGGGGCTTGGCATGTTAAAGGTGGTAGCATGGAGACAGACGCTTATATTCTCCCCAAATCTGGTTTTGTGCCCCTGTCAGTGACAAGCTCTGGGTTGGACACACCCCACGTCAGACACAGCACGGCTTGTGCTTGTTTGATTTTTAGTGAACAGATAAACAGAAGGAGAGAAGCCACTGACAACTTGGTTGAAGACAGGGAAATGAGGCCAGGCATTAAGCAGTGGCAAGAGAAACTTAGGTGAGCTAGGTGGAACCCCCAGCTGGAGGGCATCATGCGTGGGGGAGGCGCGGTGTGAGCCTCCCTCCCTGAGGTGGCTCGTGCGGAAGGCACCACATCTGTTTGGGCTTAGGGTGTTACCTTGCCCGGAGAAACCCGAGAAAGTTCGCGGTTCTGCTCAAGCCACACGTGAGGCCACAAGAACATTTAAATTTATTAAGAGTCACCAGCCAGTTCTTGCGTTCTCTTTCCAAACTTGTTCTCCCCCATTTCAGTCGATGACACCATCATCTATCCAAACCCAGAATCACCCAAATCCTTCCTCTCCCTCATCCCTCCCCATCACCAGCCTGACGCCCATCTCTGACCCTAAAACATTTAATGCGCCCATTCTGCTATCAAGACCTAGATCAAAGCACCATTACCTCTCCCTTGGACTTTACAACAGCCTCCTAAGAGGTTTTCCTGCTCCTGACTCTGCCCTCTTCCTTAAATCCCTTCCCTAAATGACAACCAGGGTTATCTATTGAAAATAAAATCCAGGTCCTATCACTCCTCATTAATTGGAATAAATACAAAGTCTTTACCACTGCTTATTGGATCTTGTATAACCCAACTTAATTCATCACGTGGTCCATGCTTATCCTCGTCCTTTTGGTTGTCTCATAAACATTCCTTCCTCGGTGTGGCCTTCCACGGCCACGTTATCTCTTTGGGTCTCCCTCCCCACCATGCCCACATCTCCAACCTGGGTCACCTTCTATCATGTTCCATCATGTTATTTCCTCAGCTCATTCCCTTCACTGCACCGATCACAGCCCAAAGTCAGCTGGGTAGGTTATTAACTTACTTGTTTACAGCCTATCTGTCCACATTACAGTGTAAGCTCCCTGAGGACAGGAGCATGTCTTTCTTACTTGCCACTATAGTCCTAGTGCCTGGTGTAGAGGAGGCCCTCAATCATATCTTCCCAAGTGACTTGCTAGTGGCGAATTTCTAACGCCTTAGAAATTCACAAAATTTCTAATTTCATGAAATGAATCTGAAATTCATGAAATTAATCATGAAGCAGGAGCTTCATGAAATAACTCCACTCTGCCTTTTCACAGTAAAAATGTAACTCATTAGGAACAAAAAATATACTGAAGGCTACTTCGATGGAATGACTAAGCATTCTCAGTGGCACAAAGAGGCCAGAAGCCCAAATGTCATTGAACTACACCCTCAGCGTACTTAACCTACTCTATTTGTCCAGTCTTCAGGAGCTCTCTCCAACAGCAAGCCGGGATCTAACTCATGGGTTTAGGCTAGGGCTTTTGAGCCCCATATCTCTCCTATTCCCAATTCCTCCTTCTGCCCAGTGGCAGTTACTAAATGGTCATAGGGTCAGATCTTCCCAAGCAGCTGCTCCTAAGAGCCAGTAATGCTTTCAGAGGCTCTAGGCCTGCACCTGCCTCTCCTCCGAGCCTTCTGTGGAAGGAGGTTCCAAAGCATGCAGCGTTCCCAGCTAAGACCTAACTGTGCTGCCTGGAAAAGATGCCCTCAGGGGCTCGCCCACCAGCAACCTGGAAGGGATTAGGAAACACGTTTCTGGGCTTCCTGGCTGGCCTCTCAGAACATTCCTTTCTACAAGGACACCCAATTCCAAATCAGGACTTGTGAATTTCACTTTACACAAGGAAGGAATCTAATGTAATATATGCATTTACGTTGCCTTCAGCACCATGAGAACCTTCTTATTTCATCCTTACTTCAGCCACGTAAACTAGGTATTATTCCTTCCACTTTAAATAGGAGAAAACAGAAACTAACACACCATTGTAAAGCAATTATACCACAATAAAGATGTTTAAAATAAATAAATAAATAAAGATGAGAAAACAGATGCTCAGAGAGGTTAAGTAACTTTCCCAGAGTCACACAGCTAGTAAACAGCAGAGTTGGGATTTTGGCATATGTCCCCTATTATTCCTATAGCTTATTTTGTACAAGCGGGTGGCTAAACTCTGGCTGCCATTCCCAAGCTGTGGCCACAGTAAGAACCCTAGAATTCTCCCATTTAAACTCAGGCAGCATAGGCAGGTAATAAAGGGATCTGCCTCTGCTTTGCGACGTGAGTAGCTGGCTTCTTAACCCTTTGGCCCTTCCTTGCTGGAAATAATCTCTAAAGAATCTCTGACTTGGTGACCTCTTCCCTCCTGATTTCCACTAAATTACTCTTCACCTCATCAACAAAGGTTCCTTTTCATCATTTCTAAATTTATCCCGAGTGTTCCAGGCCACCTAATGCTCACAAAGCTTCCTTGACCTGGGGCTGCAGGACGGAGCTGGCAGCAGAACTGTCAGCCTTTCTGTGGGAGCTTCCAGAAGGCTCACATCCGTGTTGGGTTCTTCTTTTAGTCCTTTTTATCTCCCTAGTTGGTGCCAGCAGCCCCCATCTCTTTCTCTGTCAAGTTTCTGGCTTTGAACCAGGGCTGAAAAAGCCCTTCCACCTCCAATGGCAGCCTGACAACCCAACACTGACACTCCCCCGACCCCGACCAAGGTCTGGGGGAAAAGCTCCACGTCTCACGAGAAGGCTTAGGGTGCTTGCGCTGATTTTTCTCTTGAACATAGGTGTGGCATAGGGTCCCCGAAAACAGCGCTTCACAAACTTTGGTGTGCCTATGTTTTCCCTGGGAATCTTGTTAAAATGCAAATTCTGATTAGGTAGGTCTGGTGTGGGGCCTGAGAGTCTGCATTTCTAACAAGTAACTTGGGTATTCCTATGCTGCTGGTCAAGGGCCCAATACTTTTGGGGAAATTCTCTCTGACTCTACTAAAAACTTAGGGAAAAGGAGGCAGCTACTCAAAAACGACTGCCAGTCAGGGAGAGGGGGGCTGGAATCAAAATGTAGCATTTCAGCCAAAGACTGGAGTTAGGTCCACTCTGACACTACATTTTGAGAGGGAAATTGGAGAGCACCCAGAACAGGGAGACTAAGATGATGAAGAGTCTAGAAACCATGTTTCAAATTAATTGACTAATATTTATATCTTTTTTTTTTTTTTTTTTGTGGTACGCGGGCCTCTCACCGTTGTGGCCTCTCCCGTTGCGGAGCACAGGCTCCGGACGCGCAGGCTCAGCGGCCATGGCTCACGGGCCCAGCCGCTCCGCGGCATGTGGGATCTTCCCGGACCGGGGCACGAACCCGTGTCCCCCGCATCGGCAGGTGGACGCTCAACCATTGTGCCACCAGGGAAGCCCTATCTGACTGATATAGTGCTTCCTTTATGCCAGGCACTGTTCTATTCTGGCACTTTAGTTATATTAAACAATTCAATCTTCACAACAAACCCATAAGGTAGGTACAGATCAGGCAAGGTGCATACATCACCTCATTTAGTTAGTCTTCTCCGTAACCCATGTAGGTAGGTACTGTTTTTATCCCCATTTTATAGATGAGGAACCAGAGGCTCAGAAAAGTTGAGACTAGCCCAAGGTCACAGGTAAATGAGCGGCAGAGCTGGAATTTGAACTCAGACAGTGTGGCTCTAAAGACTGAGCTTCTAACTGGGATGTGATATGTGAATCCGGAGGAGAGATGTCTCCTGAGGGAGACGGCGCCCACTCCAAATGGTTCTGGGGCTGTCACAAGTGGTTCGTCCAAAGGAAGGGGAGGCAGAATTCAACTCTACCACATACCATTACATCAAAGAGATGAACTGATTTAAAAGGGAGTTATCTCCCCTTTCCTGGTGGCTAGGGTGATGACCATGCATGAAAAAGGCTGTGGAAAGGATTCTGCGTGCTACAGGAGATCAAGGAGATGACCTGTAAAGAAAGGTCGACACCCAGTGGTATGCTGGTAAACGTGCTCATTGGAAAAAAAAAAAAAGGAGCCCTGATTTGGGGTGATGCCTTCCATGGTGTAAATACTGCCACTATAGTCAATTTTAAGGTACTAATAGTTTGAACAACCAGCTTGCAAAAATCTTCAACACTTAACAATCAGGTCTCATGAACTGGTAGGAGCCAGTTCCAGCTGACCACTGACAGTGTCAGCTTCTGCCAACATGTTCGAGAGAGGTGTTGAGAAAAGGTAGTTCTGATCAATTTACAAATTATTTTACCACATGCTAGTGTTTGCTCAAAATGGGTAGCTATCTGAATGAGCTTATTCAAACAGGCCTTTGGGGGAAAGAAAAAGGCTCAAAGATTTGGCTTTTAAAAGGAATGTGGGTGGGTGACGAGGCTGTGGTAGATTGAATTTCTAAAATGTCCCCTCTTAGGTGGAGCCACTGCCAGTGGCTGTGGACTGCGCCCTCGGCTCCACTTGCATGATGGTCCTTGTTGTGGTTTGGTTTTATTTTGAGGAAAATATCCTGGGGTAAATTTTAGTCGACTGCAGCTAATTTATTTTAGAGGAATTTTGTTGAAAAGAAAAGGATCATTCTGAACTTTGCAATGACCCCTTATACATTTTCTGAAATCGAAAATGATCAGCCATGTGAAAAGATTTCTCAAGGAGGATGTCTGCATTTTATGAAAAGCCAGAAGTTATTACAGGAAAGCAGTTGTTGAATCTTTCAAATATACTTGATCATGCACAAACTAAGTATTTTTTCTCTTAAACCGGAAATAAATCTATATCTGGGGCTTCCCTGGTGGCGCAGTGGTTGAGAGTCCGCCTGCCGACGCAGGGGACATGGATTCGTGCCCCGGTCCGGGAAGATCCCACATGCCGCGGAGCGGCTGGGCCCTTGAGCCATGGCTGTTGAGCCTGCGCGTCCGGAGCCTGTGCTCCGCAACGGGAGAGGCCACAACAGTGAGAGGCCCGCATACCGAAAAAAAAAAAAAAATCTATATCTGTTAGAAACAATGTAGCCAAAAGATGTGAATCTGAAAAATTTTGTTGCCGATACTTTATAGCAAGTATAGGAACCAGAGTGATTTGAGTTTGTAAAAGTGCAAAATAGTATGAACAAAATTTGCACTATACCAGATTTGAACATCTAGTGAGATTCACATTCATACTAAGTTTTTAGCATTGTGTTCTTCTGCATTCATTTTTTACTTTTATTATAGGTTCAAAACCAATAAAAAAAAAGTCCCATCTTACACAACATTGTAAATCAACTATACTTCAATGAAAAAATAAATAAAATAAAATGTCCCATCAAAGATGTTCTGCCCTAATCCCTGGAGCCTGTGAATATGCTACCACCTCCATAATGTTATGTGATATGTTATGTTATACGATACAGTTGACCTTAAAATAGGGAGATTATCCAGGTGGGCCTGACCTAATCACAGGGGTCCTTAAAAGCAGAGAGCTTTTTTTCTGGCTGAAGAAGAGGAAGCCAGAGGGATTCATGCATGAATCCCTTTGAAGCATGAGAAGGACTCAATGTGCTGTTTCTGGTTTCAAGATGGAGGGCATCACATGAGGAGGAATGCAGGCAGCCTCAAGGAGCAGAGTGGTCCCTGGATGACAGACAGCAAGGATGGGGGCCCTTAGACCCAAAGCCAAAAGAAATTGGATTCTGCCAACGCCCTGAATGAGCTTGGAAGCAGACACTTCCCCAGTTTCCAGATAAGAGCCCAGCCACCCAAACTTTGATTTCAGCCTCGCGAGACCCTGAGCAGAGAACTCAGCCATGGCCATGCCTGGACTTCTGAGCTATAGAACTGTGAGATAGGTATTGTGTTACATCTCTAAGTTTATGACACATTGTTTCACAGCAATAGGCAACTAATATGAAAGGTTTTTAAAATTTTATAAAGTCAGGAACTGAGCCAGATAATCTCTTAGAACTGTCTTGCAGTGTCTATTTTGTAATCAGACTATGTCGTCCTGATGGCGGGGCCACTGTTAGGCTCTAAGGCGCCTTTGTGAAAAACTGAGAAAAGATACAGCCCTGGAGATACACAGCTTGGTGAGGAGAGAGCGCCTTCCTCCGGCTTGCAGAGCAGCATGTCAGGGCACTGGGCTTGGTGTGGAGAGTGCTGGCTAGATTTTCAGCCTCCACTTAAGGGTCTTTATGCAGTGCACAACCTGCACCACTGTACATGGCAGTCCTGCTTGGCAGACTTTTGCCTGATTCATTAAGCCACACACGTGCCTGAACCAACAAGAATGTGGGACAGGTGGAGGCAGAGACATGGATTTCATTGAAGAACTTTCTGCAACCTGGGGGAGTGGCCAGGGAGGTACAGAGTGGGAGGGAAGGATATCTGGGTCTGTAAGGAGGAGCGTGCACAAATGACCTTTGCTGCTTTGGCATCTATTCTGGACCTTTCTGATGAGCCCGCTGCTGCTTGCAACTTCTCCATACCTATGACTAGCTGTGCCGATCAGGGAAAACCCACAAGGATGTGGCTTCCCCTAGGCAAAATGCAGGAACATTCTGTCTCCACTGACAATTAAGACCCGACAGCTGGGCAAGTCGAGGGGTGCGCACCCACATATCTGAGGACTTGACGTGCATTCTGTCCATTTGGGAATGTCTGGGCTCATCATTGGGCACTGTAACTCATGACCGATTCCTTTGCTCTCCTAATCGCCACTTTTCCCACACCCGAAGAGCGAGCCTCTTACCCGTGGCTAAAGGGTAAAGGACATCTGAAATGACTGTATGATTATGAACCTAAGGCTTCAGGGTATGGTCAGAGGCAAAATGGTGCCAAAAATCCCAAAGGGACCACTCATTCTGTTTCCCAAAGTTCAGGGCAAAATGAGGAAAAATTTTAATTTCTTAGGTCTTCTGAATAGGCACCCTTTCTTTTGAAGGCTGTCATGCCTCACAGAGCAGCTCTACAGGGTAGAAAAGATTTGAAATCACAAATTTTTATCTCTCTACCTTTTCATAGAGGATAAAGACTGGACCCTTCATTCCAGGAATTAGATGCTCTCTGTAATGTCCATCCATACATCCACCCACCCACCCACTCATTATTGATCAAAAGCCTGTTCCCACTCTCATGGAGCTTATAGTCTAGTGGTATGGACATTTACAGAAAGTACCCTTTTGCCCCTGACCTTTGCTCTTATGGCATTTCCGTGGCATAGGAGGCAATATTAAGAAATGTAGTGTCTCAGTGGAGGGCATCAGCTTACATTCCTCAGGCAGCTCAAGTCCGTCTTGCTTTGAGTATACCGCAAACCTCAGGGAGGCTCCTAAGCTTGACTATTTCTCACGGCCACCATGCAAAGATAAAAGTCTCTTGTGTGCACTTGCTCACACACATGGGAAAGAGTGTGTTCCTCCATCGCCTAACTACAATGTCTCTGCTAGGAGAAGAGTGCTCTTCAAATCACAATAAAGATTTCTCCCCCTCTTTGCTGCCCTGTGGTGGGGAGTGCTTCATATTCCTGATTGTGTGTGTGTGCATATGAGTGGGGCTATGACGGGGAGGGGTGAGGGTAAGGAACGTTCCACTGTACACTAGAGGGAGAATCTGGCCTTCTTGAAAGTAATCTCTGTAGGGGCCTTGCTTAGTTATCCTCAAAGGGGAATTAAATTTCCAATCCCCGTGGCAGTGGACATGTGTGGGTCTCAGTTCCATACGTGACTCAGTTACCTACAGGCCTATTTGGGTTCCAAGTGTGCCCTGCCTCACCCCAAGAGAGTGGGGTGGAGAGAGAGGATGATTCACAGCTCCAATTCTCTTCCTCTTCTAAGTCAACAGGGGGAGTAACAAAAAAAGAAACCCACCGATGATCTGGGAATAAACCACTTCTGCGTCTTGAAATTGATAAATTTCAAGGTAGTGAGAATAATCTAGAAAATAAATTTCAAGGTAGTGAGAATAATCTAGAAAATCATTTTTTTAACAGTGTGTCTGCTCCAGGTCCGAAGAGAACAAGTGACTGGTTATCCGATTCGTGGCTTTGGAGATACTGGGTCTCACTGTCTTGTTTTCTCTCTCTGCTGGGGATCTCATTTTTTCAGAATGATTTTGATCCAAGCAGAAAGGAGAGAAGTTTGTACCGTAAAGATGTGAAAATTCAGGTCCAAGAAAAAGCTTCTAAAAATTAGAAAGAGCGAAGAGCTGGCTCCTCAGGACCTGAGTCAAACCCAGTCAAAGTTCCGCCTTCCACCTCACATCCCTGTGCACTCGAGCGCTTATAAAGCCCATCCTTCCGGTGGATAATTTCTAGAGATCCCAGTGAATAGCAAGTCCAGGAAAGATGACTGTCCCAGGTCTGGGTAGAGAAACTCCTCCAATTAGTGACTTAACTACATGGAAGATGAGCTGATTCTACAAGTGTTTTGTTGACTGAATCAATCCAGTACCAAGCTAAGGCAGAGCTGCAGCATTCCATCCTTTCACGTAGAGAGCCACAGGAATGCTGGCCCTGGGGCTGTGCGATGCAGTGGCCCTGGATGAGAGGAGAGCATCCAGGTTACCTGTCAACCATTGTCACCATTTTTGGTGCATTGCGTTGTGCGTCCCAAAAGGGTTGTCAGAAATTTCTGCCTATAAGACTGTTTTAAAAAAAAGACTAGTTGACTTTATTTTATTTTATTTTGGCCGTGCAGCATGCAGGATCTCAGTTCCCCTATGAGGGATCGAACCCGTGCCCCCTGCAGTGGAAGTGCAGAGTCCTAACCACTGGACAACCTGGGAATTCCCTGCCTGTGAGATGTCTAAATGACCTGTTTTCCAGTTCAGGGTTCTTCCCTTCTTCTACCTGCCAAAAAGCAAATTCTTGTTTTGCACCATCTAGAAAGAAGGTGGGGCCCAGGCTCTCAAAGGGTTGGAGTTGGCAGGGCTGAGTCCTGGCCCCAGCTCAGGGCAGCAGTGCTGAGCACTGTACCCTCCACTCCAACGTGAGGACCTAGCCTATTGCTAACTGGTGATCTTGGCAGGAACATAGTAGGCAAACTTCTCGAGGAATAGAGTCTAAAATCTGCAGGTGAGCTTTTCCCAAGGGTGAGGGGAATGGAAATCCTATTTGCTTTGTGTTAAAGGTCTGAAGTGCTGCTAATGGTCAATACAAGAGGCTGATACAGAATCGTGTAACAGATCCAGGGCTAGAACTGGGATGAGGCAAGCAAGGGAGAGGTGCAAAAGTTAAGGGTCCACCAGGCAACTCAGTAATCAAGATAAGTAATATTTTATTGCAACATTTTAAAAAAGTAAGAATTAATGTAAAAAATCCATAATGAACAAAATACCAAAATTATAAATAAAGACAGGACCCACCCTGTACTTGCATGAATCACCTCACCCTAATCCTAATTCATTCCAGGGGTCATTTGGTGCCTTGTGGGATAACGGAGAGGGTGTTAGGCTTGGAAGCAAACGACGGGAGTTTGAATTCTGCTGCTGCTTCTTATTTGCTGTCTTCTCCTAAGGCATTCACCCTCTCTGCGCCTATACAGGAGGCCTTATTTCTCTCTTGGGATTTTTGTGGATAATGACATGAGCAAAAAAGCACAACCCTTGCTTTTGGAAACTACAGGTCTCACTCAAATGTGTGTGCATGTGTGTGTGTGTGTGTGTGTGTGTGTGTGTGTGTGTAATGTGTAGGGCTCCTACTTCACCCTCTGGAACTACCCACTTAGGCCTCTCGGGAAGCCACCCAACTTCCTCAGCCTTTCAGAGTCCATCCTTCATCACTGCTCCCCCATCACCTGTGTCTATGCACCAGAGGAAGCCCCTGTCCTCTTGAGACAGGCCTGATCTCTGCTTTGAACTCCCTAATCTTAGGCAAAAGGGAGGAGACTGGGAGGGCAGAATGTCTTCTCTGAAGACACTGCTTTTGAACCGTCCTCTGGACAGTGGCAGCCAGTTCTCTGTGGTCCTAGCTTCTGCCCCCTGCCCTTGTCAGGCATGGTCCAGCTCTCCCTGCTGCCACACACACCGCTCAAACCACTGTCACCATTGGCCAGGACCCTTGCAATAGCCACCTAACCCAAACTGGCTCCCTGCTTCCATTCCTCTTGCCAAATTAGAGTCCATTCTCTGCTCAACAGCAACGGGGCTTTTAAAAAATTTTTAAAGAAAATCATAACATGCCACTCCTCTGTACTTAAACCCTTAGTGGGTTCCCAGTGCACTTAGAATAAAATTAAACCTGCATAATCGAGCCCTGAGTTCTAAAACCTCCGCATACTCAGAATCATCAAGAGGGCTTGACGAAACACAGAATGCTGGGCCCCATCCCCATTGTTTCCGATTCAAGAGGTCTCGCGGTAGTGCCCGAGAATTTGCATTTCGAACAAGTTTCCGGCGACACTGACGCTGCAGGCTCCAGAACCACCCTGAGGACCTTAAGGGGTCTGCAGAGCTCAGCCTGGCTTGCCCCCAGCTTACCTCCTACCACTCTTCATCCACTCTGCCCAAGCTGTGCTCACCTCCTTTCCATTTTCTCAAATGCATCAACCTCATTCCTGCTTCAGTGCCTTTGCACTGTTTCCTCCGGCTAGGACTTTCCTCCTCCTTCACCAGGGCCTTTTTAATTTTTTTTATTATTTTTTTTAGCTTGAATTTAAAAAAAAGTTTTATTGGAGTATAGTTGATTTACAATGTTGTGTTAGTTTCTGCTGTACAGCAAAGTGAATCAGTTATACATATATCCACTCTTTATTAGATTCTTTTCCATTTAGGTCATTTCAGAGTATTGAGTAGAGTTCACTGGGCTATATAGTAGGTACTTATTAGTTATCTATTTTATTTTTAACATCTTTATTGGAGTATAATTGCTTTACAATGGTGTGTTAGTTTCTGCTTTATAACAAAGTAAATCAGCTATACATATACATATATCCCCATATCCCCTCCCTCTGGCATCTCCCTCCCACCCTCCCTATCCCACCCCTCTAGGTGGACACAAAGCACCGAGCTGATCTCCCTGTGCTACGCGGCTGCTTCCCACTAGCTCTCTATTTTACATTTGGAGGTGTATATATGTCAATGTCCAGGGCCTTTTTAAATGTCTCAGTTTACCTGTTACTTCTTTGTTCACCCAATCAGATCGGCTCTGCAACTACTCTCCATCCAATCACCCTGTTTCGTTTTTATCTTCTTTACATATTTGTTTTATCTGTGTACAGTCCGTTTTCCCCAGCAGAGCATAAGCTCCATGAGAGCAGAAACCATGACTGTCTCATTTACCAGTGCCTGAACAGTCTCTGGCACATAGGAGGTACCCCCCATATATATTTGTTCAAGGAATGAATGAATGATTAATGAAAACTACTGAGTGGCGGAGCGAGGATTTGAGCTGGGGACTGACTGCAGAGCCTGCACTTAACTCTTAACAAGTGATTATACTGGAAGCAATGCCGGGGCAGACCGGTGCTGGCCTCCCTGACTCCATTCCTGCCCATATTACTCCCTTCAGAGCATTGTTATTGGGCTACACTTATGAAAAGATCACTTTAATCGCTCCCCTTTCCCTTCCCAAACCAATCTAAACTCCTTTGGCCTTCAAAACATGCATGAATGGAGTCCCCTTTGGCTGGAACCTGACTCTGCTGTCACTTCAGTAATTCAGTCATGACTTTAGTGAAGTGTTAATATGCTCCATTGTTCCTTCCTGTGACCCATGCCAGGAAAACAATTTTCTGTTCCATCATTTAGTGGTTAAGAGCATGAGCCCTAGGGTCAGAGATACCTGGACTCAGTCCTTAAGAGTTTTAGGACTTTTCTCCCAAGGCAATAGAAATAAAAGCAAAAATAAACAAATGGGACCTAATCAAATTTATAAGCTTTTGCACAGCAAAGGAAACTATAAACAAAATGAAAAGACGACCTATGGACTGAGAGAAAATATTTTCAAATGATGGGACCGACAAGGGCTTAATTTCCAAAATATACTAACAGCTCATACAACTCAATAACCAAAAAACAAACAACCCAATCAAAAAATGGGCAGAAGACTTAAATAGACATTTCTCCAAAGAAGACATACAGATGGCCAATGCGCACATGAAAAGACGCTCAACATCGCTAATTATCAGAGAAATGCAAATCAAAACAACAATGAGGTACCATTTCACACTGGTAAGAATGGCCATCATTAAAAAAGTCTACAAACAATAAATGCCGAAGAGGGTGTGGAGAAAAGGGAACCATCCTACACTGTTGGTGAGAATGTAAATTGGTGCAGCCACTATGCAAAGCAATACGGAGATTTCTCAAAAAACTAAAAATAGAGTTGTCATATGATCCACCAATCCCATCCCTGGGCATATATCCAGACAAAACTATAATTCAAAAAGATACATGCAGGGACTTCCCCGGTGGTCCAGTGGGTAAGACTCCTCGCCCCCAATGCAGGGGGCCGGCGTTTGATCCCTGGTGGAGGGACTAGATCCTGCATGCATGCCGCAACTAAGAAGTCCGCATGCGGCAACTAAGACCTGGCGCAACCTAAATAAATAAATAAATATTCAAAGATACATGCAGGCGAATGTTCATAGCAGCACTATTTACAAGAGCCAAGACACAGAAGCAATCCAAATGTCCATCGACAGACGAATCGATAAAGAAGATGTGGTGCATATATACAATGGAATATTACTCAGCATTAAAAAGAAAAAAATAATGCCATTTGCAGCAACATGGATGGACCTAGAGATTATCATACTAAGTGAAGTCAGTCAGAAAGAGAAAGATATATACCATATGATATCACATATATAGAATCTAAAATATGACACAAATGAACTTATTTATGAAACAGAAACAGACTCATAGACATAGAAAACAAAGGTGGTAAGGGAGGGATAAATTAGGAGTTTGGGATGAGTGGATACAAACTATTATATACAAAATAGATAAACAACAAGGTCCTACTGTATATAGCAAAGGCAACTATATTCAATATCCTGTAATAAATCATAATGGAAAAAATATGAAAAAGAACATATATACACATGTATATATGTCTGTACATATGTCTATGTCTCTGTCTCTATGTATCTGAATCACTTTGCTGTACACCAGAAACTAACACAACATTGTAAATAGACTATACTTTAATAAAAATTAAAAAATATATAATTAAAATAAATAAGATAAAGCAAAGTTAACATATGGGAGAAAAAGAGATTTAGGACTTTTGGCAAATGGCTTAATCTCTGTGAGCTTTGGTTTCCTTATCTGAAGACGGGTGCAGTAATAAAATCTACCTCATAGGGGTTCTGAGAGGAGTAAATGGGGCGATGCAAGTAAAACTCATAGTATAGTCATTGGCATGTGATAAGCAGCCAGAAATTTCGCTTAATTTGATGATGGTCTATTGTTATGACTCGAGCAACCAGTGAAGGGATTATTCCTTCCCTAGTTTCCAGGATAGGGTCAGAAGAGGGTGAGATGACTGGGAGTTTGACAAGTGTTGGTTTCGCTCCAGGCGGAGCATTTTCTGAACCCCATGGTCTGGCCTGAGGAAGAATTACAAAGGGGTGTGTATGCCTGGAGAGGGCTTGTGTTTCCTCAACATCATTCCTCACTTTCCTATCACCGCATATGGACCTTAGCCTGTCTTAGGAAGTCTGTTTGGAAACGAGGATCATCTTTCCTCTGCACTTGCCGCCCCAATTTTAGCCGCATGCCTGTCAGAATGTAACCTTCCCTATTATCCAACCCTGCTCTTGGTTCTCTCCTGGGACAGGAGAGTGATTGGGAGAGTGATTGCAGAGGTGGTTCATTTGCATATTTTAATCCCATTGGTTAGAGAAGGGCCTTGAGGGGTCCTGTTTGATGTCCACGGGGGAATGTTAGGAAGAAGCAATGATACCAGTTTGTCCTACTGAAGGTTTCTTGACCTTGGAGGAGGAGAAGTTCTCCATGGGAGGTCAAGTAGCTGGAGGCAGCATTTGAATTCACTTCCTTCCAGCCCAATCCTAGCTGCTCCTGTTGACAGATAAGCCCCCCCAAGTCTCCACTCATCCACACCTTTTTCTGTTCCCAGAGACGCAAGAATCTGATTTCATGGTTTCAATTAGTGCCAATTCCTCGAGCTCCTTTCCCGGCCTGGCCCCACTTCCGTGACTTCTCCTGAGCTGTGCTCCCTTTCTCTGTTGGCCTAACTGGGTGAGGTGGGGGAAGAGAGTCTGTTACCCTTTCCTGACACATCTATCTGCCCTTCCTCCAACTGCCACCTCTCCCCCCTGTTCGGGACCAGAAGGTTTGCAGGCAATACTCATTTCCAGCATGACATATGCATCCTCCTGTCCTAGTGGTGGAAATAAAATGAGCTTGGGAGAACCTGGGTTCACAGAGGGAGAGGAGCAGTGGGCAGGAGTCAGCCCTGCACGGCCCTGGAGCCCTCAGTTAAAAGCATGTTTGTTTGGGCTTCTTTGGCGGCGCAGTGGTTGAGAGTCCGCCTGCCGATGCAGGGGACGTGGGTTCGTGCCCCGGTCCGGGAAGATCCCACATGCCATGGAGCCGCTAGGCCCGTGAGCCATGGCCGCTGAGCCTGCGCATCCGGAGCCTGAGCTCCACAACGGGAGAAGCCACAACAGTGAGAGGCCCGCGTACCGCAAAAAACAAACAAACAAAAAAACATGTTTGTTTGTACTGCACATCTGTGGGCTGCTGACTTTCTGATGACATTCAGGGTGCGCAAGTCAGGCGGAGTCGTTCACCTGAAACGGAAGGCGGTGACACTCCGGGGTGATAGAAGAAAACCTAACGACAATGACAGTAATGTAATACATTTGAAATTCTACAGCTGCCCGGAGGGCCTTTAATCAAGGTTTCAAAGCACATTTCCCAGATCTTGCCCATTCATCTGTACCACATTCCTGGGAAAGAGCTGGCAGGTAGGTAGCAGAGCGCTATAAATAAAGTACTGTATCATTACCTTTGATGCGAGCACTACATATTTAGACAGCATTACTCTGAAGAGCTAAAGGGCTCCGCACACATTATATTATCTAATTCTAACTCATTCATACAGCATCCCCCATATTTGCTGCCTTGCAGGTAGTTTGGAAAAGCTTTGGATCCACAGAAACTTACAACTCTCTAAAGCCTCCTCCCTCCTCTCCCGTTCCTGCTTAATTCAAGGCACTTCCCAATGCTGCCCCTGGCAGCCCTAAGGAGCCAATAGCACAGCCTGACTCACCTTGTTTACAGTAACACACACTTGGTTTCATGTAAGTGATGCCGCGGGTTGGAAGAAGAAGAAATAATCCATTGCCTTACTGTCAGATTTCAACCGGGTCTTGGTTGCTGGGTTTTGAAAGCCGCATCTGTCTGGCTGTCAGATGGACCTCATGATCATTATGAAGAGACAGGGCAGGGAATGGGTCTGCAGGGTACACTGGTCACATGGGCTCATGGTTGAAGCTAAGTTATTAGTGCCTCACCTTGAAAACGGACATCCTCTTGAAGACTGATTAAGTGGATTTCTTTCGTTTGTAACAGCATCTGTATTTCCCTTACACTGATACCAGGAGGGGGCCGATGTACTTCTGTTCTGTACTTATACATGTCACAGCTGTAAAGAATCACTCAAGTGTGTAATTATTTCCTGATTTGTCTTTTCCCCTGTCCTAAGCTCTATGAGGGCTGGGGCTGTATTTTTTCTAATCGTCTCCATATCTCCAGAGCTGAGCACATGTCAGATGCTTCATAAAAATATTTCTTGAATGAACGGAGGAGTGATGGCATAAATCACAGTGAGCATTCTTTGGTTTAGGGCTTCTAATCATGCCCTTTTTTACAGGCTTACTTTCCTTTTAGGGCATCAGAACAGCTTCCGCACCCACGCCACATCATCATGCACCCTGGGACACTCTCACCAACACTCCCCTCTTCATTCTCCCCTGTCTTCAAGGAACACACAGGGACTGCTTAGGTAGAAGGCATATATTTGCTCTCTTCTCCTTATCCCTCACCCTACTAGGCTGAATCTCATCCATTGACTTAGTTGAACTCTAGCCTCACCTTATTTATATGATCATCTCAAAAAGCCCGAGTCCCCAGCAAAATCTCTCGCCTGCATCTAATATATGGTATGGTGGGGAAAACACATAAACTTTGGGGTCTCAAAGACATGAGTGAAAATCTGAGCTCTAATGCTTACAGCTGTGTGACCTTGGCCAAGTTCCTAACCTCTCTGAGCTTCTGTGTCTTCAGCAGTAACATGGAGGTGATACCGTCCACATCAGGGGGTGTGGGTCAAATGAGAAGACACAGGCAGCAGCCTCAGTGGATGGCTGTTCCCTTTCCTTCCCTTCTATCCTCCACCCTTCCTTGACTTATCCTCCCTCCTGGCTGCCGCTTATCCTTCGGATGCTTCTGGTTGTCACCCCCTCCGTTTCAGGCTCCGTGCTAGGGGTGCTGGGACTCCGACTATATTTATATGCCTTAGCTCTTTTATTTTTTACACCACTGTGTTGCTATGGTGATGGTGAGGCAGGAAGCAAGGAGGACAGCCCGAAAGGAAAGATGAAGCTTAGCCACGAAGATCGGTGGCTCTGGTTGGGGATTTCTCCCGGTGAGCTGATGCTCTCCAGGACCCCTACCTGTGCATTCCATCAGGAGGTGCTGCAAGGAGACGAGAGGAGTCTCTGCCTAGGAAAGGTCTTAAGAAAAGAGGAGATAAAGAGGAATAACTGCTGAAAACTGCTCACCCCGCTGGCCCAGCCACAGCCTCAGCTCCTGGAGCCTTCCTCAAATGATTTCTCTATCAATCGAGTCAGGAGGCAGCAGATGGGGTTGGTGGAGGAGTGACATCAGTGATGTTGGAGTTCGGAAGATGCTCAGACCAGACTCCTTCCCAAGAAGAAAGTCCCCTCTCTTATTGCTGAACCTGGGGAAACTCTTGTCCTCAGCTCTGAGGGTTTGGAGGAAGAAACAGCAGAATCCAGAGAGCCACAGCATGGCCCAGGCTCATACACCATGGACGAAGTACTTAAGGAAAACTAAAGTCAAACAAGGGCAGAAAGGAAGAGAAATTTCTTTTATTCATGTGAAGAACTCCATATATCTACTGGATTTGAATGTGGGCATGGTAGGCTCCAAGATGATGGAAAAAAACCTGCAATGTAGAACAATCCAGTGTTCCTAAAGCTGTTACTCATACGTGATATCACTGGATCCTCAAAATGGCCTGATGAGGTAGGATTATCTTTTTATGAGGAAAGGACACAGAGAGGTTGGCAACTTGCCCAATGTCACACAGCTGGTAAATGGCAGAGCAGGGATTTGAATTGAGGCCACCTGGACTCCAGCCAGTTGGTGAACCCTGGGTTCTAGCCTATGAATTTGTCATCAGGGTCCAGATGAGGCCACAGCCATTGTCTGACCTTGGTGGGGTCACCATTGTGTTTAACAGAGCGGAAGGCCACCCAAGGAAGTTCTGGGTGGGGCAGAGGAGAAGGGTACCGTACTCAAGAGCACATGAGAGAGGTTGATCTGGGGAAAAATCCTAAAGAAGTATGTAAGAGTTGGGCTGAAGATACATTTATTGGCCAAGCACAAAGTCTGGAGAAATATACAGGGAAATAATGCTCGACTGCTCAGTCATTGAAGCATTGAGAGAATTACATGACAAAGGACGGAGGTTCTGATGATGCTGTTGAGGGGGCAGTCAGTGTTGGATTAAGATTTTTAGTTCTCCTCCATTCTGAAGACCTTATGATGCCCCCTCCCGTATAAGTAACAGCTTCCTCTGGGCCAGACACCGTGCTTTATACAAATAACTCATTAATCCTTCCCAGAGTCCTATGAGGTACACACTATTAGCATTTCTAGTTTACGGGTGAGGAAACTGAAACTGTTTGGAGTTAGGTAATTTTGCACAAGGTTAGCCAGCTAGTAAGTGGTCTGATGCTAGGGTCTATGTGTACTCTAACCCCAAACTAACCCATAAAATAAATATAAGAAGTTCAATTATGTTCCCATAAGATTTTTCTTTTTTTTTGTATTTTTTTCTTTTCTGTTTTTTTTTCTTTATTTATTTAGTGTGATAAGATTTTTTTAAATCTCAAATTATTTCATTTTTTTCCTAATTTTTTTGGGGATGACTCTACTTAGCTGATGCTTTTGGGTGATTCAGTATTGGGTAAATGAAGGAATATCTCCAAGAGGGTTCTTTTCCCAATTTTCTCCCTTGCTGTTTCCTGCGCTTTCAGCAGATTGCATTGTAAAGTTGTCTCTACAAAAATTTATTTAAAAAAAACCCAACACCAAAGACTGCAACACATTTATTATGTAAGTCCTACCTCTAAGGTAGAGCCGAGGTTCCATCTCCTCCAGAAACCTTCCCCAGTGACTCAGCCTGCAGGGCCTCTCCCTCCTCAAATCTGGTCCCATGTCCACTCCGTAGCAACCATTTGGCACCCAGCACCTACACAACCTCTGCCTTCTCACGTCCTTACTGTCCTGTGAGCCTCATGGGGGGCACAGCCATGTTGTATCCCTCTGCTTCTCCAGCATTTGGCGGAGTGAGGCTACCCTGAACCATGGAGCATTCATACAGGAGCAGAAAGTTGAACCAGAGGGAAACCAGAATTGAAGGAGGCCAAGGAATTGTGGGCACAGAGGGAGGTGAGAATGGGCAGCCTGAATTCACCTCCTGTGCAATTACAATATGGGTAGAAACGCTCTTGAATACATTCCTCCCTTTTCCCTTTGTATACTTCCATTGGATCATAACCTGCTCTGCTTATCACTTGTCCTGGGGTCATGGAGAATAGGTAGGGAGGGAGAGGGGAACAGGGGCAGGAAGGGGACATGATCTAGCCATAACTCGTGATGCCAGCCCATGGTCCAAAGGAAGTTGGCTGATCTGGTTCTAAAGCTTTCATAAATTCAGATTTGACATGACTAGTTTCCTCTGTTCCATTTTGGAGACTGACCTGGGTCCTCTCCCCAGCATCTCCCTCAGATTCTGGCCACATGTAGAGTAAATGGTTTTCTCCAAGAATCCATCCATCAAGCATGGGGCCCTCTGATTGAGATTTCTTCTCTCTGGATAGCCCTTTACAGTTTATGAAATGCTCTCCCACACATGACCATTCAAAAGTTTGCCAAACACACTGGGGGTGTGGGCGGGGCAGTTATCAGGGACCCCATTCTGTTTATTGTTGAGAATGGAATTATGGGGTTAGCTATTGGGCATCTTGGTCTATTTCCTCTTTTCCAAAGGAAAAAAAAATCCTATTGGAAAGGCAGCTGGCAAACATCTAAAGTTTTTGAGAAGAAAGAGAAAGAGGAACCATAATTAATTATAGCGCCAGTCAGCAGAAAACTGACCATGTTCTGTGCTCCTAGTTGCCTAGTACTAGCTTCTAATACCTGAAAGTAGGGAATGCCCGTACCCTTTGTATTTGCATTGGGCATTTCGGTTTAGAGAGTTATTTTATTTTAGCCTCACAACAGCCCAGGGAAGTCCATGCAGTTATAATCACACATTTGAGGGGTGTGGCTACTGAGACCTGGGGCAGAGATAGGATCTGCCTGAGGTCACACAGCTGGTAAATGATACTGCCTGGGTTAGGTTCGCATCTTCAGAAACAAGGTCAATCCTCTTTTCAATACTCTATTCTGCCTCCCAGCCTGTGAGTTTTACTCAATCCACACTTAGGCATTCTGAAGGTAATGGAAGCAGTGTACGAAGAGGGTCCATTTCCATGGACTGGGCATATCACAATATAGGAAAGAAGAGCAGAGATCTTGCAGTTAGACTGACCTAAGTTTGAATCACACCTCTGCCACTTATAGCCAGATAACAGTGGGGAAATCACCCGTTTAAAGGTGATTTTCTTGTCTGTAAAAGGACAGCATGAGGATTAAGTGAAACCTCCTCCTGCAAATTGCTTAGCACAGATTCCTCAATATATACTCACTGCTGCTGTGATTGTTGACGGCCAACAGTGACATTAATCACTGGATCTGTTTTAACTAAATGATCCTGAATAAGATCATATCATAGTGGTTATTTTCCAAGATGGCGGTGTGATCCCACATGCTTAGGCATCTTCTCTATTTCACAAAATTCCCTATCACGTTTTGCAAAAGTGGTTATAAAGTTGCTTTTTTTTTTTTTTTTTTTTTTTAACCAAACCCTCCATTAAGAGTAGTTTCAATGCTGTTGTCAACCTTCTGGGTCTTGAGGATAGAAATCCGGTGGGTGGGTGGTTAGCTTATCTTTTCACCCTGATGGTCATTATTCAGCCAAGCTTAACACACTTCTGCCTTTTCATTTTTCCCTCACACTCTTATCTAGTCAAGTTTCTGAAGAGGCAAACTTGTCACTGAAGTGATCAGACAGAACACTTAGCATTTTTCTCACACACATGCTTTCAAAGTACTTTTCCATTTCTCTCCAGCATTCAGTGTCTAGAGGGGAAGTGGTGTCCAGGAGCGTGGCATTAAGAGAGGAGAACACGGAATATTTCTGGAATTGCTAATGCCTCACGGGGACTCAGAAAATATTCACTGAGGAAGCGGAGAAATAGAGTCGGGGAGAGAAATTAGGAACCTGCCTCAGGTCATGAAACTGGATTGCAGGACTTCCCTGGTGGAGCAATGGTTAAGAATCCACCTGCCAATGCAGGGGACACAGGTTCGAGCCCTGGTCCGGGAAGATCCCACATGTCACAGAGCAACTAAGCCCGTGTGCCAGAACCACTGAGCCTGCACTCTAGAGCCTGCGAGCCACAACTACTGAGCCCACGTGTCACAACTACTGAAGCCTGCGCGCCTACAGCCCGTGCTCCGCAACAAGAGAAGCCACCGCAATGAGAAGCCCGTGCACTACAACGAAGAGTAGCCCCCGTTCACTGCAACTAGAGAAAGCCCACGTGCAGCAACGAAGACCCAATGCAGCCAAAAATAAATAAATTTACATAAAAAAACCAAAATCTGGATTTCAGGGTCTGAAGAGCCTTAAGTCTCCTGATTTCTAGAATTCTGTTTCCCAAAGGGCACTTGAAATTCTTGACACGAGAGACACAGGGCAGTGGAGCTGTCAAGTACAATGATGGAGGAAGAAGATGCCAAGGATATCATCACGTGCCGTTTACAAGGTGTGAGGGAAGGGAAGAGAAGGATAGACAAAGTGTATCATACACGAGGGATGGGAAAATATGAGTGCCTTCCTGGACTTCAGAAATTCAATGCCATTTCTAATAGTTATTGAGTGTCTATGGGCAAAGTATGTGACAGGCATTAGGGGCTGAAGGAGTTACAAACATGAGTAAGATGTTTTTTACTTCAAGGAGCTTGGCATGACACAGATTACAAATGTTGAGAACTAGTGACCTAGAAACTCTCATGGCCAAATTCCCAGCTTACAGATTCATGTCTGTGGCAATGTCTCCTGAGCTGTAGTCTTGGGAAGGGGAGTGGATTGGCATCTCATTTTCCACGCACACCAAAACAAAACACACAGCACATATGTAAAACCATATAGTGATAATAATGATAATATTAAAACATGTACAAGCAAATCATCAGTTTCTCTCCTACGTATTCTCCTCAGGCTCTTTCGGTGTTGACACTGAAGGTGAAATACTGATCTGATTTCTCCTGTATAACAACGTTTGCAGTTTATGTTGATGACTATTTAGTGTGTATGATGCTCCTGAAGCCCTTCTCTCACCTTTAACCTACCCACCGCCCCGGCTGCACCGACCCACATTGACTGAGGCCCTACAACGTTCTCAGTACTGTGGTCGACACCTCGAAAACATCAGGCATCATCGTAAGATGCTATGCTACACGGAGATGAATAAAACTGTTTCTCTGATCTTCAAGAATTCACAGTTCAATGGGGAAGGCAGACACATAAGCAGATATTTACACTTCAAACTCAGTCTGATTTATGAAACTGGGAAACACCTCAAAGACTTTGGAGTTCTTATTTATTATCGCCTTTTAGAGACAATAAAACTCAGGCACAGGGAGGTTAAGTCACTTGCCTAAGGTCACACAGCTTAAACGACAGGTAGAATTTGAACTGAGGTAGTCTAGGCCTACAGTCCTTGCCCTTAACCACCAGGCTATACCGACTGTCAAATGAGATGGTAAAAATTGCTTTTCAGTGAAACAGAAGAGATTATGAGCTCTGTCATCCACGGTCACCTTTGGGTCTCTCTGGTAACTCTCAACCAGCATTTATCAATTTCTTGAGTGCTCCTTATGTTCCAGACACTGTGCTAAGTGCTTTCAACACATCTCATTTAACCCTCATTACAGCTCAATGAGCCAGGTACTAGCGCTATGCCCTGTTATGGACTGAATGTTTGTGTCCCCCTAAAATTCTGGAGTTTCAAGAAAGTAGGATAAGTTTTTCGAGTTCCCTCAGCCTAAGATCAGCCATGCCAAGCCCTTCACTCTGGGAACGTGCGTGTGTCCACCTCTTGCTGAGAGAATCGGATTCCATAAACCAGACCCCCTACTACATAGAGCCAGTGCCAAAGTACGAGTACTGGAGGGAAGAGTCAGGGGGATCAGTAGATGAACCCCTTGCAGTTCCAAAGGTCCTCACTGACTAGAGTCTGGGGGTTACCAATGACATCACCTTCCATAGGGACCATTATCCAAAGCACAGTCCTCACTATCTTTGACAATTATTCAAGAAAACAGAAATTCTCCAAGGATCTCTAGCCATCTAACAAGTTTTTAAAATCAT
Organism: Orcinus orca; assembly: GCF_937001465.1. Lineage (NCBI taxonomy): Eukaryota > Metazoa > Chordata > Mammalia > Artiodactyla > Delphinidae > Orcinus > Orcinus orca. The sequence goes on from NC_064560.1 coordinate 169,633,117, forward strand.
TACCTAAACGGAAGAATAATTCAGGATCATTCCTATCTCCAGATGTCCCGGCTAAAGTCCAGGCTAGAGTATCATTAGGATAACCATCATTAAAATGAGAAAAGGAAGACAGTTTAATGTGAAGAATGAAGAATAGGCAGATGGTGCTCTGAAGGGGCACTGCCATCCTAAGAAAGCGCTTGGGTTGCTGTGCAATTTCCATTCATCTCCTTAAACTTCCTGGAATACTGGTCACTGATGTACATCTATCAATGGCCCAGCAGCCATATTAAACCCTGTCCATTAATGGCCACAGGGGTTTGTGTCCAACAGGTTTAGATACTTGCTACTTGACCTCATTTATTTTCATTTTTTATTGCTCTGCTATAACATTTTTTTTTTGAGCACTTACAATGTCCTCTTTTTCCTGTCTTAAGCAGTTACTCTCTGTCAAGTACTCAATTTCATTTTCTGGATGTACAGACAAATCACTTGAACTGCCATTCACAATCCCAGCTCTCAGGCAAATCAAACACATCCAAAACAATTGCTACAAAAGCTAAAAGGAAACAAAGAATTCAGTGCCATCCCTTATAGGCTTTTGCTTCATGGAATTTGAGCTCCATGTACTGTCTGTCATTCTTACTTCATACACGAAACACAGGGGCCAGAACTTTGCAACGCGTGTAACTTCCAAGTAGGAAGTTAACTAACCAGTCTTCTAAATATTCAGGGTGCATCTAAGCATACAGGCAATTGTGCTAGAAACTGACAAAGTATAAGTTGGATTCTGGTCCACCAAGAGGTTGCAATACATGTGCCTAATAGGTAGTATTCTGTGGTATAGTGTGTTACAGAATATTGAGTAGAGTTCCCTGTGCTATACAGTAGGTCCTTGTTGATTATTTATTTTATATATAGTAGTGTGCATATGCTAATCCTAAACTCCTAATTTATCCCTCCTCCCCACGTTTCCCCTTGGGTAACCATAAGTTTGTTTTTGAAGTCTGTGAGTCTCTTTCTGTTTTGGAAATAAGTTCTTTTGTATGATATTTTTAAAATTAATTTATTTATTTTTGGCTGTGTTGGGTCTTCGTTTCTGTGAGAGTGCTTTCTCTAGTTGTGGCGAGCGGGGGCCCCTTTTCATCGCGGTGTGCGGGCCTCTCACTATCGCGGCCTCTCTTGTTGCGGAGCACAGGCTCCAGACGCGCAGTAGTTGTGGCTCATGGGCCCAGTTGCTCTGCGGTATGTGGGATCCTCCCAGACCAGGGCTCGAACCCGTGTCCCTTGCATTAGCAGGCAGATTCTCAACCACTGCGCCACCAGGGAAGCCCGTGTATGATACTTTTTTAGATTCCATATATAAGTGATATCATATGGTTTTTCCCTTTCTCTGACTTACTTCACTTAGTATGATAATCTCTAGGTCCATCTATGGTGCTGCAAATGGCATTATAAAACTCTTATTCATTGGCCTCCATCACCTCTGGCCCAGATTCCAGTAACAGTCTCCTAACTCATTTCCCTGACCCCGCTTCACGCCCACTCAATTTCGTTCTCCCAACACAGCTGGGGCCGCCTGTTCAAGTTGCCAATCTCACTAGGCCCCTCCTTCCCTTTTTTTTTTTTTTTTTTTGCAGTACGCGGGCCTCTCACTGCTGTCGCCTCTCCCGTTGCGGAGCACAGGCTCCAGATGCGCAGGCTCAGCGGCCATGGCTCACGGGCCCAGCCGCTCCGCGGCATGTGGGATCCTACCGGACCGGGGGCACGAACCCGCGTCCCCTGCACCGGCAGGCGGACTCTCAACCACTGCGCCACCAGGGAAGCCCCCTCCTTCCCTTTTTAATGGTTCTTCACTGTCCTCCAAACTTCTTAGCATGCTGTAAATGGCCCTTCTGGAACGCTGTTGCTTGCCCTCTTTCTTGCTCAGTTCCCACACATCCTCCAGACCTCAGACATCACCTTCTCCAAGAAGCTTTTCCCAACCTCTCTGAACTGGTTTGGTAAGTCTCTCCTGTCCTGTCCCACAGTACTCTGCTTGCCTGTGTGATGACACTTATCACACTCAACTGAAATCTCTTTTTCACAAGACCGTCTCCAGCAGGAAACACAGTTTCCAGAACATCGCAGGAGCTCAGAAATGCTTGTGAAATGAACAAACGAATGCGTGAGGGAATGAACGAATGAAGGGATGTATGAGGAAAACATTGTGAATGCAGAAATGGGAGGTACGGCAAAGTATTAAAAGATAAACGTAAGGTTTCACACCTGATGAAGGAGGTAGGGATGATGGGGCAATGGACAGAAAGAGGGACTTCCAGAAGGAGTTGTTTTTGGTGAACGTAAATGATGCTTTCAATTCGGGCAGGCTGACTGGGAAATGACGGCTAGACAAAGCCCAGGAGACACAGATTTGCGATTTATACACAAAGAGGACCTCTTTGAAGCCATCTCCATGGAAGATGTCTTCAATACAGAATTTACAGAGAGAAGAGCAGAGGACAGAGGCTGCTTCACGTAAGAAGCTTTACCAATTATCCAGATAATTCAGGTCTAAGTGCGGCTTCTTAATTTTCCGAATAGTTATCTCCATTGTTTCTGACTTGGAAGATCTGCTGTTCTGCTTTTGTTTTCTTTCTTCGTAACTACTCTTACTCTTTTTTTTTTTTTTTTTTTGAGCATATTTTGCGAACTCCAGCTGTTAATTGCCTCATTACACAATCAGGCCATTGTGGTTTATGTTGCCTGTTTTTTGCAGTATGATGCTTAGTTTTCAGTTGTATTCTACTGTTTTCTCCCCAAATATAATTTCTTTGATCAACATATTGGCTGCTATTGATTCATCCGAGTTTTATCAGAAATAGTCTTGCTTACTCTTCCTCTTGCCTCCTCTAAGTTGATTTTCCATAAGAAATTCTGTGTTTTGAATTTTATTCTCCTCAATTTCAAGTGAACATTTGTGAGTCCTTAAACATATCACATAATATGGGCACAGCGTTATGCCTACCTGTCAATTACAAAAGTCCTGTTAGTGAAAGTACAATGCATTGGCACATCATAGGCTACAGTTTACCCCTAGAAGCCAAAATCAGCCAACATTTTCCTAATTGAAATATAAAGGTTTTATTTAGTGAAACCACAATTATTTTTCAGGGTTGAAATATAAATATAAGAGCATTGCATGAATCTGATATGTTCTTTCCTGCCAAGGGCAGAATCTTTCGTCTTTTGAAAGAATTTGTACATAGCGGTCCTTACTCTAAATATATTCAATACGCTAAATTTCTGATTCTTATAGAATTACTACAACATGTCCTTGACGAATTTCTACAGCTGGAAATAGACCTGCTTTTGAAGTGTGAAACTGCATCCCAGTTGTGTGAGCTGCCCTGGTCAAATCTGGAAGTCTCTAAGTGCAGCAAAAACTCTCTTTATTCTAGGGAATGGTTCTTAATCTTTTGGGTGGTCATGAACTGTTTTGATAATTCAGATGCCTTTTACCAGAAAAATGTACACACTCACACACAACATTTTGTTTGTAATTTCAGAGGGTTCAGAGACCCCATGAAAAACCAGTCACTGATCCCCTAAATGTCCCTGGGCTCCTCCGGGTTAATAACTCCTAGACTAAGGGCTAAAGATCAATTGTTGATGGGTGATGGATTTCAGTAACCTCAGAATGAAGAGAAAACAGCTGCAAAGAAAATGTGAACTGCTGGACAGTAGCTACAACTCCCAGCAGGAGATGCATGGCTTGTGTACAATCATGCCCAGCCAGCATGGCACTGAGTGGGCTGCCATCTTTCCTTCTGCATGATGTCGAGTTTTCTATTTATCCTATTATGAGATTTTATTTTATGGCAGGAGAGCTCTGATTCTATGATGGAAGTCAGCTCCTCTTTTTAAACAAAAATTGGCCCTATAGTCATTTCAGCTAAAACAAACCCACTTTTTAGCAAGAGGGAGGAGACGGGAGGAAGAGGCTTCTGTGTAGAAAGAGCTGCAATTTTTGCCACTCCTCCCTCCCTTCCTACAAAAACCCTAGCTCCTCGCTTTCTCTAATACCTTACACTCCCTTGACTTCTACTTGCCTTTCTTAGGTCTCATTTCATTTTCTTGAAGCTGGCGCCTGAAAATCCTACATCAGTTCCAATCTTTCGAATGTCTGGTGTTTACTTATCTTATTCCATATTGCTTTGCACGTATCTGATTTCTGAGCTGTACACTATTCCCTTGAATCCTAAGGGCAGCTTGGTGCTTTAGATCATTTGTATCACCAACCCCTACGTTCCTTTTTAACTCAAGGCAACCTAACCCCCTCCTTCAAAGTTTTTTTACAAACGTAACTGACCTTTAATTTTTGAAAACCATGTTAAAAGCATGACCTGAAGGATAAGCCAACTTAGTAACCGCTAATTACAAACTGCACTGTTTTGCCTGTCTCACCATCGTCCCCATAATCATATTTCCTAAGATTTTATATGTATAGGGAAACATCAATTACTCAGACAATTTGAGATTTTCCCCTCTCTTCCCAAAGGAAAATCCTCTAAAACACCATCACGTTACAGATATGGTTTTCAAGCCAACATTCCTCACCACGTTACTTGCTATCCAATACCTTCCAGCCTATATACTATTTCAGGTTGTTCTTTGATCCTCTTCTAAACAAATCCTTTCAGGGTTCGTAAGAGCCTAACTCTACAAATATGTTCGAAACCTTTATTCTTCTATCCTTGACATCAGGACCTTACCACCCTCCCTTTCGTACCTTGGCCTCCAGCAATGCTGAGTCACTTGCCTTTCCCAAGTGCTCACACCCTTCTGGATTTTTGCTAATGTGGTTGTGTCTGGCTGGAATGCCCTTCCTCTCTTGTACACCTAGATGATTCTAGTCATCACGTGTCCCTCAGCTCTGTGTAATGCTTTCCGGATGACCCTTCTCACCCCAGTGCAGACCCACAGGGATGCCCGTCCTCTGGCTTTCATGGCTCTTGTGTCGTAGAGCTTACGGGACTGCGTTACAGCTGCTGACGCTCTAGTAGATCTACACCCACAATCCCCACTAGACTGAAAGGCCCTTCAGGTCAGGGCCTGGGTATTGTTGGTCACCTAGAGTGTCCTTCCTCCAAGCCCCTGCTTTGGGGTATGTCTACTCCTCTAATTCTGACCATGTGGTTGAAACGGGAGCTACCATCTTCTTACATATTCTACCCGCCTGGCACAGTGAATGGTGTAAGTGGTGTCTGACACCAGAGGGACAGTCACCTCCAATGTTTAAGCTTAAGCTGTGAGTCTGATGGCTGCTTGCAGCTATGTCTCCAGCCCGGTGAGGGGAGCCATTCCGGGCGAAGAAATCTGGCATGACAGGAGAAGACAGAAAGCATCCTGAGGCTGTGGTCATCCCTGGGACTGCCCTTCTCATGCTTTGCTTATAAGAGCCAATGCAGCCTTTCTCCAAAGCAAATGCAACTTGGGTTTCTGCTGTTTGCAACCAAAGAATCCTCTCAAGTGAGACTGACCGACTTCTTCATGTTTCTACCCCCAGTCGCTGACTGAGGGCTTGGCACTCACTAGAGGCTCTGTAAACGAAGCCTGAAAGCATGTTTGTTGTAATGTGGAATCAGGGACCGAGGTGAGAGTGTGAACACACGTCACACTATGATAGGTGTATGAGGGCCACACCTCAACGCTGTAGAGTGAAGTAGTGATTCCATGCACATTCCGAGCATCTCTTTGGGTCTGAGTTTGTTCTGTGTATTTGCTCAACCCTCCTGCAGAAGTGTTGGCTGATCTGATTATTTCTTGTCTAACCAAGAATAATGAGCTCTTCCTGAAAGACACAGTGAGGGAGAACTGTAACATGCGTACATACTCCATATGGCTTCCTGGTTGGCTTTTATTTGCACCGTGCACAGATGTGGGAGAGAAGACAGCTGAGACGGACACTGTTTACCAGCTGTGTGGCTCTGGAAAAGCAACTTAACTTCTCTGGGCCCTGCTTACCTCACAGGACTATTGAGAGGATGAGAAGAGAAAACACACAGGGTGGTACTTTGTTGTTGTGGTCAAATCCTTTCTAGGGCATCATATCGGGCCCTTCTCTAAACACAGAGGCCACTGCAGGGCTGACAGGGCTGCTCTGATAAACACGTGGCCAAAGGCAGGGTCACTGCTTCAAGAGCTGGCCCAACACACACACCTTCGTCAAGGAGCTGAGGTGAGCCTTCCCACGTCCAACACCTGCTTTCTTTCTTTCCTCTCCTCCTGGTTGGATGGTCAAACAAAGCTTCTGGCCACTTCCCACTCTGTCACTACTCAGAAAGCCTCTCAGCTCAGCCTTTGGTCATGAAAACGGATCCTGGATCTCCTGCTTCCCTGTTCGATCCCCTGGAACACGCCCCCAGGTACCTGCCCTAACTAACGAGTTGGGCTGAAGCTTGGTGAAACCTGACAGACTGTTGTGGCTTGTGCAATGTCCAGGATGCCTCTGTAGAACACAGCCAGCCTGGCCAGGCCCGGGTGATAACAGCTGGCCACACTGTGTGGGCCGGCACAGGCAAGCTGCCTGGGGGCCCAATCCAGCTCTGACTCTGTTTCCTTCCTTGCTGACCTTTGCATAAGTAGCTTCCAGCAGCTTCCCAGTCTGCTTGACTGGAAAGGAACATCTCTGACACCTATTCCACTGCCTCCCCTCCAATGGGAGGCAGTGGTAGAAAGACAGAGGCTTTGGAGACCTGGGTTCAAATCCCAGCCCTGCCATCACTGTGGAACTAGCCTGTGGAACACAACCTCGCTGGGTCATAGTCCCATCTGTAAAATGGGGCTGAATGAAGCCCGTATTACATTGCAAAGATAACCAACAGTCACAGTTGCCCAGTGTACAGCAGGTGCTCAGTAACCGATGTTTCCTTTCCCATCCCTCAATTGTTAAACAATCCCCATTATTGGGATATTCTACATCTCTGGCAGAAACTTGCAAGCGAACGGGAATCTACAAATGAAAATGTTTCAAAAATAAATTTGGAGGGGAAAATCTACGTCCTCATCTCTTCAACCTGCTGAGACCAAATTCTAGGTTTTGCGTTCTCCCAGCAACGAGGGAGGACACAGCATGAGCTACACTCCTTCCAGGCCTGGGGAGGTGGGAGGGGAGTGGGGCTCGCTTTGTCAGCCTCGCTCAGGGTGAAGACAGGCTCTCCCCCGCTGCTGTTGGTGGGGAGGAACCCGGGGCTGGGTAGAGCTCCGCGAAGCCCCGGGGGCTGGCGGTTAAGTGACAGCAACAAAAATAATTCCCATCTGCAGGGGCTGCTTGTTTTCAGAGCACTTTCTCTTCTTTTGTCTGTGTTTCCCTCTACAATATCCAAGTGAGATGGGCATTATCGTTCCCATCTGACAGACAAGGAAATGAAGCAGAGAGCGGAGGAGTATGGCAAGTGGCTCTCGGGAAACAGACAGGGCTGTGCTCACATCCCGGCTCAGCTGTGTGACCTTGAACTAGCTGCTTACCATCAGTGCCCCAACTGGCTCTCCTGGGATATGGGTCTGAAAGCACCCGTCCCGTGGGTTGTTGTGAGGTATATGAGGGTTTGTTACATGGTAGAAGGAACAGAAGCTTTGAAGACCTGTATTTAAATCCAGGAGTTCTAGGTATCAGCTCCATGAGAGCACCACATGACAGATTAGCGAAGAGCTGGTCCCAGGACCCAGGGGTCCTCATTCTGAGACAGGCTGGGACCTGGGACCCGGGTCCCTTTGCTGCAGTGCTTGCACCTGGACGAATGTCTCCTCAAGCAACAAAATACAGAGAAACTTTAAGAAACTAAAAGTAACTGCATGCATGCCAGTTGGGGAAAATTATGGAAAACAAGATACAAAAAACCAAAAACCCAACTGCCACTTCTGAAGAGCCGGGAGCAAAAGCAGGGTACTGCGCATGCCCCCTGCACACACCACCACCAGAGGGAGGGGCAGACCACCTAGGCCACGCCTCCGGCCCGACCCCTGGACCCGCCCCTACCCTCAGCCCATATAAGTAAACAGCTCTCCCTACCTCAGGGAACGAGTGAGCAAGGGAAATTGTTACTTGATTTCGCTCCCCACTGCTGCAGCAAGAGCCCCAATAAAGCCTTGCCTGAATTTCTTGTCTGGCCTCTTATCAATTTCTATTGATTAAGGAGGTCAAGAACCCTGGTGAGTAACAATTCCAGAGCCTGAGTTGTTCCAGAACTTCATTTTGCATGCTTTCTTTCCTGGGGGTCCTGAACTGAATTTATCCTAGGAAGGCCCCAGGACCCCCTGGTGGTGGAGAGACAAAGTAGAGAAACCTCACTTCCCCTCAGAATCAGATACCACGTCTGGTAGATCCAGTATAGACACAAAAGCCAGAGATCTGGATCCCCAGCCAGGCTCGTTCTGTGCCTCAGTTTCTCCATCTGTGAAAAGGATGTGACTTACTTCTGCCTTGACCTTTTAAACTACTCCTTGGACCACGACAACAGCTGCCTGCCCGGCCTCCCCGTTGCCCCTGGGCCTGGCAGCCGTGTCTTTTTCTCCATTTCACTGCCCTTCAGCCAGGCCCTTGACCCAAACTTTCTCCCTGGAATGTGGAGTTTTAAGGATACTACGGCTGCCCTGAATGAGAATCTGTGAACTTGGAAGTGCTGATGCAGGTTTTTCCACATGCATGATGAGGCAATAAAAGATAGTCAGAGGAGATGGAGAGAAATGAGGCAAAGATGTAGAGAGAAGCAGGTAAGAAACCATTGGGTTCCAGAGGAAAAGGCAGGGAGGCACCGGCAACATCCGTGTTCCTGCTTTCAGCACCTCAGAAGGCCTGTTTGCCCTAAACCAAACTCTGTAAGATACCTTATATCTTATACATTCAACTTAAAAAAATATATATAAGCTGGCTTTCGTGGGTTCCTGCTTCTTGTAACCAAAAGAGAGAGACACGGATTGTACATGTGTGCTCTTCCGACCTCGCCCTTAGATGGGCTACATCACTGATGAAATCATAGTCGTTGGTTTCTCTTGCTGGTGCCCAGCTGTCACAGCACCCAGGCAAGACCGTGAACTTCAGAGGCTATCGCTGAACACAAGGCCTTGGCAAAGAACAATCAGGCCAGTGTAGCTCCAGACAGCTGGCCTCTGCTTTATTGTGCAAGAAGATGACCGTCGATCCATCTCCAACTTTGCCTTGGCTGTTTTCAAGTAGGAGGCGAGATAGAATGCTGATTAAGGGCCCAGGCTCTGGAGCCAGACTGCCCTGTTTTTGCATCACGGTTCCAACTACTAGCCGTGTGACCTGGAGCAAGTTATTCCATCGCTGTGCGCCTCGGTTTACTCACCTGTAAAATGGAGAGTATCGTTGGTACTCGCCTCATAGGGATATTGTAAAGATTGAGCTGTGCGGTATAATAAATAAATCCCCAATACGCACGCCCTAGGATTTTCATGTCCTAAACAGAACACAGAAAGCATTTAGACAGGAGGCTAGCGGAGCTGTGAAAGGATTTTGGTTTCCTCTCCACTTTGGTTTTGAGGAGGGAAGCTGGTAACTTCAGAGAAAACCAAGGCCTTGAAGAGGGGCAGACTGAAAGAGAGGTCATCAGAGAGACGGACGGGCAAAGAAGGGAACGGCTTGCCAGGCTCAAGGAGGGCCTCAGGGCAATCGCTCGGGGACGCCACTGGAGAAATGAAACGCTGTCCCGAGGAAGAAGAAGCCGGACCGCGAGGCTGAACAAGGAGAGAAACTTGCTCTGCCTGAGAATAAGAAGGGGAGCGCACCCCGACACCAACACTGGGGAGCAACGGGGCTCAAGAGAGATGAGGCAACAAAAACCAGTCAGAAATGCGGGAAGAATGGCAATGCAGGAGAGTCAGAATGAAGCTCGCGAAAATCTTTCTTTTTTTTTTTAACATCTTTATTGGAGTATAACTGCTTTACAATGGTGTGTCAGTTTCTGCTGCATAACAAACTGAATCAGCTATATGTATACATAGATATGTAGATCTATGTATGTATCTATGTATACATAGATACATATATCCCCATATCTCCTCCCTCTTGCGTCTCCCTCCCACCCTCCCTATCCCACCCCTCTAGGTGGTCACAAAGCACCGAGCTGATCTCCCTGTGCTATGTGGCCGCTTCCCACTAGCTATCTATTTTACATTTGGTAGTGTATATATGTCCACGCCACTCTCTCACTTCGTCCCAGCTTACCCTCCCCCCTCCCCGTGTCCTCATGTCCATTCTCTACGTCTGCTCGCGAAAATCTTGATCGTAAAGATTTTTATGAATTTGGATACCACCCTCAGAACACCTTTGGGTAAAAGAACCGCACCACCTCTTTAAGGATGAATGAAATCCCAGCAGCACACATCTGCAGACTCCTTTCAGCTCATCAATCCAAAGTTACTATAAATGGTTCTGTGCAGAAAATCGTTTCAAATGTATGACAGGCCTATGCTAACGTTACTGATTTCAAACTGCAGATTCTCAAGTCAGGCTGCTTGGGTACAAAACCTGGCTCCACTGCTAATCAGCTCAGTGACCTTGAGTATGTTTCTTAACTTCTCTGTGCCTCAGTTTCCCTGTTTGTAGAATGGAGATGGTAAGCATCTAGTCCATAGAATTAGGGAAAGGGAAAATGAGTTACCACGTATACAATGCCTAAAATGCTGTGTGGCCACCGGGAGGGCTCAGTGAACGTTAGCTATTCCCTCTGCCTGTGGTTTTTATATTTTTATGTGGTGTGATACATGGTCCTGCGCATGTATGGTACACACACACGCCAACAATTCCAATGCAAACAACCAACCAGGTTATCCAGAGCTCTCTCACATGCAAGGGCAGAGTGAGGGCACAGTCTGGCTGCAGGGCCAACGTGAAAGTTCCGAGAACCTCAGCAGCCAGGGGATGGCCTTGGTATCAGGTTCTGGCGCAATCACACAGCATGCCCTTTCTGACTCCCCAAATCCTGTCTCTGGGTATAAACCTCCGATGTGTTAAGACACCCTCTCTCCCCTGCTATCACCTTGTGGCCGTTAGAACCGCAGACCCTGAGAACCCCAGCCCTCAGCTTTGTTACTATTCCTTCCCTGCCCCCTCCCCACCCCGGGAGGGAAACCCACGAGCAGCGGCATCAGTCCACCACATTCCCTGGTTTAAGTGACACCCTGGCTGGGGCCACCTGAGCTCATGGAAAGGGAGATCAGAGGCTCCCCTGACACGTGACCAGGACAGTTGTCATGGCAAATGTCCACAGGCTTCCAGTAGGACGGAGCTAGCCAGGAGCAGCGGTCCTCACCACCCAAAAAGTGCTCCATCCTTCCCTCCTTCGGTGGGACCCTCTTCCTGAGGTTTTCCTTCCCTTCCTTCCTCTTTTTTTTAATCTTCTCTCTGTCCATACTGTCCCCTCTCCCTTCCCCAACTGCCATCTCATTACGCAACTGCATGGGCTAAAAATACTTCTGCCAGCCGTGATCAAACCCAAACTGAGCAAGATGCAGAGTTAATGAGGCTTCCATGGAAACACAGTTCCTTTTCCCAGGCAGAAGAATGTGTCTGCGCCAGGGAAAGGGGGCAGGCAGGGAGGTGTGTGGCGAGGAAACAGAGATGTTGGTTAGATGGGGGCAGTGGGGAGTCACAGGGAGCTTCTTGGCCCTCCAGCCTCTTCTGGAAGGGGACTTCACCTCCTAGAGATGGTCAGCTGTCCTGGTCAGCAGCAGCCTAAGAACCCCACTGTATGAGCTCAGCAAAGGGAACCTCGTTTCTTCCAGGAGGGAGATAAGTATTCACCACAGGAGTCCCTTAAACAGTCAAATACTTGGCAACTGAAAAGGGAAATAGATTAAAACATAAAAATAAAGAGCCCCTGACCCAAGGGTTCCTCATTGTGTTCTGATTACAACCAAGAGGGTGCAGAGGGGGAAGGTTGAGAAGGGGCAGGCAAATGTGAAGACAATTTCTGCCCTGCAGGTTCCCTGCTCCCACGAGGAGGCCTTTCCCTCCGGCCTTCTGGAGCCATGAGGTTCCTGACAGAACTGCAGAGGGAAAGCTGAACCCTTCCAGGCACAGCGGCCAGTGGTTAAGTGACCCCTGGCTCATCTCACCAGAGCAGGGATAGCACCTACTGTAATCCTGCTACCTCTCCCAGGCACTCACCATTTTTCTCACTGTTTTCCACTGGAAACACAGAGTTTCCACATCCTGAGAAACGTGTGTGCACCGATTAAAAGCAGAGGTCAGCAAACTACAGCCCACAGGCCAAATCCAGGCCATATCAGGCTCATACTCCGTTTTTGGGTGGGTGTGTGTGTGTGTGTGTGTGTGTGTGTGTGTGTGTGTGCGTTGTGATTTCAAAATGGCTTTCGCTTTTATAAAGGGTTGTAAAGAAGGAAAGAATATGTGACAGTGACCACATATTCCCTGCAAAGACTGAGATATTTACCATCTGCCCTTTACAGAAATAGTTTGCCAACCCCTAGTTAAGAGCAAAGACTACGGACTCAGACAGACATAACGAGGTTCAAATCCCAGGGCCTCCATGGACTAACTCAATGAATTTATGGAATTTACTTTTTCTCTTTGCCTCTCAGTTTTCCCAGTTGTAAAATTAGGCTAGGTATCTATCTCATAGAGAAGGAAGATAGCAGCTTAGCACGGTGTTCACTGCATAAATGCTCTACAAATGGTAGTTAGCACTACCATTGGGAAGGATGGAAAAGTACATTTGAAATATGGCAGGATAATGACCTAGATTCTCTTCCAGAATTATGTCAATGGCAAACATTCCGCCCCTCGGTTTGGATAAGCATCAGATACATCACCTCACCATTGGTTCAGGAATTAGAATTCCCAGAATTCAAAGGCATTCCATGGAGAAAGGGATTCTGGGCCACAAGGAGTCTGACAAAGGCTCTGGTGATGAACACCTAAAGGCAGGATTTGCTGCTCACCCAAATCACAACCATACAAGTCTCGTGCGATCATTAGTCCCGTTACGCACAAGACCTACTAAAACCGACATCGTCAGAACTGGAACAGCAGAAAAGTGGCAAAGAACATGTAGTGAGAAATCAGACAGCCCTTAATAGTACAAAACTACTCTGGCCTACCTTTTCTCCTCTTCAGCTTTTATAAAAGATTAAACAGATAAAGGAGACCCTGACACTGCATTTATTCATCCTTTGGAATAAATAACTGAACTGCTGAGCCAAAGTGGTGCTGAGAAGGTCGTGCTGATGAGCTCAAGGTTAAACCTGGATCAGCCATACGCCTTCGTGTGGTCAAAAATTCAGATGGTGTTCCCAGCCAGTTGTCCTGTGAATCTCCGCACTGGTTACAGAAGGGAGCTAGAGGGAGGGGATAGAGCTCAGAACATTCACGTTTACTTAGGGACAACAGCACACAGATGACTGCAGCCTTTCTAGACCGACGGCTGATTTTTGGCACAGTGTTCATTAGCTTAAAAAAAACAAAGAGGCATTAGAATGTTTGAGATGTAGTTCTTCAACAAAAAGGCCCAAGCATTTTAAAATTGTAACCAGATGGCAAAGAGCCCCACAGGGCCAAGAATGGAAATGGGGAAACCGCTCAGTGTGGGAACCGACAGGAGCAAAATGAGTGTAAACCCACGTAAAGTCTCCTCTGTGCTCACTGATATTTTTTAAGAGCCTAAAATGTCAACATGATCCCATTCTGAAAAACTAGAAACCTGTTTCAAAAAGAGGATTATACTGTGTACACATGTTTCCTTATAAGGGTAGAAAGAAGCCAAGAGAATGGGAGGCCAGGGGGTCTCAGGAAAGAATTCCTGATTAGATGCCAGGAGACTGTTCTAGCCATGTTTCTACTTCTGGTAGTATGAGCTTTGACACATTATCCAGCTTTTCTGTGTCTGAAAAATCTTTACCTGATAATAGGCACAAAGCTTCCTTACAGGGTTTTGTGAGGCTCAGAGGAGTTATGCAGGAAATCCCTCTTTGAAAAGTAAAGAAGACTATACAAATGTAAGATATTATATTTATTATCAATGATAAAGTGAGTAGAAGATCTAAAAGACAGAGGTAGATTCATTTATTCAACAAGTACATATTAACTACCTGCTGGATGCCAGGCACTAATAAATACTGGGCATGTGGAATAAATAAAGGGATAGGATCTCTGTGCTCCTGGATTGTGCATTCTAGAGGAGCAGAGGGATATGAAAAAAAATAACCACATAATTACAGTTTTAGTAAGTGCTTTGAAGGAAAAAATACAGGGTGAAACGAAAGCATACAACAGGCGATGGAACCTAAGACTGGCTGGGTCAGGAATGGCCATCCTCAAGAAATTACATCTTGGTTGAAACTTGAGGATGAGTGGCAGTGGATGAGGCAAGGAGATAGTGGAGCATTTTTAAGGTGGAAGGAATACCATGTGAGAAGCCCCCAGTGGGAGAAGTTCATGGAAGGTGAGAAGACTAACAAGAGGGTAGTGTATGAGGGGGAAGGTGGCACCATAAGGAACTAGAGAAGTACGCCCGAGTCCATGTCATATAGGGCCTTGAAGGCGATGTTACAGATCACCAACATACCCTAAGAGCAATGGAACGCTGCCAAAGGGTTTCAGGAAGGAAGAGATATGACCCAATCTGTATTTTAAAAAAGATACAAGTTGAACTTGAGTCTCTAGTCATGACAGAGTTAACTGGTACTAGACATGACCTCCCATTGAAAACAACCATAAAACTGAAAAAAAAAAATATTCGAAGAAACTGTCTTCAGGTATTGAATAACACTGAATAACACACAGGACAGAACTGTGATCTTTGAGAGAAAGAAAACACATGAATCAAGAGGCATAATCACTCCACAACTGCCCAGCCTTCCTTCCTGGAGATACTTTCCTTTTTCTTGTTGTGGAGCAGGAAGATGGAGCTGAAAGACAGTAGTAGTTTGGCTGAGCTGAGAAGGCAGATGTTAGAGCTCTGGATTGCTGGGATGGCTGAAATCTTCATAGTAGAGTCTCTGAGAAGAGGAAGCTATATAGGGGAGGGCCAGAAGTCTGCACAGAGGTTCCCTGCAGGTCTTCGGTGCAGGGTTGGACGGTAGAAGTGCAGAGAAGATTCCACAAGGCCCAGAAGAGATATCCTTCTGCAGGCCTGAGAGCTGAATGATGAAAATAGAGATCAGGCCATGATGGGAAATACTGCAGTTCCAGCCCAATCAGAGTAGTGAGATCTCACTGCGCATCTCAGGCATTAAGGATAAGCCTGGTAGAAGTAAGGACCATACCAGAGAGCAAGGGCTATGCTCTAGAACTGGTTAAAAGTAAAAATAGGCTTATCCTTACAAAGAATAAGACCAAGCTTGACAGGAACAAAAGTTACAGCAATGCAATTACTTTCTGAACAAAATTCAATACCCTTTAAAGGAAGATGACATTATTGAGACCTTTTACAATATTTCATCTCAATGTCTAGCAGACAATGAGTTATTACTAGACATATAAAGAAACAGGAAAATGTAGCCAACAGACAAGAGAAAAATCACTCAATAGAAAATAACTTCAAGATAACCCAGATGTTGAAATTAGCTGACAAGAACTTTAAAATAGCTATTACAAATATGTTTAAGAACTTAAAGGAAAATGTATCTTAATGAATGAGCAAATGAAGAATCTTAGCAGAGAAATGAAAACTATAAAAAAGAACCTAATAGAAATTCTATCAATAGATCTGGATGGCCTTAATATCAGATTGGAAATGGGACAAGAAAAGATAAATTAACTTTAAGATAGATCAAGATAAATTGTCCAATCTGAAGAACAAAGAGGAAAAAATTGAAAAAGAAAGGAAGAAAGAAAGCAGAACCTCAGTGACCTGTGGGATAACATCAAGCAGTATAACCTATGTGTAACTGGAGTGCCAGGAAGAGAGGAGAGAGAACAGGAAAGAAGAAACATAAAATAATGTTTTAAAATTCCCCAAATTTGCTGAAAAACTTAACTTACATAGCCTAGCAGCTCAGTGAACACCAAGTGGGATGAATATAAAAAAACAACACTTAGGCATATCGTATTCAAAGTGTTGATAACCATAGATAAAGAGAAAAATCTTAAAAGCAGCCAAAGAAAAAGAACATATTCCATACAGGGAAGCAACAAATAATGGATAACTTCTTTTCATAAACAACAGATGCCAGAAGACAACAGAACCCAAGAGAAAGGGAAAAAGAACCTGTCAACCTAGATTTCTATGTCCAATAAAAATATATTTCAAAAACGAAGGCAAAATAAACACCTTTTAAGAGAAATGAAAACAGAGAATATGTTTCCAGCAGTCCTGCACTAGAAATGCTAATGGAAGTTTTCAGACTGAAAGAAATAATACCAATGGAGACAGGTCTACGGATAATAATTAAAAACAGTAGAATTGGTAAATACGTAAGTAAGAACACAATACTATATATATATTTTTTACTCATAAAATTGTTATAACTCACATGAGGGTTTTAAGCAAAAGTTATAACACTGTACTGTGGGTATATATATATAACGTATGTAGCTATCATATGTATGGTAACAATAACACAAAGCATGGATGAGTGTAAAGAGGCATAGATTGCTGCAAAGTTCTTTACTTTATGTAAAGTAGTATAATATTAACTCTAAGTTGACTATAAGTCAAAGATGCATATTGTTATCCCTAGAGCAATCAATAAAAAATAATGCAAAGAATTATAGCTTTAAAACCAATAGAGGAATTAAAATGGAATATTAAGGAACAACAACAAAAGAAGATGGGAGATGCAACAAATAACAAAATGGTAGACTTAAATCCAACTATACTAGTAAACATATTAAATGAAAAGGAAGAAATTGTCAGATAGGAGTAAAAATAATCAAGATACAATAAACTACATACTGTCTATAAGACATGCACTTTAAATATAAAGACAGAGAATGAAAGTAAAATAATAGAAAAAAATATAAATTATGCTTAGTAAGCATAAGAAAGATGAAGCGGCTATATTAATATCAGGAAAAGACTTCAAGGCAAGGGATGTTACCTGAGATAAAGAAAATTTCATAAATGATTTTTAAAAAGTGTCAATTCATCAGGAAGCTACAGCTATCGTAAATATATATGTGTCTAATAAGAGTTTTAAATTACATGAAACAAAACTGACAACACTAAGGAGAGAAACTGTCAAATCCACAATCATAGATACAGATTTTTAACTCCCTTGTCTTAGTTATTCATGAAACAATTAAAATTCAGTGAAGATATAGATGATCTAAACAACATTATCAATCACCCCATTCTACACCCAATAATTACAGAATATACTTTCTTTTCAAGTGCACATAAAATGTTCACCAAGATAAACCATCTGCTAGGTCAAAAACCAATTCTCAATACATTTCAGAAGGCTAAAACCTTGTAGAGTATGTACTCTGACCCCACAGAATTAAATTAGAAATCAACAATAATAAGATATATTTGAAAGACCCCAAATAGTTGGAAATTACAGCATATTTCTAAATAGCCCATGGGTCAAACAAGAAATCCTAAGGAAAATTAGAATATTTTGAATTTAATGATTATAAAAACACAATATCAAAATCTGTAAGACATGGCTAAAGCAGTGCTTAAAGGGTAACATAAGTTTAAATGCACATATTAGAAAAGGAGAAAGTTTCAAAATCAATAATGTTAGCTTCCATCTCAAGAAGCCAGAAAAAAATGAACAAATTAAAACCCAAAGTAAGTAGAAGAAAGAAAATAATAAAGATAAGAACAGAAATCAGTCTAATGTAAAATAGACATACAAGAGGGAAAATAAACAAAACCAAAAGGTAGTTCTTTGAAAAGATTCATAAAACTGATAAACCTCTAGCAAGCATTCTTGAAAAAAAATGAAGGGACAACATTACAGATCCTACAGACATTCAAAGACTATTATGGACAATTTTATAGTAATAAATTTACAACATAGATGACATGGAAAAATTCCTTGAAAAACACAGTTCGCCAAAACTGTCACAAGATGATACAGAAAATATAAGTGCTATATTTTAGAGCAATTGCATTCTTTATCAAAAAGTTTCCCACAGGAAACTGTTAAGTCCAAATGGTTTCACTGGTATATTCTACTGACCATCTAAGGAAGAAATAATTCAAATGCCACACAAATTCTTTCAGAAAAATTAAGAAGGAGAGAGTACTTCACAACTCATTTTGTGAGACCTCATAACCTTGATACCCTAAACTCTTGCAAAAACTTTACAAGAAAAAACTGCAGACTAATTTCCATCATGAAAGTAGACACATGCACAAAAATTCTTAACAGAATATTATTAGTTTGAATCCTTCAGTATATAAAAGGGACCTAGTACAATTTATGCCAGTAATATAAGGCTGATTTACATTTGAAAATTGATCAATGTAATTAAACCATATTAACAGCTTTAAAAGTAAAACCATATGATTATCTAAAGAGACACAGGAAAAACATTGACAAAATTCAAAACCCATTCATGGTAAAAAAACAAATAAAAAATTAACAGGGAACAGAAATAGAAGGAAATTCTTCAATTTAATAAATGGCATCAATGAAAAAGTTATAGATATAATATTGAAGAAGACTGGGAACAAAGTAAGAATGCCTATTCTTTCCATTCCTATTCAACATTACACTAACCAGTGCAATAAAACAAGAAAAAAGAAATAACAAGCATAGAGAAAGAAGTAAAAACTGTAGATAACAAGATTTTTTTATTAAAAACCCTAAGAAAAACATAAATCAACGATTAGTTGCTAATAAGTTAATTTAGCAAGGTCATAGGACAGAGGCTAATATACAAAACTCAATTGCATTTCTGTACACTAGCAGCAAACAATTGGAAATGAAATTTTGAAAAATATTTTAAAAATTCACTTAGCATCAAAAACAAAAAGATACTTTGAGATAAATTTAAGGAATTATATGGAAGACATCTACACTGAACACTATAAAACATTCCTGAGAAAAGTTAAAGATTAAACAAATGGAAAGATATATCATGTTCATGGATTGTTCATGGATTGGAAGTCTCGATAGTATATGGATTTCAACTCTCTCCAAATTGACCTATACATTCAATACTACATTTCTAATTATAATCACAACTAGTTTTTTATAATTAATAAGCTGATTCTAGCATGTAAATGGAGATACAAAGGAACTAGAATAATATTTGAACAAGAAGAACAAAGTTGGGGAACTCACACTACTTACCAAAGTGCCACAATAATTAAGCCAGTATGGCATTGACAATGTAACAGAACAGTGAGTTTCTAATTTCCATGGAAGATAAATTGATAGATAAGAAATTATGCCTACAAATTTTTAAAGAAAATTAGGTTACCTAAGTACAAGAAGAATACCTCTAATACAGGGTATTTGAGCAACTGGTACTCTGTCCAATAATTGCAACTCTAAGTACTACAAACAACAGGCACGTTGATTAGAGATATATCAATGTGATGAATATGACAATGATCATCACTGTTCCCATTCTCAAAGCATGTGCGTCTTATTTTATATCTGACTAAAAATTTATTTTGCAACTCCTTTGTGCTAATACTCTCACATGCATTTTTATTTTATTTTATGAAATAAATATTCTTTTAAAAATGGACTATGTTCAATACCTGTAAATTGAATGTAAGTTTTATTGTAGCAGGAATCTTGGTATTTAGAGCTGCCTTCAGAAAATGAAGAGGGACTTCCCTGGTGGCGCAGTGGTTGGGAATCCACCTGCCAGTGCAGGGGACGCTGGTTCGATCCCTGGCCCAGGAAGATCCCACAGGCCACAGAACGAATGAGCCTGTGTGCCACAACTACTGAGCCGGCATGCCACAACTATTGAGGCTCACACACCTAGAGCCCATGCTCTGCAACAAGAGAGGCCACCGCAATGAGAATCCCAAGCACCGCAACGAAGAGTAGTCCCCGCTCGCCGCAACTAGAGAAAGCCTGCACGCAGCAACGAAGACCCAACACAGCCAAAAATAAATAAATAAAAATAAATAAATGTATTAAAAAAAAGAAAATGAAGAATCATCCTTATAATATGAAGAATCATCCTTATAATATGAAGAATCATCCCATACATTGTTGATTTGGAAAGTTCACGTATTGTTAACTCTGTTTTTATAATTTTATGGTTATCAGGTTGCTGCTGATTGTGATGAGAATGGTGATCACCTTTATAGGAAGGAGGCTAATGTACTCAGAAGAGTGCCAGGATGAGACTGTGATATCGCTAGAGCAAACTGGTAATTTCATGATGACGGAAGAGCTCAGAATTGGGGCTCATGTTCCACCTGATTTGATTTAATTCTTTAGTTTGTGTCTCTTTTTATGTCTTTGTTACAGGAAGTTTACACATGGTGTATTTATTGGTGTTCGCCTCCCCACCAGGTTATGAGGACTTGAGGGCACAGACATACATTACTTGACTTCGTATCTCCCATGCTAAACACAGGACCTGACCTATGGGAACGCAGAGGAAAGGAGCTCTCCAGCAGGGCAGGAAGAATTTTCAGAGACACAGATTTCAGCTGGGTCACGAAGGATGAGAGAAAACTCCCCTGAAGCTTTCCTGGCAAAATGACCAGACTGAATAAAGGTGACAAGTTCAGGATCCCACAAGTAGTTTAGTTTGGAGGAGCAAGAGTAACAAAGAATAGGTAGGAGCTGAGACTGGAAAGGTAGGTTAGGACCGATTGTTCTGACGTCAGTAGAATATGCTTTAATGTGATTGGTTTATGTCTCTTACTACAGAAAACCAAATAACCACACCTTCATAACTAAGAAGGGAGAGCGTTCGGGAGCAACTTCCTGCTCAACTCCCAGACTAAAAGTCGTGTGGAAATAGGAAATAAGGTAACTAATCAGCCACAGTGAAGCCAGGTTCCTTATACATCTACCATGACTGATAACTTTTATCAGAATCCATGAATAGGATAGCACATGTCACACCCGAGTTGTAATAAATGTTGCCAGCAGCCACTGAGTGCTTGTAGACATGCATCTGTACATCAGATCTTATCAGCAAGGGTACCCAAGACATTTTCAATCTCAGTATGGGGAGACGTTTGGCTTGCCCTGTGCCTTGAAACATTTCCAAAAGTCACAACTTGATTTGTAGAGGTACTGCAGTAGATTAATTCATACCAATGCCGTTCAGTGGGGTCCTAACATTATCACAGCAGTCCAAAGGGCCATAGCACATCCTTTTATATAAGCTGCTTTCTACGATAGGGATGAAATATGGGGAAGTCTGCAAAGTCAGTCCAGAAGTCTTCATTTCTGCACATTTACTTAACCAAGAAATGACTCCAGCAGGAGCTCCTGACCATCTTTTCAAGCTTGGGACTGGGGTAGAAAAGGATTAGAGAGAGGGTGAGGCAGTACAGCAGACAAATTCTGCCACCCGGGGAATTTCCCTTGTCCTTCCTCTCTATTTTCCTTTCCAAAAACCTCCTTTTATCATTCAGGTCAGGTCTTAAAATTCCTCTCTCTTGCCTCTGATAGATGTTTGGCATGAATGGATGTGTTTGCCCTTCGCCTTCCTTCTCTTGTATGTGCTTACAATGACTTCCTAAAGGGTTGCTTCCCACCCCATTGTATCCACTGCTGTATAGGCCCTCTGATGGCAAGAGCTTTGCCTGTCCAGTTTATTGTCATATCCACAGTTGCTGGTACAGCCTGGCACATAATAGAGGCTCAAAACAATTCATTGAGCAACTGGATGAGCAACCTGCGTTATTTCTGAGATTCTCTTCCAAGTTCTCTCCAGCTATTGAATGAAAACACTGAAGACAGGCTCCTCTGTGTATCCAACTGAAGGCTGTGGATTAGGGAAAAGGGCTCAGGGTCTCCACTTCTCTTCTCATCCTTACAAATCTCTATCCCAACAGATTGTCTTCCCTTGCTGACTTGTCTTCTCTGAGACTCAGGTACTTCCCTAGGCAGATTGCTAAGTTCCTCCCAGAGAAAAATGTCACCTTTGTGAATCACAGCCCTGTCCCACACAGTGTTTGGCAGGAGGACCTACCCTGAATTAGAACAGCTGTCACTCCTGGTGGTGTAGTCCAAGTATATGAGAGTTTATTGAAGAAGCTGCCATCCTTAGATAAATTACCTCTTAAACAGCAATCATATTATTTTAGAATGCAAAAGTACCTTCTAACTTCCCACAGTTTCCTAGTGCATTGAGAAGAAAATCGAAACTACTTACTTACTGTGGCCTGTGGGGCCCTGTCTAGCTCTGTACCGTAACCGTGGTCCTGCCATACTGGCCTTCCTTGATTTTCATTTCTTCTCCAGGCTCTTCTCCACCTCAGGGCCTTTGCGGTTGATGCTTCCTCTGCCTGGATTGCTCTTTCCTCAATATCTGCCTGTTTTACTTCTGCACCTTAAATGCTGCTTTCAAGGGGTCTTCTCAATACAAAGTATACACATTATTTTCATCTTAGCTTATTTTCATCTTAGCACCTTTTTATTTTCTTTATAGCACTGTCACAAGTTGTAATTTTTAAAAAATTTATTTATTTTGATTTTTATTTATTTATGGCTGTGTTGGGTCTTCGTTGCTGTGTGTGGACTTTCTCTAGTTGCGGTGAGTGGGAGCTACTCTTCATTGAGGTGCGTGGGCTTCTCATTGCGGTGGCTTCTCTTGTTGCAGAGCACGGGCTCTAGGCACGCGGGCTTTAGTAGCTGTGGCACACGGACTCAGTAGTTGTGGCTCACGGGCTCTAGAGCACAGGCTCAGTAGTTGTGGCACACGGGCTTAGCTGATCTGTGGCATGTGGGATCTTCCCGGACCAGGGATCGAACCGTGTCCCCGGCACTGGCAGGCGGATTCTTAACCACTGCGCCACCAGGGAAGCCCTGTAATTTTTATATTTATTTATTTATTACTTAAACTAGTCTTTCCCAGTGGGCTGAAAATTCCTCAAGGGAAAGGATTTTGTTTTGAATTACGACGGCACCCTCATCACCAAGCACAGCTACTGGCACAGGGATGATTCTTAATAAATATTTTTTATATAAAGAATCTATCTTATCACTTATATGTGGAATCTAAAAAATGATGCAAATGAACTTATATACAAAACAGAAACAGACTCACAGACATAAAAAGCAAACTTATGATTACCACAGGGGATAGGGGCAGGGGAGGGATAAATTAAGAATTTCGGATTAGCAGATACAAAGTACTGTATATAAAATAGATAAACAACAAGGTCCTACTGTATAGCACAGGGAACTATATTCAATATCTTGCAATAAATTCTAATGGAAGAAACTGAAAAAGTATATATATACATATATAAAACTGAATCACTTTGCTGTACAGCAGAAACTAACAAAACATTGTAAATCAACTATTCTTCAATTTTTTAAATAATTTCTTAATAGGGTTTCCCTGGTGGCGCAGTGGTTGAGAGTCCGCCTGCCGATGCAGGGGACACGGGTTCGTCCCCCGGTCCGGGAAGATCCCACATGCCACGGAGCGGCTGGGCTCGCAAGCCATGGCCGCTGAGTCTGCGTGTCCGGAGCCTGTGCTCCGCAGGAGAGGCCTCAACAGTGAGAGGCCCGCGTACCGAAAAAAAAAAAAAAATTTCTTAATAAAGAAAGAAAGACTCTATCCTACCTGGCCATCTCCCCTCCTTCTTCTCAATGCAGAAATGACCTCGGTAATATGCCTGACACAGAGATAAAGAGCTCACTACATCTTGTGACAGTTTCAGTGTTAGGCTGCTCCAAGTGTTATAAAGTTGCTTTTACATCAAGCCCATGATGCCCTTCCTCTAAAGTCTACTGACCAGTTTTAATTTTACAATATGAGGACACATATATTGTCACCTCTTGCTCTTCCATGGTCAGATTTTCGAGTACTAGACTTTCAAGCTGTCATGGCAATCCACAAATACTGCATTCATCCTACAGATGAGGACCTGTACCAACTACTTATAAAAAGGAAATTTGGCCCAAGTAACAAACTTGTATGTTAAAATGGGGGTAATCATTCTTAACTGATGACTATTTTGAGGATTAAGGACCATGCTTAATTTGAAAGCAGCATTTTGCAAACCATCAAGTGTAATATAAAAGTAAACCATTCTGGGCTGCCCTGGTGGCGCAGTGGTTGAGAGTCCGCCTCCCGATGCAGGAGACACGGGTTCGTGCCCCGGTCCGGGAAGATCCCACATGCTGTGGAGCGTCTGGGCCCGTGAGCCATGGCCGCTGAGACTGCACGTCCGGAGCCTGTGCTCCGCAACGGGAGAGGCCACAGCAGTGAGAGGTCTGCGTACCGCAAAAAAAAAAAAAAAGTAAACCATTCTTACTACTGTTTGCTATCATAAATGATATGAAACATAGAATGAAAGGTATGATTAGAGTAGAAATAATCCTAATAGGAGGAAAAATATGATGGGAGACAAGAGAAATATAAAGAGAAGCTTCCAAACAGTGACATATTAGCTAGCAATTTACCTTTTCTGATCTGTTTCCACACTGGTCAAAAGAATAATAAATATTTACCCTCCTGAGCTATAGGGATTTTGTTAGGCTCAATTGAGAAAACGCAGGTGAAGACATTTTGTAAACTGTGAAATCCTATTCAAACATAAGGTGATGGTGATGATAATGGCAATGATGATTTGGGATAGATGTTAAAGTGTGTCCTGGATTTTGATGGGTAGTGCTTGACGGTGAGAGGGTGGGGTGGAATGGAATCATTCCGATGGAGGGTGTGGCACTCAGAGCCAGGACACAGAGGCTTAAAAGCACCAGAGAATCCCAAGCAAGAGAGTAAGTACAGGAAGTGGTGAGAGATATAAACAAAACCACATGGCGCAGGTATTTGGAGGTCAGCTTAAGTCTCTGCCACGGAAGAATTTTTTGTAGTAGGGTGGAGTCAGGCTCCCTCCAACTCAGACCTCAAACAATACTTTGGGCATTTTTTTTTTCTTTCAGTATTTAAGTTGGCGTTGGCTCATGGAGAAACCTGGGTCATGAGGACTAGTCAGTAATCCGCTGCAATGGTCCAGATGAAATGTAATGAGAGCCTCATTGGGGGTACTAGGGATGGAGGGAAAAAAACAAGAAGCAGCAAATTTTGCAGGACAACCCAGAGGATTAGACCACTGATTAGATTTGAGAAGCAACTGGAGATGATAGACTCCGTAATGACTTCAGAGAAAGTAGTGGTACCATGGACAGAAGCAGGGGGCACAGAAGGAGTAGGGTAGCAGTGGAGATGGAAGAGGGGGAGCCCTAAGATAGCTCCCAGCTGCTCAGGAGAGTGGCAGCGTGGATGAAGATGCCATGTGCAGAGAGAAAAAGCACAGAAAAACAGCGTTTGGGAAAAGTTAATGAGTTCAGCTTTAGATGTGTTGAAAATGAGGTGTCTGTGAGACATCAAGACAGAGCTGCCTTGCAGGAAGTTGAAGAAAGGTCTGGAGATCAGTGAGAGGTCTGGGCTGAGGATAGGAAATTGTGAACCCTTGGCATGCAGGTGGCCATTGAAATTATAGGAGTAATGAGATTATTCATGGAAAGCTTGTAGACTGAGGAACGAAAGTGGGTAGAGGAAGAGGACCCAGAAAAAGATACTGAGAAGGAACAGTTGGAGAGGTAGGAAGAAACCAGGGACCAAGTGAGTTGTGAGCTTCAAGAAGAGAGTGGCCACAGTGAGAAATGCTGCAGAGGGCATACGAACCATGTTAACACATAAAAATATATGTGTGTGAAAGGAAAACTGCAAAAACAAAACATTTTGTTTCAGTGTGAGACTATGTGTGATGCTTTAAAAATGAATAGTTGAGATGACTTTAATGTTAACAGAGAGATGACCATTTGATTTATTGATTTGGAAAGTCCCTAGTGGCTTCATGTTAGAGGGTGAGGCCAGGAGTCTGTCTACAAGAGTTTGATGAAATGGAAGGGGTGACTATTAATACCTCCATAAAGGAACTTGAAGGAAAAGATCAAGTAGTCGTCTGAGGAATGTATTTGTTTGTTGGTTTGGTTTGGTTTTATTAAGAGAGACCTAGGGCGCTTCCCTGGTGACGCAGTGGTTGAGAGTCCGCCTGCCGATGCAGGGGACACGGGTTCGTGCCCCGGTCTGGGAAGATCCCACATGCCGCGGAGCGGCTGGGCCCGTGAGCCATGGCCACTGAGCCTGCGCGTCCGGAGCCTGTGCTCCGCAACGGGAGAGGCCACAACAGTGAGAGGCCCGCGTACTGCAAAAAAAAAAAAAAAAAGAGAGATACCTAGTCCTGTTTGTAGAAAAGCATTGAGCATGGGGAAGGAGCGGAGCACCAGAGAGGGAGAGATTGAAACCAGCAGCTAGGCTTGGATGCTGGAGTACAGACCCTGAAGTTGCCAGAGAGGGCTGGGGTCAAGAGCACAGGTGACTCACACTGCTACCGTGGTTTTGGCTGCTCTTGAGCCCCAACCTCAGTCCAATAAAACCTGTAAAGATGGAACTGTACAACACTGCTATATTTAAAATAGATAACCAGGGACTTCCCTGGCGGTCCAGTGGTTAAGACTTCGCCTTCCAATGCAGGGGGTGTGGATTCGATCTCTCGTCAGGGATCTAAGATCCCACGTGCCTTGCAGCCAAAAAACCAAAACATAAAACAGAAGCAATATTGTAACAGATTCAATAAAGATTTTTAAAATGGTCCACATCACCCCCCCCCCAAAAAAAACAAACTAGATAACCAGCAAGGAACTACTGTATAGCTCAGGGAACTCTGCTCAATATTCTGTAATAACCTAAATGGGAAAAGAATTTGAAAAATACATATATATGTATAACTGAATCACTTTGCTGTACACCTGAAACTAACACAACACTGTTAATCAATGATACTCCAATATAAACTAAAAACTAAAGAAAAAAAAAAAAGAATGGAACTGTACAAAGGCATACTGACTGTCTCTGTGGACCCCTGGCTGTCCAATACACTTATGTCTATGTGTACCCTAATTATCCTAACACAGTGATCTCTCCCAACATCCCAGGAGCCCTTTATCCACCCCCAGAAGGTCATCTATGTTCTATAAAATGCTTAGGCATGCTATTTTCCACAGGTCAGTTGGGTGTGGTTTCCCCAAGATCATTCCACCCTAGGCATATGAAAGCACCACATGAAAACCAAACTGGACTTCCCTGGTGGCACAGTGGTTAAGAATGCAGCCGCCAATGCAGGGGACACAAGTTAGAACCCTGGTCGGGGAAGATCCCACATGCCGCGGAGCAACTAAGCCTGTGTGCCACAACTTCTGAGCCTGTGCTCTAGAGCCTGTGAGCCACAACTACTGAAGCCCACATGCCTAGAGCCCATGCTCTGCAACAAGAGAAGCCAACACAATGAGAAGCCCGCGCACTGCAATGAAGAGTAACCCCCACTCGCCACAACTAGAGTAAAGCCCGTGCACAGCAAGAAAGACCCAATGCAGCCAAATATAAATAAATTAATTTTTTTAAAAAAGAAAACCAAACTGGTTAACTTATGATTCTTGACTGTCATATGCATTTGAAGCATTTATTTATATATATATTTTTATATTGAACATAAAATTTCTACATATAATGTTAAATACATATACCCTATTTCGAACTTTACATATTTTATTTGCTTTGAGTCTGTACAGGGGCAGACTTTTAAAGAATCTCTTTCCCAAACCTGCATTTGTCATGAACAGTAAGTTGTTCTTGCAGAAGTTTGATGATTCAACACATTAAGCAACGAATCTGAGAAAAATTAGAGTGTTCGTTGTGTTTACAAATAAAATATATGAATAAATAAAATGCTAATACTTTTAATAACTAAAAAAGAAAAAAGAGCACAGGTGAAGAGAGTCTCCTTAGCAAGCAAGAAGTACACACCTCCCTTCAGATGTAGGACGCAGAGAGGGGTTCTGAGGTGAGGCGTGAAGTGAAGAGTGTTCTCATCACTGTCTCAGGGTAAATCATCCATTGAGGGTGAGGCAGGTGGGGTGGGTTTGGAGACTTGAGAAACACAAGAAAGGTTTGGACTGGTCACTGAGGGGATGGGACAGGCAGCCGGCAAGAGAGGGAAGAAAGGCTGGCTACGCGGCCATGGTGGTCTGGATGGGACAAGAGAGCAGGACCCACAGGGAGACCATCAGCAAGTCTCACAACTTCCTGCCATCCCAAAGCCTGGAAACAGGAATGAAGGCAACGGGCAGTGGACAAGGCTGGGGGGTTTCTGGCTCCTACAAATTTGTTCTCCTGTGGCTCCCAGACGCCTCTCCAGCCTGGTTGCGTTAGTTTCCTAGGGCTGCCGTAATAAAGTACTACACACGGGGTGGATTGAAACAACAGAAATGCATTGCCTGACCGTTCGAGAGGCTACAGGTGTGAAATAAAGGTACCAGCAGGGCCATGCTCCTCTGATGCTCCCTGTCTCTGTTGGCTCCAGGGAAGGACACTTCCTTAGCTCCTCCCAGTTTCTGACGGTTGCCAGCAATCCCTGATTTTCCCTGGCTCGCAGAAGCGTCACTCCCGTCTCTGCCTCTGTCATCACTTGAGCTTCTCCCCATCTGTCTGCGTATCTGGGTCTGTTCTCTTCTTCTTGTAAGGACGTAAGTCATGTTGGATTAGGAACCACCCCACTCCAGTACGATCTCATCTTATTACATCGGCAAAAACCCTATTTCTAAATAAGGTTACATTGGGAGGCGGACATGAAATTTTGGGGAACACATGATTCAGCTAAGTACACTGGTCTTTGTGCCCAGTGGAGACTCGAGCATGGGGATGGTCTTGAAAGAGAGTGTCTAGAACTGAACTCAATGCCATGCCTGGCCTGGCTAGTGCACAGGGGAGGGGGCCTACGGCGTTTGCCAACTGCAATAGCGCTAAGAACTCTTCCTACGTCTTCCTTTTATATTCCTTTATTTATAAAGTCATTTGTATTCCAGAAAGGGTTATTTAGCCCTTCTTACCTCAATGTTAATCCCTTAAGACAGAGAAAATGATCCTGCTAAAGGGAAAGGGAGATTAAAAATGAGGTGAATTACTAAACTTAGGAATACAACCACAGCTAAATCAACAGGCACAGATTGAGCCAGGATTGCTTAAAATTGGTTCAGAAATCCACCTCTGTGCTAAAAGAATGCTAAAGCATTCCATCAGGTCACTTGTCTATATTGTTCAGTTAAGTTCAGTTCAAGTTCAAGGTCAAATCAGAATTCAGCAGCCTAACCTGACTGTGGCAGAGGGGACTTTTATTTTTTTACTGACATTGCTAGGTGTTGGTGGAAATTTCTTCTCTGATTTGATACTAAGCCTCATGAACTTCCAGTGCTGGAATAAATAACTCAATTTATGCTCTTCCTAGATGGTGTTCAGAACCCAGAGAAGCCTTTTTACCTTCTTCCCCAAGAAAGCTTATAAAATAAAGCCCTGGGTCCTTGGACACTTAGGAGGACAGGCAAGGTTGCATCAATAAAGGTAAGTGAGAAGTCTTGGGTGGAGGAAAGAATTTAAGCAGAAAGAATCTAACCCCTCGTGGATCACATGACATCTCACAGCTCTGGGGCTTTAGCACTGCTGACGTCTGTGGATCATCTAGGATTTTAGAGTTGGAAGGGACATGAGAATCTTTTCAGTTCAGCCTTCTCGTTTTGCAGATGAAGCAACTGATAGGAGAAGTAACCAGCTCAAGGACACATGAAGGGCTTTTAACTCATCTGGGAATGGACTCAGGTCTCTTGACTCTCAGCCCAGTATCTTTCCACTACATGCAACAGCATTCAAAAGAAAAATGTAGGTGCAGGAAAGTGAACCCTGCTCTCACATACATCTGCTATGATCTAATCTACACTCCCCAATCCCTTCCACCCCGAAAATTCAGGTTCAGAAATGCAAAGGCTAAAATTTGGGGAGATGTATTAGCTTTCAAAAGCATTCTGTAGGGTTTCCCTGGTGGCGCAGTGGTTGAGAGTCCGCCTGCCGATGCAGGGGACACGGGTTCGTGCCCCGGTCCGGGAAGATCCCACGTGCCGCGGAGCGGCTGGGCCCTTTGGCAATTCCATTAAAAATAGCTTTGACTTGAAATTGGTCTGGAGATCATCATTGACTCTGCAATTATATAAGCCCTCAACTGAACGCATCATCATACCAAGCAAAACCCAGGTGACTACGGTGGGGCTGTGCTACCTGACAGCTCCAGGCCTTTAAGGTAGACAGGCACAGTACCCACTTCATCCCTGATTCTCAGGTACACTGGTAAGTCTGTGATCTACAGGGACTGGAAGGTAAAAGAAAAAGCCATGGTGTGCCTTCATCTGTGGCTCTCAAAACAAATAATTTCCACTAACTCTTCCTCTCCCCAAAGGGCACTCCAGCCATGCTTACTGGCAGGGTTGGTTCTTCCCCACTTCAAAGAGAAAGCTAGCACTTCCATGTAAGACCCAGAGGGGCACCAGGTAAACTACCATCTTTAAAAACAAATCCATGCACATGGCAGGTGCTCATAAATATTTGGTGAATGAAAAACTGAATAAGTGAATGATATAAACTGATTTTAAGTGATAGCTAACAAAAAATATGCAGTTGAGTTCTGATACACAAATTCTAGAATAGCTGGTTATAGATCTAATTGAGTATTCTTTATAGTTTTAAATCTTATGTTTCATAAAGAGAATATCATTTTCTACTCATTATTATTATGATGCCAGTGTTTTATTTTATTTTGTTGTTTTGGCTGTGCTGTGTGGCATGTGGGATCTTAGTTCCCTGACCAGGGTTTGAACCCATGCCCACTGCAGTGGAAGTGCAAAGTCTTAACCACTGGACCGCCGGGGAAGTCCCTATGCCAGTGTTCAGAAACATTCTGATGTCATTTGCTTGTGAGAAGTGAAGGGTTTGAAATACTGAAATATTTCCTATGGGGAAAAGTTCTCTTGGAGAAATAAAATACGAAAGTCTTGGAGAAATAAATTATTATTAACAAGTTTGAAAAAAAAATCCATGAGGAAGAAAATGCCTTGGGTTAGATTCTCCTTATGGGATTTTTAGCAATGGTACCACTATACCACAAGCATACCAATAGGTAAGTTTTACCTGAGCGGTATCATCAGCAAAACCTGAGGATTATTCTCAGCTTTTTCAACATGAATAAGCCAGTTTAGTTTGGTGACTTCCCCTCAGCAGCAAATTGAGATGTCTCACCACATAGCTTCAGACACATAGCTTGATTTAAAATAAAATATGACCTCTATCTTCCAGGGGATTCCTGCCCAGAAACCCCCAGCCTATTTTTGAGATAGATTGTCTATCCTAACTCTAATGGATGCCCAGGTGTGCCACCCAGATTCCCCTTCAGTACCAAGGTATTCCCTCCTCTGGCTGCTGGGGTGTTGGTGGCTGAACCCCCACTAGAGTGACCTGTATACAGAAAGCTCACTCATTTAAGACCACACCCCTCTGAGGGCATGATGCGGAGCCTGCACCCAGTGACTGGTCTGACCCCTTGTCCCAATTCAGGACATCTCTGTAGGGCCCTCTGAGCTCCAGAGCTCCCCGTGGACCAGGATCGCCAAGGTCTTTGTGTGACTGGCATCACAGCCCAATTTCTCCTCTGCTCAGTTATGCTCCCTTCACTTCCTCCACAAGTATGGAGCCTTAGAGCTGTCCACATTCAACTTCCTCACATACATCCCCACATAAAAATAGAAATCCTGTTGGGCATCTCTTTGCTCCTTAACAACCTGTCCAACATGTCACCAAAAAAAGCCTTCAAAAGACATTGTAAGAGGCCTTTGGAGCTTCTCCTACCTCCAAGTTTGGGAATCTCCAGAAGCTTAGGATGCTGTGGGTGGGAGCATCAGAGGATGGAGGTAGAAAAGACACATGAAGGTGTACACAAACAGAACCACACACACAAGCATAAAATTGGTCTCCTCCATACACAGTGAAATATAGCTTTGCTGTACACAGCCATTCAAAGATGGTCCTTTCCTTAAATATTTGGACCTGGAATGAGTTTGGAACTCACTCCACGACTATATGAGATCTCTAAGGAGAAGTCATTCTGAATAATTCATCCATCTCGAACCCTTCAAGAGCATGCCAATGCAGGGGTCCTACAGGACCCTGCTCAATAAAGTCCTGCAGCTTCACAATTGCATTTAAATGCAAGTATTTTTTTATTGAGAATGATTTGTGCCCATGTGACATCTTTTAATTTCAGGAAATCAGCATTTTGGGTGCAGAAGTAGTGTTTTTTCCCTCACTCTAATGACAAGAGCAGTAGATAAAAAGTCCTATTTTCAAGGATACCCCTAAGTCACTCTGAGACCTTGTGGGAAAAAGCACTCCTTTTTCAGTATATTAATTATTTTTACTAGAGAAAGGGGAATAATTTGACCTGTTTTCCCCTATGTGGACACTGTGAGGTTTCATGTTTCTAAAGGGAATTAGGAAACCTTTAGAAGGGCCTTGTTATAGTCAAGCAACCATGGGGATCTTATTGTAATGGAATGAATTATGTCACCTCTCAAAATTCATATGTTGAAGCCCTAACTCCAAACGTGATGGTATTAGTAAGTGAGAGGTTGGTAAACAGGTTTATATGAGGTCATGAGGGTGGAGCCCGCATGATGGGATTAGTGCCCTTATAAGAAAAGGAGGAAACACCAGAGTTTTCTCTCTCCACCAAGTGAGGGTATAGTGAGAAGATAGCTGTCTGCAACTTGGGAAACAGACCGTCTCCAGATACACATCTGTCAGCACCTTGATCTTGGACTTCCCAGCCTCCAGAAATGTGAAAAATAAATGTCTGTTGTTTAAGCACCGAGCCTATGGTATTTTGTTATATCAGCCCAAGATCACTGAGACACACACATCTGATCTGTTCACCCCAAGAACCATATAATGTCCCAGCTGTCATGCTAGCTCAGATCTCATCCAGCTTAACATTCTCAGTTTACAGAGAATAAACCCAAGGTACAGAGGGGAAAAGTAAACTGCTGAAGCCTACATAGGCTACTTAGTGGCTGATGTAGTTTCTCAGCCCAGAGTCTCAAAAGGATGTAATGGAGCAGTTATGACCCTGGGCTCTGGAGTTAAGGCTTGAATTTTGGATTTGCCACCAACTACTTAACCTTGTATTAGTTATGTTATATCTCTACAAGCAGTTACTTTTTTTTTTTAACACCCTTATTGGAGTATAATTGCTTTACATTGGTGTGTTAGTTTCTGCTTTATAACAAAGTGAATCAGCTATACATATACATATATCCCCATATCTCCTCCCTCTTGCGTCTCCCTCCCACCCTCCCTACCCCACCCTCCCTATCCCACCCCTCTAGGTGGTCACAAAGGACCGAGCTGATCTCCTTGTGCTATGCAGCTGCTTCCCACTAGCTATCTATTTTACACTTGGTAGTATTTATAAGTCCATGCCACTCTCTCACTTAGTCCCAGTTTACCCTTCCCCCTCCCCGTGTCCTCAAGTCTATTCTCTACATCTGCGTCTTTATTCCTGTCCTGCCCCTAGGTTCTTCAGAACCTTTTTTTTTTTTTAAGATTTCATATATATGTGTTAGCATATGGTATTTGTTTTTCTCTTTCTGACTTACTTCACTCTGTATGACAGGCTCTAGGTTCATCCACCTCACTACAAATAACTCAGTCTCATTTCTTGAGTAATATTCCACTGTATATATGTGCCACATCTTCTTTATCCATTCATCTGTCAATGGACACTTAGGTTGCTTCCAAGTCCTGGCTATTGTAAATAGAGCTGCAATGAACATTGTGGTACATGACTCTTTTTGAATTATGGTTTTCTCAGGGTATATGCCCAGTAGTGGGATTGCTGGGTCATATGGTAGTTCTATTTTTAGTTTTCTAAGGAACCTCCATACTGTTCTCCATAGTGGCTGTACCAATTCACATTCCCACCAGCAGTGCAAGAGGGTTCCCTTTTCTCCACACCCACTCCAGCATTTATTATTTGTAGATTTTTTGATGATGGCCATTCTGATCAGTGTGAGGTGATACCTCATTGTACTTTTGATTTGCATTTCTCTAATAATTAGTGATGTTTGGCAGTCTTTCATGTGTTTGTTGGTAATCTGTATATCTTCTTTGGAGAAATGTCTATTTAGGTCTTCTGCCCATTTTTGGATTGGGTTGTTTGTTTTTTTGATATTGAGTTGCATGAACTGCTTGTAAATTTTGGAGATTAATCCTTTGTCAGTTGCTTCATTTGCAAATATTTTCTCCCATTCTGAGGGTTGTCTTTTGGTCTTGTTTATGGTTTCCTTTGCTGTGCAAAAGCTTTTACGTTTCATTAGGTCCCATTTGTTTATTTTTGTTTTTATTTCCATTTCTCTAGGAGGTGGGTCAAAAAGGATCTTGCTGTGATTTATGTCATGGAGTGTTCTGCCTATGTTTTCCTCTAAGAGTTTGATAGTTTCTGGCCTTACATTTAGGTCTTTCATCCATTTTGAGTTTATTTTTGTGTGTGGTGTCAGGGAGTGTTCTAATTTCATTCTTTTACATGTAGCTGTCCAGTTTTCCCAGCACCACTTATTGAAGAGACTGTCTTTTCTCCATTGTATATCCTTGTCTCCTTTGTCATAGATTAGTTGACCATAGGTGTGTGGGTTTATCTCTGGACTTTCTATCCTGTTCCATTGATCTATATTTCTGGTTTTGTGCCAGTACCATACTGTCTTGATTACTGTAGCTTTGTAGTATAGTCTGAAGTCAGGGAGCCTGCTTCCTCCAGCTCCGCTTTTTCCCTCAAGACCACATTGGCTATTCGGGGTCTTTTGTGTTTCCATACAAATTTTAAGATTTTTTGTTCTAGTTCTGTAAAAAAATGCCATTGGTAATTTGATAGGGATTGCATTGGATCTGTAGTTTTCTTTGGGTAGTATAGTCATTTTCACAATATTGATTCTTCCAATCCAAGAACATGGTATATCTCTCCATCTGTTTGTATCATCTTTAATTTCTTTCATCAGTGTCTTATAGTTTTCTGCATACAGGTCTTTTGTCTCCTTAGGTAGGTTTATTCCTAGGTATTTTATTCTTTTTGTTGCAATGGTAAATGGGAGTGTTTCCTTAATTTCTCTTACATATTTTTGATCATTAGTGTATAGGAATGCAAGAGATCTCTGTGCATTAATTTTGTATCCTGCTACTTTACCAAATTCACTGATTAGCTCTAGTAGTTTTCTGGTACCATCTTTAGGATTCTCTATGTATAGTATGTCATCTGCAAACAGTGACAGCTTTACTTTTTCTTTTCCTGTTTGGATTCCTTGTATTTCTTTTTCTTCTCTGATTGCTGTGGCTAAATCTTCCGAAACTATGTTGAATAAGAGTGGTGAGAGTGGACAATCTTGTCTTGCTCCTGATCTTAGCTGAAATGGTTTCAGTTTTACACCACTGAGAATGATGTTGGCTGTGGGTTTGTCATATATGGCCATTATTATGTTGAGGTAAATTCCCTCTATGCCTACTTTCTGGAGGGTTTTTATCATAAATCGGTGTTGAATTTTGTCAAAAGTACAAGCAGTTTTTTCATCTGTACACTGAGGGATAATAACCTTGTAGGGGTGTTGTGAAGATTAAATGAAATAATACCTAGCACACTGCCTGACAAATAATTAGTATTGCTTAAATTCTAGCTCCTTGTGGTGGAGACCAATACAGATCTGGGCTCCTCTTCCACAATGTAGAGTTGAGTTGTCACTGGGACATGGCTGACCAGACTGGGGCTACATTTCTCAGTCCCCCTTGCATCTAGGTAGGGTCACATGAGTGAGTGCTCACCAGGGAAGTGCAAGTACAGTGATGTGTGCTGCTGCTGGACCAAGGTGGTTAAGTAACAGGTACAAAATTTGCCCTCTTCTGTTGATCGGATTTTGCCAGAGCAACGCTGCAGCCCCAAACTGGTGGAGCTGCAAGGTGGAAGCAGCCTGCATCCTTGAGTAATGGCTTGGAGGAGAAATGCCTGTCCAGGACATTAGACTTTGCAAGAGTAAGAAGTAAACTTTTATCGCAGAACCCAATGACATCTGGGGGTTGTTAGGAGAGCTAGCATGAAGTACCCTAACTAATACGCTATTGCTGTTATTACTAAAGTAGGACGTATGTTGAGAAAATGAAAGGGAAAATTGGAGTGTTTAGCTGGTATGACCTTTAGCTACAACTTCTGGGTTTGAAGGTAGGAAAGGTATGTATTTGCAGCATCCCTACTTAAACTAATCCTCATGCTCAAAAGCCTACATTGTCCTGCTATTAAAGAGCAGAGGGCAAAGAGGCAGAGCCCGGGCTAGCTCTGTCCTCCCTAGAGGCTGACATAGCTTTCCTGATGAATGGTAAGAGGATTCTAAACGATTTCAGCCCTGGCCCTAAAATCCCTTGCAAGAATGGTAAAAGAATTAGAAACGTTGCAGGAAGGGTGGCAGTGCAGTGTTGAGACAGCCTGGGCCTGGT
Source organism: Orcinus orca (assembly GCF_937001465.1). Lineage (NCBI taxonomy): Eukaryota > Metazoa > Chordata > Mammalia > Artiodactyla > Delphinidae > Orcinus > Orcinus orca. The sequence continues at coordinate 169,669,649 of NC_064560.1, forward strand.
CTTCCCTCCGCCTTTAGCTTGCTGCATAACCTTGGCCAAGCCAAATAATGTCTTAAACCTTAGTTTCCTCATCTATGAAATGAGGGACTGAAGGAGCTTAAAGGGTCCTTCCAGCTCTAATGATCTGGGCTTTTTACAAGTTTTTCCATTCAACAGACATTTATTGAGCACTGTGCTGGGTGCTGGAGGGACAAAGATCTTTAAGTTATGGTCTCTCTGGGCTTCCCTGGTGGCACAGTGGTTGAGAGTCCGCCTGCCGATGCAGAGGACACTGCATCCGGGAGGATCCCACATGCCGCGGAGCGGCTGGGCCCGTGAGCCATGGCCGCTGAGCCTGCGCATCCGGAGCCTGTGCTCCGCAACGGGAGAGGCCACAACAGTGAGAGGCCCGCGTACCGCAAAAAAAAAAAAGAAAGATATGGTCTCTGGCCTTAAGGTGCTCACAGTCTAGAGGGGATTTGTCTGTCCTGGACTCAGGCATGATGGAGGCGGTCTGCACGCAGTGTTCTCTTCCTACATGGCCACTTATAGGACTCATATACCTTGATGCATAATATAGGACCAAGGAGGTAAGGACTACTTTACAAAGGCAAATACCCTAAGCAAGGTGTTCATTCTGGAACACTTCAGAATACATGGCAGCAATTCAGAAAAGTCTCTTATTTTCCCCCCCAGCAACTCAAATCACTGCATTTTGGACCCAAAAGGAGCCTGTTATCTCATATGCCCTCATTTTACAAGTGAAACTAAGGTCCAGAGAGACTAGATAGCTCATCTGAGGTCACTTACCTGAAGTGACCCAGGTCAGGCCCAGGTCCTCTATGCCAGTCATCTTGACTCACGGCCTTGGAAAGGAAGGGAAATTTGAAAAATCATCCCATTCTATGCCCCAAAGAGTGGCCAGGTCAGTGTTTCCCACTGCAACGCCACCTAGATTCCTTGCTTTGAAACTTCTAGATTTCTTTAGCAGATGCTTTTGAAGTAACTGAAGTCTCTTTGTGACACGCCTGCAGATTCTGGTGAGTGTTGCTCTAATCAGGTCTAACATCCACAGCTCTAACATTCAGTTGCTGAGAAACTTCTAGACTAGTTGCCTCCTTAAGCCTTTCAGCCTCAGTTTCCACATGTTATACCTGTTTTAATTATGTTTAAAACTCCATAACTGCAAAACTAGTCATGCAGCCAAAAATGGGTAGAGGGTGGAGTGTGGATTGTGGGGAAGAGTCAACAGCCAACCTTCTGTTTGAAAGGATTCAACCTTCTGCAGGAAACAAAAAGCCCCTTCCTCTGTTGCCATGGGAACAGCTCAAGCGCTGCTATGGATGCTCTGCAGGAGGCTGCCTTAGAGCAGAACTGGGGAGAGGGCTTTCTTTCCAATAAGGCAGGAAAGCTGTTTGTGGAAAAACAATCCCGTCAGCCCTTCTGATTCCTGAGGGGGCTGGGAGTGATTCCCCGGCCTCTAGCCCTAAGGCATCTTTTTTCATAGCACTGCCCAGCTGGCAAGGAAACAGGCTATGGCCCAAGGCTCACTCCAAATGACGATGGAGTAGGGTTCTCTGTTTAAAGATTCAGACTCACCGAGGAGGAGAGCTTTCCTCATCTCCACTGGTACAGCCACATCCCTGCCCCATGAGGACAGTATGACTGGGCATCCCTTGTCTAAAGAAGCCAGAGAGAGCCAGGAGAGAGCCACAGCAGAGATTTGGCAGGGGGCAGGTGTGTGAATGGAGAGAGTGAGTGGCCACACGTCACCTCTAAGTGACTCTGGAAACCTTTACGGCCCCCACTCCCACACCACATGTTCCCACAAAGACTGACAACAATTACTGTCTCCTGACCTGTTTTGTCTTTTACTCTGTTTCACAGAAGACTCATTTCTCAGCCCACTCCCAGCTGTTTCTGACTCAGACACGCCCCCGGGGGCCATGTCGCGCACTCATCCCTTATGAAGAGCTCCAGCTTTACCAGGCTAAGGACAGTGAGGAGGGCTCTGCTGGCACAGCAGTTAAAAGCATGCCCTCCAACACCAGACAGGTCTGGCTCTGTGACCTCGATCAGGATACTAGGACTCAGTCTCAGTTTCCTCATCTGTAAAATGGATAGTAATACTATCTGCCTCATAGGATTACTGGGAATATTATGTGATATAGTGCATGAATACCATTTAGCTAAGGGCCTGGATCCTAATGTGTATTTAATGGATGAAGACTTAACAACAACAAAAAAAATAGTTTAGATTAAATGACTTTTACAGTTTTCCCAATTATAAGAGTATGTGATTTTTATCCCCACTTCTCAAAAAAAATTTATTATGACTATTCTCCATGGTTAGAATTATTTCAACCATTTTTAATGTCATATTCACTTTATCCTTTTCTTATTCTCCTTTATAAATAATTGTTTATGCTAAACACAAAGAACATGGAAGAAAGAAATACAATAAAATGTGAACAATGTGTGTGGTGGCAGGAGACCATGTGGAGTGATTTTTTCTCTCTTACGATAGAAATAAAATAGAATATTTTAAAAAGTGGTATTATCCAACATTCTGTGTGACCTCTATTCTCTTTTTGACATCTATTTAATGGGTCTTAAACATTGCCTAATTTTAATTGTCTTTTCCACAGAAGGTACTTCCAAGTCTCCATCTCTGGGCCTGGCCTCCCTCCCAGACTCTGGTCCCTCTGGGCCAGCATACATCCATGTGGATGAGCCAGAAGAATCCATCATTATTCAATTGCTCAGGGTTTATTACTGTTTACACAGCCCTGCCACACTTGTCTTACTTAATCTGCAAAATAACCCTGTGATATGATTATGAATATCATCACCCCCATTTTACAGAAGAAACAACTGAGGCACATTAAAAGGCATTACCTATTCCATGTACACTTCAGTCCGTAGATAAATGGTGGAACTAGGAATTTGAACCCAGTATGCTGATGCCACTTCAGAGCAGGCTTCCCCAAGGGTAAAATGTCTGGACACCCCAGGTTGATCATCCCTCCACTGAATCTAGTGACTCTTCCAGCCTCTCTCTTTTCAGTAATGGCATCATCATCTCCTCCCTCAACCAGTGCCCAGACCTGGCAGGAATCTGACTTCTCTCACTCTCTTCTCCACCACTTTATCAATCATGAAGTCCTGTCAACTCTTCTCTTTCAATGTCTCTTCTATCGCCCCTTTTTCTCAGTTTCCACAATGACCCCTAATGTTCAGGCCCTTGTTGCCTCCTATATATACCGATGACTCAACTATGCAATTGCCTTCCAATTAGACTCACTAACTCCAACCCCTTTGTCCTTCAAGGTAACCAGGTTAATCTCATTTATAGTCTCTTGTGCAATAGCTTTTGATTTCCTACTAATAAAGTTCAAGATCACTGCCTGACAGTCAAAACCCTTCTCTATCTCCTGAACCTTTAATCCTTGCTTTAATTCTTATTACTCCTCTACTTAGTCACTCAGCTCTAGCCATATATGACCTGTCCAAGAAGAGTAAATGAGTCTCTTCCCAGGTGCCGAGAGATCAAAAGGTGATGCCTGCCTAGAGCCCAGGTCTGAAAGGCTTATGAGGCCATATTCGGGTCAGAGATAAAGGGTGCCAAAATCAATTAGCTCTATCTTCCATTGTCAAAAGGATGGGGAGGAGGGGCGGGAGAAGCGGGCACTTCATGATCACTTGTCTTTTCTATTAGTGTAAAGCTCATCTAGGCCATGATCTTGCTTTTCTTCCCCAGGAGAATTTCTCTATAGCCATTTAACACAGTGCCTTGCACTCAGTAGATACTCAGTAAATATTTTTATATTGATCCGTAGCTTTTTTGTTTGTTTGTTTTATGGTACGTGGGCCTCTCACTATTGTGGCCTCTCCCGTTGCGGAGCACAGGCTCTGGACGCACAGGCTCAGCGGCCATGGCTCATGGGCCCAGCCGCTCCGCGGCATGTGGGATCCTCCCAGACCGGGGCACGAACCCGTGTCCCCTGCATCGGCAGGCGGACTCTCAACCACTGCGCCACCAGGGAAGCCCAATCCATAACTTTTTCTAAACTCATTTTGAGCTACAATAAAGCAGAAGCCCATAGTATAGAGCACTGGCTCTCAACCCTGGGGAACTTAAAAAAAATGCTGATGTCTGGGCCTCATCCCCATGGGTTCTGATTTAATTAGTCTGGGAAGGATCCAGCACTAGCAGTTTTTTAAAGCACTCTATGGTCAAGAACCGCTGGTTTAAGAGAAGGGCAGTGGATCTCAGAAGTCCTGATTTTACTGAATAGCTGTGTGATCATGAACAAATCACTTTACTTCACTGGGGCTCCATCTTACCTGTTAGAAAATAGTGTTTTGCTGCATTAGATCCAAGGTGCATTAAGTTCTAACAATTTTCTCTTCTATTTCCTAAAGAGTTTCTCTACCAGCAGAGTCTGGCTCTTACATTGAGGGATCTAAAGGCCTTCATCAGACGATCCCAGAATTGGAAGAAATGAAAAGCTTCCAATTTACATTCTTCCAATGTACATTCTTCTTTTGTCTTCTTTTTATTACAGCCTGCTCTAGCCATTGGAAACATTACTCCTTAAATCAGTCAATCAACCAATCAATCGACTGATGATGGTAAGGGTAATTTAGGGGTCATTAAGCCCCACCCATTCTTAGATATGCACAATTGACACTTTCTCACATGCAAAATGCGCTTTAAGAAGAGTTCCTAAACCTCTGTTGCAACCAGGTTGTTGCCTCTAAGCCACCTCTTATGTAGAAAATTTGGAGCTGCCTAAAATCAGGACTTGAATGAGTCCTTATTGTTGTTTAGAACGATGCAAGGGACTGTGTCGAGAATACAAAGAAACACAAAATCTTGTTCTGGGAAACTTAGACTATAACTGAGGAAAGAAAATTCACACACACACACACACACACGCGCACAATTTAGAACTAAATACAGGACCCTGACAGTAAGTGTTCAGGTAGCACTCAGGGAAGGGAAAGATCCGTATTCTTCCCATCAGTTCCAGCTAGGTCTTTTTAACCTTAAAGTGCTGGTATCATCCTGACCCTACTTTCAGCCTTATTCATGCCATGACCAATTCCTGGCCATGGGGAGGGGCTCCCAGGATGCCATATAATTGCTGAGCATAGCAGGAAGTAGCAAGAAACATCTTCCACACTTCCCATCATCCCTGCCTTCTATTCCCCTAGTAATGGCTCCCAAATTCATACCCAAGTAATTTACAAGCAATTTAGACTAGAAAGAGGCTGAAAGGATGGGGGTGGGGAGAGAAAGTAAAGTGAATCCCAAACACCTACAATTGAGAACCAAACGTTCTGTTCCTTGGAAACAGTCCGGATGGTGCCGAGACCAGGTTCATCCAGAGAACGTGGTGAATGTGCACTCGGTAAAGGTCAGACACCTGGGCACTGTGTGCTGAGCAAGCAGACTTTCTGAACCTACCCAGGCATCATAGCACTTTATCAACAGGTCTTGCAGACCAGTGTTCTCTGGTCATCTCCCGGGGGTTAACTCTCAATTCTAACAGTTTCTCTCCTTGTGAGTGTGATCAGTGGTAGCTGAAGGCTTCTGACAGTGATGGCAATGGGTTCAACTGAGTCCCGACTTCCTGGGACCAGCACCAGAAACTGTCTTCCCTGTGCTAGACTTCCTCTGCTCAGTTCGGCCTCAGAATGGCCTTCTCTGGTGGCAGCCAGTTTGCTACATTCTCTTTAAATTTGGCTTCACAGAATGTGAATCATCTAATCCAACCCCTGATTTTACAGATGAGGAAATCGATCCCTTCTAGAGAAGGGACTTGCCCATGGTCACCCACGAGGCGGTGTGAGCATCGTGATCCTCTGACGGTCCGAAGGGTACATGAAAAGAAAAGGCAGAGTTAGCCTTTGGCCTCTTATCATTCTAAATTCTCCCCATTCAGTGATCTCATCTACCCCCATGACTTCAATCTCACCTCCATTCTCATGACCTTCTCTCTGAAACTATCCTGAACGCCAGGTCCATATTTCTACTGGACCCAAAAGTTTTTCCATGGGTGCCCCATTACTGTCTCAAAACCAACATGCCCCAAATAGGACTCATCACTGGCCCCCAAATACCTTACAAACTTGATCCCCACTTTTAGATTCTCCATCTTATTTAAAGGCAATTCCATCCATTCTGCTCTGCTAGATTAAACTAGGTCGTCAGCTTTGACCCTGCCCTCTTATTTCCTTCCACTCAGTGCCACGCAGGCTCCAGGTCTCCTGATTCTCATCATAGAGTGCCTTCTTACCCATTTCCTGTCTATTTCAATAGACATAACCTAGGCCCGCCATCACCCCTCACCTGCATTTCTGTGATATTTCCTTAATCGGTGGCCCTCTTTCTGGATTCTCCCCATCTGCCCCTTATTCATCCTCAATATTGCTGCCAGATTAGCTTTTCTAAAACAAAGATCTGTTATGTCATTCTCTTACTCAAAATGAGCTTCTGTGGTTGCTTTGCTTTCTACAGAGTATTGTCCAAACTCTCCAGTTGTTGCCAAGACTATCTACAATTCGGTCATGCTCTGAAGTTCTTTCACTCTGCACCTGATCTAGCCACGTTTCACTACTCATTGTTTCTTCAATAGGCCCTGCAATTCCTTCTCTTGACCAGAGATGTCCTTCCTTCCATATTACTTTGACAAAGCCCTATTTCTTCTTTAAGACTCACTTCTTTAATGAAGTCATCTCCCATCCTACACATGGTCCCAGAGTGGTGACTTTTAGCATTTTAAAGTTAATTTGGTGACATGCTGGTTATTGAGACTGTGATAAGAATATGTTAGAAGAAGTAGTACAAAAGCAAAACCATGAGAAACCCAGAGAAGGTGGCCATACTGTGGCCTCTTTTAATGTGTTCTCTTTCTCCCGATTAATGGGTCAGGCCTCAGGCTGTTAAAATTCTCCTACCCTGCCACTGTACTTTGTACCTTTATTTTAGCTCTTACCACCTGCCTTTCATGATAGGTGTACGTATAAAAGTTTTGCTTCCTTACTGGTTTAAAAGCTCATGTAGAACACCAGGGGAGTCTGAAACGATGGTGCCTTGACATTTGTCAATGTTATCACAAGGTTAATTAGCCTCTGTTGTAGTTATGAGTACAAGTAGGAGGTGATGGTTGTGAGAGTGGGGGGTGGCTGCACGTATGAAGTGGTTCCCATTATTGGCTTGGGCTCTGGGCCAAAATACCTACTTATAACTGCATTAGGCCAGACAAACCTTGGGAAGGCACATTTTCCTATATGGGGTAGATCTAAATATAAATTCCCTCTACACTCAAGCCCTTCTCAGATCAAGCTTGGAAAGGCCACACTCAGTGCTTGTGAGTGGGGAAAGAGAGTTCAACAGAGCATAGCGTGAACCCAAATCACCTTATTTATACTCCTAGGGAAGAACCTACAGAAAATGTGGGGTCCTGGAATTTGGCCACTGTGATCTGGATTTCTGGATGTAAAGGAGCGGTAAGTAATGCTGAGAAGACTTGTCCTAGAAGCTACCATTACATAGTGACTAATATTACCATGCTAAGAGGCTTATACACATCATCTCACCCTCCTAGCAATTCTGTGTGGGTATTAATATTATTATGCTTATTTTAAAGAGAAGAAAACGTTTAGAGAGCTTTGGGTTTTGTGACTCCTAAAACAGAGAATTTAGTGAGCTTTATTAATGTTTTAATGCATTTATTGAGCATTTTACTCCAGCTACTGTGCTAGACATTGTGGGAGATTCAAGGATCAATCAGATATGCTCCCTGACCCAGGATGCCACGGGCCAGTGGAGGAGACAGTTAAGTATTCGAGTAAGCCGGATTTTGTTATAGAAAGAGAGAGGGTGGTATTGACTCAGTGGTCTTACTTAAAGAAAAGGATTTGGGCCAGTGGCACTGCAAGGTAGACCAGACTTCCAAAGGCAGAGTTAGGAAGGCATGTGTTTTCTGGGAAACTAAACTGGAAACCCCTTTAGGGCAGAATCAAATCCTTTATGCATAGTTCAATTCAAGAGGTTTTTATCATGGACAGCCTAGAAGAAATGGAAAAATTCTTAGAAAGGTGCAATCTCCCAGAACTGAACCAGGAAGAAATAGAAAATATGAACAGACCAATTACAAGTACTGAAATTGAATCAAACAAACTCCCAACAAACAAAAGTCCAGGACCAGATAGAGGGCTTCACAGGTGAATTCTACCAAACATTTAGAGGAGACTTAACACCTATCATTCTGAAACTATTCCAAATAACTGGAGAGGAGGGAACACTTCCGAACTTATTCTATGAGGCCAGCATCACCCTGATACCAAAACCAAACAAAGATAACACAAAAAATTACAGGCCAATCACTGACAAACATAGATGTAAAAATCCTCAACAAAATACTAGCAAACCAAATCCAACAACACATTAAAAGTATCATACACCGCGAGGAAGCGGGATTTATCCCAGGGATGCAAGGATTTTTCAATATCTGCAAATCAATCAGAGTGATACACCACATTAACAAATTGAAGTATAAAAATCATATGATCATCTCAATAGATGCAAGAGGTTTTCATCAAGCATCTTCTATGTACCTGCCAGGGTACTGTGCGTATGAGGAGGGGAGGGGTATAAAGATAAACAAGACAGAGTTGTTGCCCTCAGGCCTCTGGACAAACTCCTTCCTCAGTCACTAGCAGTATCTCCTCCTCCAGCCGCCCAAGGAAGCGCCTCCCTCTCTCTCCCTCAATGAATACTTGATGGACTCGTTGACTTGACTGCCCCCTGCTTCGTGTAGGTCAGAGTTTGACCTGCTGTCAAGAACAGCAGCTAGGGCTGGGATTCTGGGACTGCAAGACCATGGGAAAGAGTTTCACACCCTAAGACATCTGCAGGTCACTCTCTGAGCCCATCTATGAACATATTTCAGAGGAGGTTTGCTAACCTTCCTTAATAACTCACCTAAAGTTCATCTGCTGATCCACACGTTCTCACCCTTAATGGAGGTACAACAGAGATGCTGGGTTCCCTGTGTTTGCTTGTGTCCTGTGTACACACGTGTGAGAGCTCGTGTGTGTGTGTGTGTGTGTGTGTGTGTGTGTTAGCACATGTAAGAACAAGTGATACTTCTCAGGATCACCAACCACATTGGAGGAACCCACATCTGGTTTCCTGCAGTCCTCTGAAAGGATGTTACCTATATCCAGGAAACCACACCAAGCCTGGCTAATTGACCTGAATGTCAAGGCACATCCTCTGGGAATCTCTAAGGGCTTGTCTGAGAAGAGCTGTAAACATTCATAATAACAAAGGGAGAAAAAATAACAACAGTCCATCTTAGCGCCCTGGCTGTAAATGGCTCATTTACTCTGGCAAGACGAATGGAGTTTTAATGACAAATTGTAATGTCACACAGCAGGTTTCGTTGTGTGCTGTAAATTTTTTTTTTTTTTTTAAACTAATTTATTTATTTATTTATTTTTGGCTGTGTTGGGTCTTCGTTTCCATGCAAGGGCTTTCTCTAGTTGCGGCGAGCGGGGGCCACTCCTCATGGCGGTGTGCAGGCCTCTCACTGTTGTGTCCTCTCATGTTGCGGAGCACAGGCTCCAGATGCGCAGGCTCAGTAGTTGTGGCTCACGGGCCTAGTTGCTCCACGGCATGTGGGATCTTCCCAGACCAGGGCTCGGACCTGTGTCCCCTGCATTGGCAGGCAGATTCTCAACCACTGCGCCGCCAGGGAAGCCCTGTAAATTAGTTTGAAAGAGGCACTATGCCTTAATAATAAGAGGATCGCTCTCTGCTGCAGAGTCTGGACTCAGCCGTGGAGTGAGGGCAACTGGAGTCCCCCATCCTCACTTCCACTCCCCTCCCAAAGCTTCCCTGATCCATCTCCAGGTCTACTCTCTCCTGACTCTCGGTCAATGAAGACAAGGCAGTACCTTTCAGAGGTGAGTTTCACAGACTGCATTTTCTCTCCTGGGAGTGAGAAAGATCAAGTTGAATTTCACAAGACCCAGAGCCAGAGGGCACAGGGTTCAAAAGGCATCGGCTAACTTGTCCTGTTGAGAACTTTCTGGTCTCTCTTCTACACAGGAGGAAGGAGCCCTGAGAACTGTGTTGGAAAGATTGAGAGGCATGCCAGGAGACCTCCAAGCTCATACCTTCCACATCTTTTATCAGCCATTGGGGATGAGAAGTAGATGCCACTGAAGCGCTGTGGCAGAGCTGGCGCTCACTCAATTCCACGCCCTCCACTAAACTTCCCAGCCTCCCTTGCCATTGGATGGGGCCACGTGACCAGTTTGGGCCAAAAGACTATAGTTGAAAGTGAAATGTATCACGTCAAGGTCAAGGCAAGTTAAGAGCCTGTGTGCCTCCCCCCATCTCTTTCCCTCTCTACCCCTCCATGGTGTTCTTGGAGGCCATCCATTCCTGGTGGAGTAGCCATGAGATGAAGGAAGGCAGTGTGTTCTACATTGGGCTCCGTGTTCTAGTGAACAAGAAATAAAACTGTTATATTAAGCTAGAGAGATTTCAGGGTCTCTTTGTTACTGCAGTACACTCAAGCCTACCCTGACCAATGAAACCACCTCCTCGTACTTGTGTTTCCTGGTACTGGGCAGCACGTCGCCATTCTGCCCCCACGCATTGGCCCTGTCTGCCTTGAGGGCTGACTGTGGAGCAAGGTCGATGCAATGAGACAGGCCTGCATTCCAGGCCAGCTCTGCCACTCACTAGGCAATTTCAGAAGGTTGCTTAGTCGTTCTGAGTCTCACTTTCTCCATCTGTGAAACAGGAGCATCTACTTGTCAGGCTGTTGTGACAAGTCAGGCGATCTTTGCAAAACCCCTGATGTGGTTCTTGACACTTAACAGGTGCTCAAAAATAGCAATTCTTACCGTCTCTTTCCCTTTCTTCCCACTCAAGATACAACGTGGTTCTGAATGAAGTGAGGCTAACTGGCCCATGAGAACGTGGCCTGCAGAATTGGTCTCATCAACACTTAATGCTATTTAAACATTTGAATATCTATGTGTGCCACTTACTGGTTATGTTTCCTTGGGAAAGCTACATAATCTCTCTGTATCTCAGTTTCCTTATCTGCAAAATGGGGGAGTAAAGGGACCTCACTCATCTGGTTGTTGTGGGGATTAAACAAATGATATTAACTATATAACATGCTTGGAACAGTGCCTGGCACACGTAACCACACTAGATATAAAGGTTATCTCCTATTGTTACTATTCTCTGACCCTTGGCTAATCTCACTTTGAAAAAGTTGTATCCCAGGGAGTGTCTCATCTGTTTATACATGAATTGGAGAAAACCTAAAATTCAGAAATGTCACTCGCATAGTCCGGAAATCAGGTGACATATTTTCCCACGCCCTAATGTGTTTTAAAGCACTCTTCATCTCTAGATTGTATGGTCCAGTCAAGTGTTTTGGTTAATTAGAATGAGAGACTAAATATTTGGAAGAGAGAGGAAAAGGAAACTATGTCCAGATATCTAAGCTTAAGATTTGCTCTGCACTTGACACACCCACTCATTTATCCTCTAAACATTCACCTAGTGTCTGCTGTGTTCCAGGCATCAGGTCAGCCACTGTAGGTGAATCAGCCATTATCCTCACACTCTGATGGGGATGACAAACACATGAACAGATAGTTCTGACATAGTATGGGTGGGAGGATGAAGGTCTGTACAAAGTAGTTGAGGGAAAACTAAGAAAGGATACCCAAAGCAGCCTGGGGTATGTGGAGTGTGTGTGTGTGTGTGTGTGTGTGTGTGTGTGTGTGTGTGTGTGTGTGTGTGTGTGTGTGTGTGTGTGTGAAGACTTCCCAGAGGAGGTGACCTACATCTGAGTTTTATAGGGTAGGTAGGGGTTTATGGGCAAAAAATGGGATGAGGGTATTTGAAGCAAAAAGACACAGAGACCATTTATACTATTGCACTATAAAAAGATGGAGATGACGAAGGCTTGATAGAGAGGTAGGTGGTAGATGGAAAGGAGATGAGTCCATCCTGAGATATGTCTGTAAGAAACAGTTGTTAGGGAGAAGGACGTGGTATTTAATTGGATGCAGAGCAAATCAAGGGTGGCTTGCAAGAATCCCAGGTTGCTCTAGCTCCAGTGACGAGGTGAGGGATGATGCTACCAACTGAGGAAGAGGCAGTCCTGTGGGGATCGTAGCTGTGATGAACGTCTGTGAGACCTTCACAGGGAGAGATGTCCCACAGGCAATGGAATATATGGCTAAAGGTGGAGATTTGGGTCACAGAAGTTGTGGACAAAACCTGAGTGGATGAATAGATCAAGTAGACTGACAAGCAAAGTGAAACCCTGAGGAACATCAATATTGATGTATGATGGAGAAAAAGCTACCAGTGAAAGAGACAGAGACAGAAAGAGAAGAGCTAGGAGGATGCTCTGTTCTGGAGTACATGGGAGTGAGGGCTTCCAAAGGCCAGTGATCAGCCTGGCAAACACACCAGAGAAGCCCTGATGACCTCAGAGAAGTCAGATTGCAGGGGGCAGAGGAGTGGCAGGAAGTGGGACACAGAGACAGGGAGATGTTTGAGAAGTCTGGATGGGAAGTGAAGGTGGGAAAGGGAAGGAGTTGAAACGATGTTGGCGGGGGAGCTTCTGCAATGTTTTGGGGTCCACCAGGGCTTAGTGAGACACTCAGCTTCCATACAACTGTGTGGCCTGGAGTGGATATAACAAGCCCATTTCTTCATCAGTAAGGTGAACATAATAAAAGCTAGACCACAGGGTTCACAGGGTGATAGGGATCCAGGGGGCAATCTAGCTGCAGAGCTACCCTGGGTGGGTCCATCTCTTCCTGGAGACCACCTAATTCAATCGGTGGAGCTGGAGGATGACACAGGGTCATAGGAGAGGTTTTTAAAAGACAGGTAGGGCTTCCCTGGTGGCGCAGTGGGTGAGAGTCCGCCTGCCGATGCAGGGGACACGGGTTCGTGCCCCGGTCCGGGAAGATCCCACATGCCGCGGAGCGGCTGGGCCCTTGAGCCATGGCCGCTGAGCCTGCGCGTCCGGAGCCTGTGCTCCACAATGGGAGAGGCCACAACAGTGAGAGGCCCGCGTACCGCAAAAAAAAAAAAAGACAGGTAGAACAGATGTGATAGGTAAAGACAGGCACATTCAGACATTGGCCCTCATAATGGCAAACTGTAATTCAAGTGCTGCTGATTTTTCTTGCTGAAACTGGGAGAAATTGTGGGTTTCCGAGATCATTGCCCTTGATGCCGGGAAATGTGTCAGTTACCGAATGTGACAAAGCCTGTGATAGTTTAGGAAGGCACTGTGTCTGTGTGAAAATCAGGTTGAAGTTCAGGGACAGTCGAAGGTAAAGATCACAATGACAGTTCAGAAGTGATAAGTACAGTGAGAGAACAAGCAAAGAAATGGAAATGAGGTTGCAGAGGAAACAAGGTCACAGAGAAGGAAGGAGGGGGGTGGGTCAAGGGCTGTCTTTTTAAAAAAATTTTATTTTATATTGGAAAACAGTTGATTAACAATGTTGTGCTAGTTTCAGGGACACAGCAAAGTGATTCAGTTATACATATACAAGTATCTATTCTTCAAATTCTTTTCCCAGAATATTGAGCAGCGTTCCCTGTGCTACATAGTAGGTCCTTGTTGGTTATCTAGTTTAAATACAGCAGTGTGTACGTGCCAATCCCAAACTCCCAATCTATCCTTCCCCCGCACACATCCTTCCTGGCTGTGGTTCCCAATCTATCCTTCCCCCGCACACGTCCCCCCTGGCTGTGGTACATATATACAATGGAATATTTCTCAGCCATTAAAAAGAATGAAATGATGCCATTTGTGGCAACATGGATGGTCCTGGAGATTATCCTACTATGTGAAGTAAGTCAAACAGAGAAAGATAAATATCATATGACATCGCTTATATGCAGAATCTGAAAAAAAAAATGATACAAACGAACTTATTTACAAAATAGAAAAAGGGCTGTCTTTAAATAGAAGGAGGGACAGGAGGCCTCAGGGGAAAGTTTCCAAGAGAGCAAATTCTCATCCTGGCGGGGGAAGGAGCAGTTAGCAATCATCCAGATTGCCCGTTCATCAGGCAACGGCAGAGCTGGAGCCGGACCAGCTGGTTTACAGAAATTACACACACAGTTAACAGCAGATTCGGGGCTAGAACCTGGATGCCCTGGCTCTTTCAGTGGCGTTTGTTTGCTTGAAAGGAATTAAAATGCAACAGTTAGCTTGCCTTGTTTTGGTGATCACTTCTTGTTGGATTGGGATGGGAAGGAGGAAACCAAGCTAAGAAACTAAGAAAACCCTCCATCTAAGAAAGTAGCAAATTCAGGAAATGCTGCAGGCTTCACTGTAATACGTAGGGGCTCGGCCCCTTGCCTTATATACTATTTGAGTTGATTAGTGAAAATCCTAGTATGGTTGTGCTAAAACAAAACAAAACAAAAAACAGTTATGGAAGAGCCGACTCGTTTTACAGATGAAGGAAAGAGTTTGCCAAGCACACAGGGAACTGAGGCCGAGCTGAGACTGGAACTGAGGTGTTCAGACTTCCAGCCACAGGAACACCCTTGTATGTGTGCAGTGTGGGCAAGCAAGTGGGGCTCTGGTGGCTTTGCCTTGCTACTATAAGTAGCTCAGGAGGCAAATGTGGAGGAAACAGGAGGCCCTTTGTCCCATCCTCCAGCTGCATCTCAGGGCAGCCTTTGGAAGCAGTGATTCTAGCAATGTGATGTACAGAGAGGGCCATCTAGATGGACCGGATAAATTCAGCTCTCTGCTTTGATGCTGAATACCTGGCTCTGTGAGCAAACGTGTGTTGCTTGTCAGTCCCAGGGGAGGCGGGACGAGACAGTGCAGGCAGGAGCTCAGGTAACCACAGTCCTTCCTCAGGCATCTGGGGATTCACCACACAACAGAATGAGCCCTTCACATCCCTTTCTTGGGGCCAGCCAGCAAGGCACCTCTCTCCGCTGCCTGCCTCTTGTATCACCCTTGGCCCCTCTGCTTATCACTGACTGCTATCTTCTGCTTCTAACTTACTGCCAAGGTTGACACTCAGGAAAAGCCAAGAAAACACGAGGATGAAAATCTTTCCTTCCTCCAGAAGCAGCCCCTCCTCCCATCTCCCAAACCAAACAGATGTCTTCTGAAGTTATACAACATAAAGGGGAGCTTCCTTCCCCACTAGCACGGCAATAAAACCAAGGCAAGGTTCATCTGGTACCTGCAGTGAATAGCCTTTGCCATTTGTTTAAGCCAAAAAGTGAGGTCTTGAAGGAAGACAAAAGAGACAATAGGATATAAGTGATGATTAAACTCTCTTGTGTTCCCAGCTCGGGCAGAATGACCTCCACTCAACAGGTTGGATGAGTGGTCCTGATGCCAAGCTGGGAGGTGGTCTGTCCAAAGATGGTAGATCTGTGGCCACTCCTTTCTTCACTGTCTCCTAGAAAAAGCTACAAGAGGGCCAGGGACCCCTTCCAGCATAGGCAACTAATACTCTCCTCTTCAGAGCAAGGTGCAGTGACGCTGGAGAGGAGCTCACACTGAGCATGTTTTTGGCAAAAGCCATGCACAGTGGGGAGAACTCAGGACAGGGTGACAGTACACAATCGGTGGGGACCAATGAGGTCACACTATGTCAAGTACCAAAGCCAGAATGCCACTCTTGATGGTGATCATTCCAAATGCCCACATTCAACTGATCTGACAGGAATTCAAACAAAAAAGGTAATGGAGATATAAGCTTAAGTGGACGCTGTGATGAAAACCTGGCTCTGGTAGAAGCAAAACTCTGGGGTTTGGACGAGCTATTGCTGGGAATGCAGAAGGGGTATCAAAATGACTGCGTCAAGAGAAAGCCATGGTGATGGTTAGTCGAGCTCAGGGAACAGTTCTCTTTTAAAAGCCTGGATTTTAGCTCACTTTTTACTTCAAGCCCTGTTTCTGTTTTCTGTGCTTCTCTTACTTCATGCCCCAACCTACCCCTAAAATTCCCCTCTATCTTCCTTTCTTCCAGCTGGTCCCTGTGGAGGGAACTTGTTATCCCCCAATCCCATTTTGCTAGCACTTTTGGCTCTTTGCTTTTGGGTCCTGGTCCAGCTTGAGCAGTGCGATAGAAGTAAATTAAGCGCACACACTTACAGCCAGTCTAAGGAAAAACTGTGACACCAGGCACTTTGCCTTCGAGCGTCATGGCTCTTCCTTTCCTGACGCTTTCTTCTGGTGTCTTGTTTGCTGCTTTGTCTGATCTCCCAATCAACAACTGCTTTTGGGAAAAGTCCTCTGACGGATCGTGTTTCCTCTCCAGGGATGTTTCATTTTAACAGGGGACTGAGCTTTCTGACAATTTTTTTTGTTTATGATATTTCAGACAAAAGCAAGATAGCGGTGATTAGAAAAGAGTGGGCTTTCTAATTCTCATCCCCTGCATTTTTACCATTCCTTGATCCCCACCTAAACCACTTCCAGCCCCAAATCTGGTCTTCTCCAAGTCTGTAAATGGTACCATGGTAAATGGTACCATCATCCCCTCACAATTAAAGTAAAAGACTGGATACCATCCCCAAGTCCTTCCTTTCCCTCATCCCACATCCAGTCCATACACGTTTTGTCATTCGTCCTGTTCTTTGGTATTTAAACTCCACTCAGTTCTCCAACTTCCACAATCATCTTAATCCATGCCACCTTCACCTCTCACCTGGACCAGCCCTTTACAAGTGATTTACTAGTCATCTACTTCTATCCTCACCACCCTTCCTCAAACACCACCAGTCCATCCTTATATAGGAGCCTTTAGAACATATATCACATCATGCCATCCACCTGCTTAAGATCTCTCTGGAATTGTATGCAGAATCATGGTAACCTCCTCACCATGGGGTTATGAGTTGAATTGTGTGCCACTAAAATTTACGTGTTGTAGTCCTAACCCCTTAGTACCACTGCATGTGACCTTATTTGGAAGTAGGGTTGCTGCAGATGTAATTAGTTAGGCTAAGATGAGGTCACAGTGGAGTAGGATGGGCCCCGAATCCAATGTGATTGGTGTCCTTAGAAGATGGCCAAGTGAAGACACAGACACACAGGGAGAATGCCATGTGATGATGGAGGGAGGTTGGAGTGACGCAGCTGCAAGTCAGGGGATGCCAAAGACTGCCAGCAACCCACCAGAAGCTAGAAAGGGGCAAAGAAGGATTCCCCTACAGTGGGATCGTGGCTCTGCTGACACCTTAATTTTAGACTGCTAGCCTCTGCAACTGTGAAAACAATAAATTTTGGCCGCTCGAAGCCATCTGGCTTATGGTACTTTGTTACGGCAGTCCCAGGATGCTAATACACATAGCTCCTAAGAACCTGTACGGTGAGGTTTCTGCCTACTTCACTAAACTCCTTTTATGCCATCTCACCCGTACTCCGGTAAGGCATTTTCTTCATGTTCTAGAACACACGTTCTAGAACACAGTAAGCTGTTATTGCCTGTAAGGCCTTTTCCATTTAACTTTGTTCCTCCAGCTCTTCATGTAATTGGCATCTCCTTAACTTTTTGGTTTCGCTTTAGATGTCATCACTTCAGAGGAACCTTCCCAGACCACCTTATCTACATAGGTGTGAAGCACCCTGCTTCTTTCCTTCACAGCACCCATCTCAACCTAAGACTGCTTAATTTTTCTAGCCATTTGTTTACTTTATTCTGCCACTGGACTACAAGCCGCGTGAGGGCATGGACCATTAATGGAGCTGCTGTTCTAAGCTGAGCTTCACGGTCAGTGTCTCGAAAGAGTTTGTTCATTAATATAGCCTTGGCATTCTGCACAGGACTCAGCACACATAAAGCACTCAGTGAATTTTCTGAATGCATAAATGAATGAATACTACATTTAAGGCTCGTCCTGCTATGTCTCTCTTTATTGAAGGAAGGAACACCTGCCATGAAGCATGGAAGGGCTGGTCAATGGAGGTAATAGCATGCTTTTGTTGGAGTCAGAAATAAAATGGAAACCAGGCCTCCAAGACCTGTAACTCAAGCTTTTTCTACCAGCTCGTGCTGAGAATATCATGAAAATCTGTTTCTATTTCAAATTTTTAGAAATTAAGTCATATTTTAAAGCGGTGAGGGAGCTGGTCACCTAAAAGGAATCCTGAGGTAAACCAATTTGTAAAATGAGTGACAATTTCCTAACTCCTAACTTGTGAAAATTCATCTTTGTGGTTACTGAGGTAGTTGGTATCGAGGCACGACCGCGATTCCTGCCTCTGAAAACACAATGACGCTGATTTGTACCACCTGCTCTGAGGTGTATGACTTTTTTTTTTCTTACCTCGTTAATAATTCATTTTTTTTCAGGGGAGAGAGGCCACTAAAAACTTCGCAGGATTTTTTTTTTGAATTTTAGAATTTTATTTATTTTTTATACAGCAGGTTCTTATTAGTCATCCATTTTATACACATCAGTGTATACATGTCAATCCCAATCGCCCAATTCATCACACCCCCCCACCCCCCACCGCTTTCCCCGCTTGGTGTCCATACGTTTGTTCTCTACATCTGTGTCTCAATTTCTGCAAACTGGTTCATCTGTACCATTTTCCTAGGTTCCACATATATGCGTTAATATGCGATATTTGTTTTTCTCTTTCTGACTTACTTCACTCTGTGTGACAGTCTCTAGATCCACTGAAGTGGATGACTTTTCATTACAAACTCCTTGCCTTCAGCCCCATTGCAGCGTCGGATGCCAAGTACAATGAGCTAGTCGACGAAACCACCCACCAGTCTATCTCATTTGAGAGCTGGTGGTGACTTTTTTATCTTTCTGCTAATTTGGAAATCTCCCAGAACCTTGTTAATTTGACTCTCTGGGGAAAATGGGATCTTCAGTTCACCTCTGTTGGGGAGAAGGATGGATGACTTGGCATGACCTGTCCTTTAAGCAAGTCTCCTCACTCTCCATGCTGGGCAATGATTCACGTCCACCGTGCCTCGGTCCCTCACCCCTCTCAGTTCCTTCATACACCTTTCCTGGCGCTCTTCAGGAAGGAGAAAGGATGGCATGTTCCCCGAGATCTTGCCTTCAGGAGAGGGGAGGCAGCAGGGTAGGGGGTGGCCCTGCTCACACTGCCAGCGGTTGCAGGCCCTGCCCTTGAGGGGGTAGGTGGATGGCAGAACTTCCTGAGGGCCTACGTGACTCTAGGGAGCTATCAGCCTCAGGACTGCAGGAGCCCAGGCTGTGCTTTCTCAAATAAAGAGAGAGGCCACTGAAAAAGAGGCTTTCACCTCTACACTGTAAGTTCCAAGGGGCAGGGATCTTACCTATTTTGTTCACTGCAGCATCTTCAGTACCTAGACCACTGCCTGGCCCATAGTAGGGACTCAGACATCTTTGTCGACTGAAGGAAAGAAAGGATGAATGACCATGTATGCTTCCACCAGCCATATAAAGCAGCTTAGATGTGACAGACCCTTCTTTGAACCAGTGCTGTCCTTCTGCTCTAAGCCCATAGCTCTGCCCACTGTACCACCCATCTAGATCCAGCAGATCGAATTCTGGCTCAAACCTCTCCCATCACCGCACCAGCTGTAAGCTCCTGGAAGGCAGGGGACTTACAATAACCATCTCCTCCCTTGTTCTCCATGCTTGAAGTTATCCAACTTGCCAACTGGCCCCGATGTGGAGCTCAGAAAAGATGGTCTTTCTGGCCCAGTCCAGTGCTTTGCATAGAGCAGTTTCCAATAAACATTTGTGAAATGAGCATGTTCCAGACTCCCAGGTGGGATGAGGACACACGGCAAAGAGTACCATGGTCTCAGTGCTCTGTTTATCTGGCTACGTGTGGACAAACAAATGGTCTTAGCTACCTCGGAGGTTAAGCAAAGAGGAAAATAATATAGTAGGTCTCCCGCTGGCCCTCACTTAGAAAACACCTGCCCGGTGCCAGGTACTGTGCTAATATGCATTAAATATTTAACAGGATGTCAGACTCACTGTCCCAGTGTTGGCAGCTGGAGTACAGAGATGAGGCAAAGAGGCCTTAAGTCTCCCCAGTCTTAAAGAGAGCAGCCAACACTTGAGGCCAGACACCTTCCTCAGGACTCTGTAAAAGGCCGCTGAACTGGCTCTGCTCGCCCTGTCCCCCTACTATCACTCTAGCAACCCTCTTCCCAGCCTATGAAACAGAGACGGAGAAGAGGAGGGGGTGCCTGAGTTGCTGACTAATGGGGAGATTTTGGGCTCCTTCCTCTCCTTTTGGGAAGGAAAGGAGAGAAGTGCTCTCTCTCACTCCCACCAAGCCAAGTGAAGGCGGCACAAAGAAAAGTGTCCAGAATATTCGAGATGCCTCTGGAAGGTGACACTGATACTTCACTCCCAGCTGATAATCTATCTGCATGCCCTCTTCGGTGCTGCCATTAAAATGAGCAAAGCAGAGTACTGAGAGTTCTTCAGAGAGCTGGGGTGAGATCCCAAGAGGTTGCAGAGATTCACGCCTGCTGCTTCTTGCCCCGCAGGAGGCCTGCTGGACCAGTGGAGCCACTGTAATGTCCTAATGTCCCTCCTCTTCCTCCAGTTCCCTCTGGTCTCAGAGGGTATGAAAGAGGAGGCTAGAGGTTCCCATGCCTCCACAAAGCAGAGTGTAAAGGCTAGAAGGTCAAGAGGAGCTGTGAGGCTGCCCCGGCAGCTGCCGGATCAAGCCAGGGGGTGCCGCCACACGAGAGGGGTTGGGGGAAGGGCCTGACCTACGGGAAGTATAGTTGTCCCACTCTTAGAGAGTCCACGGTGACTTGGGACTAAGGTGAAGCTGAACTCTGTCCTCAAATAGCCTCTATGTCAATAGGGGGCGGAAGCAAGAGTGAGTGACAACCCCAGATATTTCTCTTACTCCCCGTCCCTGATTCAAAACAAGAGAGGAGCTCGAGCCTAGAAGGGGGCCAGGGTGGAGGCTTCCCAGCGGCACACCACACAGCCCCAGTACCACTCCAAGGACCAGGGGAAAGGGAGGAATCTTGTGGTGGATCACACTTGAAGTCCCCCTCGAGTCATGAACCTGGGGGAGGGAGCTTCACGTTAGATTTGAGATTGCTTTAAACAAGATGGACGGAATAATTTTAACAACAGGAGTTGCCAGGAAATCGTGGATGCTGTCCAAGACATCAGTCAGGTATGAGCTTAAGGTACCTGCCCAGAGACGGAGGGCAACTCAACGTAAGGCTTTTGGAGACCATGACTGGGGGAAAATAAAACTGGCCCATGTTACACGTTCTGAGTTCAGACTAATAAACTAGTTACACATACATGATACCACTGCATACTTACAGCAACCATGTAAGGTGTGATCGATCATACAATCCTCATGGAATGGATGAGGAACTGAGGGCTACGGAGGTAAAAAAACAACTTGCCCAAAGTAGGTATCAGTTCTCTGAACTTTCACATGACATTGCCTCCCTGATTCCTCCCTGTGGACTGAGCTCCAGATCTGTTCACAGGCAGATGCTATGGGGGATCTAGAACATGGATTAGGGGCAAGGTCCCAATGGATTTGTGTCATGGCGCTGCCACCTCACACCTTGGCATTCTGAGGAAATGACTAAAGGAGTCTGAACCTTACCTTCCTCCTCTATAAAATGGGTATAGTACCTACCATCAAGATATTGTGAGGATTTGATCAGGACACGTTTGCATAGGGCCTGGCAGGTAATACAGATGTACATTAACAACTAATTCTTTCAGCCCTTTTCTAAAGAATTGAAGTATAGTTGATGTACAATGTTATATAAGTTATAGGTGTACAATATAGTGATTCACAATTTTTAAAGGTTATACTCCATTTACAGTTATTATAAAATATTGGCTATATTCCCTGTGTTGTACAATATATCCTTGTAGCTTATTTTGTACCTAATAGTTTGTACCTTTTAACCCCCTACCCTTATGTTTCCCCTCCCCCTTTCCCTCTCCCCACTGGTAACCACTGGTTTGTTCTCTATATCTGAGTCTGTTTCTTTCTTGTTATATCCACTAGTTTGTTACATTTTTTAGATTCCCCTTATAGGTGATATCAATATAGTATTTGTCTTTCCCTGCATGATTTTATTTCACTTAGCATAATGCCCTCCAAGTCCATGCATGTTTCTGCAAATGGCAAAATCTCAGTCTTCTTTATGGCTGAGTAGTATTCCATTTATATATATATATATATATATATATATATATATATATATATAATAGATGTAGTATAGATAGATAGATAGATCTTCTTTATCCACTCATCTGCTGATGGACCCTTAGGTTGCTTCCACATCTTGGCAACTGTACATAATGCTGCTATGAACATTGCTTTCAGCCCTTTTCCTGAAAGCCTAGTTTAAGGTGCACCCTTCTCCCTTGATGTCTTATAGCATCAGTTAGATCTTCTCACTGAACCCTTTACCAGCAGCACTCGGCACGTCCTATAAACTCCTTTGCATATGACTTATTTCCTTTCCATCTGATTACATCTCTTCCTAATTACACTATAAGCTACTTAAGGTGGGGGAGGGGACCAAATTCACACTTCTCTGTCTGCACCTCTTTTTTAGGGCATCTAGGCACACACACAGCAGGGGCTCAGTTAAATCCATGCTTCGACTGAACTATTACTCTGTGAAAAAGCTGGGAAAACCTGAGGCCTATGGAAGAGAAAGAGGATGATGATGACAATACTGACAATAAGAACAACTAATTTATTGAGCACTGACCCTGTGTCAGGCATGGTACAAGGGTGCTTTGAATGTCTTATGGACTCCTTCCACCAACCCTGGCTACAAGGTTTTACTTATTGGTAGGTCAGTTGGTTGGCTTTAGCTAACACTTATCAAGAGCTTACCATATGCATAGACACTGTTCAAAGTGTATTATCCCACTTAGACCTTACTGAAAAGCTGTATGATAGATACTAGTATGCCCATTTTATAGGTAGAAAAATAGAGGTACAGACAGGTTAAATAGATTGCTCAAAGTCACGTAGCTAGAAAATGAAAGATTTAAGATTCAAGTCCTTGAAACATGTCTCCAAAGCACAGACTTAACCCCTGTGCTATCGTGCTAATAGGATAGGTGACTTGCCAAAGTATATGCAGGTAATAAAGGAGAGTCTGGAGATGTGAACCCCCTGGTTCTAGAACTCAGTGAGTTCAAAGTAAGGTAGCAGAAGCAACACTCCGAAGCAGCAGTTCGTAAATGCAGCATTTGTTTGTTTCAATCTGTGGCCCTCCTCCACAGGACAAAAGAGTTCATGGGTCCCTCTTCTAACCACTTGTACTTGTCAACAGAACAAGCTCTCCTCAGACTTAAATAATGAGGCTTGGGGTGAGACAAGGAAAAACCCCCTAGTTTCAATGGGTCATAAATCAATTAATATATACCACCAGAAGCTAGATGCTGTAATTTTAGAGGTATTACCTTGTAGAGACCCATCCCTGATACCCTCCTCTTATACCCCCAAGGACTTGGTACCTTTCTCGGATCAGCTCTCTTACTCCCTGGCTTACCTCACAGTGTGACTTCTTTCACCTTGTAATCCATTCTTTGCTCTGAAAAGGTGCCCACCTAGCTGCTACCCCTGCGGCTTGGAGATCCATCCCAATGGCCCCAATGGCCTCTGCCTCAACAATGCCAAGAGTCCTGCCATAGAACCCAGCTCCACAGAGTCCAGCTCAGCACCTAATGGTCGACGCAGCCCCTCATGAGCCAGGAGAGAAAAATCGGAAGCACTAGTCACCAGGGTTGGGCTGACTCAAAGAAGGTCTGATATGTAGGGTGATATTTCAACCGATTCACATTACCATGATCAGATAGCCTTCCAACCTCTCAACCCTGGGCTTGCTATAGGAGATGTTGTACCCTGTTCTTGCAGAGCCCAGAGAAGAAGCTAGTAACCTTCAGAAACTCGGACTGACTGACCATTCAGATTGGCGTAAAAGTAGGATGGGGCAGATGAGGGCAGCGGTGCATCTGATCGTTAGTTTATCTGAAAGATTCTTTATTTGACCACAGGGCTCCTCAAAATATGATTGAGCTTCCATACAAATATTCACAGATATGCATAAAATAAGGCGTCGAGTAGTTCTCTGCTAGAATTAGTATAAGGCTGCATTCTTGGACTCAATCTTGCATAGGGTGGTTGATTTCTCTCAAAGACAAACACAGGAATGACATTAGATATTCTCTTGGGAATCATACTTAAGTCCAGTATTGCCTTCTGATGATTGAACTAGATAGAAATCCATTCTTTTATGAGTGGAAACTTCACTCCAGGAGACCTCACTCAAAAGCAGTTATCTGTTAGCATTTCGGTGGAAGGTCCTTTTGTTTTCTCTCATTTGACTTTTTTCCCATCAAGTCGAGAGGGCAACACTCTGTCCTATGCATTGACTTGGATTAAATATAATCTAGATTCTTCTCCTCCCTTCAAAGAAGTCACAGTTCTAGAATTGTTCCTCAATGGATGCAAAATTAACTCATTGCCTTTGCTTCACCAGCAAAGTTTTAGTCCCGTTTTAGCTGTCCTCGTTTATGTCATCGTTGAGCATCGTTAAGAGTGGCATTCAAGTGCCACTCATTTCCTGAGCTTCATCCTGTTCCCAGCCACTCCCAGGTCACCCCGTGGGGCTCATTCCTCCCTCTACAATCCACACGTCCCCTGAATGCAAGCTGTTGGAGACAGGTTTTTACTTCGGAACAGCAGTCACAGATTTTTGATTTGGTGGCATAAGTCCCTGTGGTTTGAAACATTAAGTGTTGAGGGTCTAGCCCATGGGACCTCTGTGAGTGCTTATTTATGAGCTGGGAATTATTCCATGTAAACCTCACAATAATCCTAGGAGGAGGAACTAGCATGGTTCCCATTTTACAAATTAAGAATTTGTGAAGCTTAGGCTGTTTAGTGACTTGCCTAAGGTCACTAAGTGGTGGCGTCAAGTCTTACACCCACGTGCGCTTGGTTCCAGAGCCTTGGCCAGAACTCTCTCCATTTGCTGCGACAAAAAGCCTGTTAACTCACGGAGACATGGGCCTGGGAGCACCTCTGGAGTGCAGATAGCTAATCTAGAGCAGAGGCTCAAACCCTAGCTGTGTATTAGAATCATCTGGGATGCTTTTAAAATATACTGATGCCCAGGCCCCACCCGAGCCCAATGAAATCAGAATCTCTGAAGGTAGGACCCAGGCATCGGTATTTTTTAAGCTCCCTGGGTAACTCTTAACAAGAAGCCAGGCTGAGAACCACTCATCCACAGGAAGGAACTGAACTCATGCCCAAAAGAGTGCTTGGATTCCAGATCCCAGAGCCGAGCTGAGCTCTAACAGTTTCAATAACAGTTTTGCTACTGCTGTTCTAGAATCTCACGCCCCGTATTCCCACTGTGTGATGCAGCACTTGGCACAGAAGATGGATTCAAGCAACACTGGTTGAAAGAATACATTCAGACCCGAAGAGCTAGATCCTGGTATCAGCAAACTCTTTAGAGAAATCTTTTTCCTTCTGTTGTCACAACCTCTCCTTCCACTCACCTCCATTTGACACAAAGACTTTTTTTTATAGGAAGCAAAAAACAAAAGTAATTGACCCTTCAAGATTTGGCTCAAAACTTGCCTCCAAAGGAAGTCTCTTGGATTTTCCCCAGTTCATGATGACCTCTTTCAGTGAATTTCTATAGTCATTACAGTCTGTATAATTCAGTTGTCAATTGCATTCTTCCGTTACTGTCTCCAGTGGTTGGTTTGTTTTTTTTTTTTTTTTTTTTGCGGTATGCGGGCCTCTCACTGCTGCGGCCTCTCCTGCCGCAGAGCACGGGCTCCAGGTGCGCAGGCCCAGCCGCTCCACGGCACGTGGGATCCTCCCGGACCGGGGCACAAACCCGTGTCCCCTGCATTGGCAGGCGGACCCTCAACCACTGCTCCACCAGGGAAACCCAGTGGTTGTTTTTTGAATGCTCACACGTTTATGTTTTACTTTCCTTGTAAAAGTGTAAACTCTATGAATTTGGGGACTATCTCTAAGATGGTAGATCATTCTGTTGGCTCACTTGTTTGATGTCCCCTGACAAACTGTCAGCTCCTTGAGGCCTGACACTCCCTGACATTACTCTTTACATGGCAGCACCTGGCACAGTGCTGGCACAACTTAGGAGCTCAGCAGGACTTTGTTAAGTGAAGACATCTGGTAACCCCTCTTAGCCCAGTGCCCTGAACTCGCTAGATACCCACTAATCATATTTGCTGACTGGGCGTGAAATGAAAAAACACATAATTCTTATTATATAAGATGTGGTACGTATGAGGCACAGAAATTCCCAGATTCATCCTATTTCAATTTCTCTTTTACTTTTTGTAAATGCCTGGTTGTTTGGCTCCAAAATTGAATGAGAAGTATCAGGAGGAATCCCTCATCCCCTTCCAAACCCCTTATATATCAATTTTATACAAAGCCCCTAAACCTTCAGTTCAAATCACTCTGGATTTCGTACATCTCCATTATTAAATTCAACAAGTCACTGCAGAGAAAAGACAGTGGTACCAGCTGTGTCGACTGGTGCCCGCATGCCACACTTGCACCTAAGTGCGATTTCTAAATATGGAATCAGGTCTGCTATTTCATTCTTAATGAAGCAAACAGATGCCCCGGCCCCCTCAGTGGAGAGGTTGCCCTGCTTCACCAGCTACAAAACACAGGGTTCTGCTCTGTTTTGCTGACTGATGATGCAGAAGTGTTCCCCGCAGATGGCAGGCTTGGTATCCATGACAGCCACGTTGCCAGATCATTGCTTTCTGTTTTCTTTTGGTGCAGTAAAAGTGTGTGTTGGGGGAGGCGGGTGGGGAAGGGAGAGAAAGGGGACAAAAGAAACAAATAAGCTCACCTGCCCCAGAAAATCACTGCACCACCCTGTTGCCCAACACCAAATCCCCAGCCCCATTTTTGGCCTCACAGCTGCTGCTGCCCAGCACACACAGCTGTTGCTACTGAGTTCTAATGAGTTGCAGTTAGCAGGGTAGGAAGGGAAGGGTTCTGATGTCACTAATGAGGAGTCACAAAGACAAGAGCTCAACGAAGACAAGAGCTCAGCGAAGCCGGTTTTAAAGCAGATGAGTCTAAGGAAGGAAGGTAGAGCTGGAAGACAGTGTGTACGACAGCATCAGAATTAGAGACTCGGTGTTAAGGTGTCTTCTGGAACGTTGAGAGTGTGTCTCAAAGCCACCACCCGCTGGAGTTGGCTGCAATCTGTCACCACAGGCAGAAGAGAGAAAGGAAGAGGCATCTCATTCGGCCAACTCACACCCAGCTCTAGCCACTGGGGCATCAGCCCTTCAGCGTTCTTTGAAATACAATGCCTGCTGTGGCTGTCTTCCCCACTCTGCACAGCAGGAGATCTGTCACGTCCACAAGGCCACGGCCGGGAAGTTCAAACCAAAGTACCTTTAGCAGGAATCTGGGTCTGCAATGAGGCCATGGGGGCTGAGGCCCTGTCTTCAGAAGGCGCCCCTAGAACATTTCACCTCTTAGTACGGAGTGATGGGCAAATGGGCTTTTTTTTTTTTTTTTTTTGGCGGTACACGGGCCTCTCACTGTTGTGGCCTCTCCCGTTGCGGAGCACAGGTTCCGCGGCCATGGCTCACAGGCCCAGCCGCTCCGCGGCATGTGGGATCCTCCCGGACCGGAGCAGGAACCCGTGTCCTCTGCATCGGCAGGCGGACTCTCAACCACTGCGCCACCAGGGAAGCCCCTTTTTTTAAATCAGTATTGACTCGGTTTCTCTTTTTTAATGCTGCCTTAGAAGAGTTGTAAAATGTACTGAGGAAATGAATCCTCTCCAAAGAGGCCCAGCAAGGGAAAAGGAAGGAGGGTCCTTGCTTCTGACCCTCACTCCAGCTCCTGCCTCCAGTCATTGAAAAAACACTAGAAAAAGATTTGGGGAAAAAAATAACCTACCTGTGTTATGTACGGAGGTTCCTCAGAAAACTAAAAATAGGGCTTCCCTGGTGGCGCAGTGGTTGAGAGTCTGCCTGCCGATGCAGGGGACGCGGGTTCGTGCCCCGGTCCGGGAGGATCCCACATGCCGCAGAGCGGCTGGGCCCGTGAGCCATGGCCGCTGGGCCTGCGCATCCGGAGCCTGTGCTCTGCAACGGGAGAGGCCACAACAGTGAGAGGCCCGCGTACGGCAAAAAAACCCCTAAAAATAGAGTTGCCATATGATCCAGCAGTCCCACTCCTGAGCATATATCCAGACAAAACTATAATTCGAAAAGATACATGCTCACCTATGTTCATAGCAGCACTATTTACAATAGCCAAGACACAGAAGCAAGCTAAATGTCCATCGACAGATGAATGGATAAAGAAGATGTGGTGCATATATACAATGGAATATTACTCAGCCATAAAAAAGAATGAAATAATGCCATTTGCAGCAACATGGTTGGACCTAGAGATTGTCATACTGAGAGAATTAAGTCAGAAAGAGAAAGACAAATACCATATGATGTTTATATGTGGAATCTAAAATATGACACAAATGAACATATCAATGAAACAGAAACAGACTCACAGACATAGAGAACAGACTTGTGGCTGCCAAGGGGGAAGATAGGTGAGGGAGAGAAGGATTGGGAGTTTGGGATTAGCAGGTATAAATTAGTATATATAGATTGGATAAACAACAAGGTCCTACTGTATAGCACAGGGAACTATACTCAATATCCTGTGATAAATCATAATGGAAAAGAATAGGAAAAAGAATGTATATATATGTATAACTGAAACACTTTGCTGTACAGCAGAAATGAACACAACATTGTAAATCAACTAAACTTCAATAAAAGTGAAAAAATAACCTGCCTGTTTTATATGTATATATATATATATTTAATATTTATACAAAATGTTATATAATATTTGGGTCACCTGACTTCATGCTCCCAGGTGAGGTCCAACAAGGTGATGCTCTGCCTCCTTGTTTCATCTCAAGCCATAAACAAGTGTCCTTTCTGCAGTCTGTTTGGTGCCACTTTTGTTTTACATTTTTGTGGGGTTTTGTTGGCGTTTTCTCTTTTAAATGGCCCCCAGCCTAGTGCTGAAGTGCTGTCCAGTGTTCCTAGGTGCAGGAAGGCTATATACACCTTATGGAGGAAATACCTGTATTGGATAAGCTTCCTTCAGGCACGAGTTATAGTGCTGTTGCCTTTGAGTTTAATGTTAAGGAAGGAACAGCATACATTAAATAAGCATATATTAAACAGAAACACATGAAACAAGATAACGTATGGGTCAGTTGGTGAAAATGTGATCAGGGGCTCACGGGAACCTAACTCTGCATTACCCCATGAGCAATGCTTCAGTATTCACTAATTCATTGTTTGCAGCAACTTTATGGAACATTACTACAAATAATGAGAATGAACATACTTTTTGGTACAATTTTGACTACTTGGAATCGTTTTCCTTGGTATTTCAAATCACAGAGACTGAAGGATAGATGAACAACTAAAGGGAGGGTAAGTAGGAAATTATGTACTTGTGTCTACTGTCTGCCACTCTTTTCTTTTTTCTTTTTAAATTTTAGAATTTATTTTTTTATACAGCAGGTTCTTATTAGTCATCAATTTTGTACACATCAGTGTATACATGTCAATCCCAATCGCCCAATTCATCATGTGCCCCCCCCACCCCTGCCACTTTCCCCCCTTGGTGTCCATACGCTTGTTCTCTATATGTGTGTCTCTATTTCTGCCCTGCAAACCGGTTCATCTGTACCATTTTTCTAGGTTCCACATATATGCGTTAATATACAATATCTGTTTTTCTCTTTCTGACTTTTCAACATAATATGTCTCTTTAGTCTTTGTAATAACTCTATATGGCTGCTTTTATTGCCCCTTTTTTCCAGGTAAGAAAACTGAATCTTAAAGAGATTAGGCAATTTACCTGAGGTCACGTAGCATGGTAGGCAGAATTCTAATGTGGCCCTAAGATTCTTTCCCCTCCCTACTGTACATGCCCTATATAATGCCATCCCTAAAATGTAATGGGACCCGTGAACATGGCAATGATTAGATGCCATGATTATGTTATAAGGCAGAGGTGAAGGGATTTTGCAGATATAATTAGGGTCCCTGATTAGTTGACTTTTAAGTCATGACTTCAAAGGAAATTATCCTGGTGTGCACCTCCTAAACAGATGAGTCCTTTAAAGAGTGAATCTCTCTCCTGCCGGCCTTGAAGAAAGAAGCCATGAGTTCTACAGCCGCATGGAAATGAACTCTGCTAACAACCACCTGAACTTGGAAGAGAACCCTGAGCCTCAGATAAGACGGCAGTCCCAGCTGACACCCTGACTGCAGCTAACTTGTGCCCAGACTCTCGATCCACGGAAACTGAGCAATAATAAATCAGTGTTGTTCGTGGTAATGAGTTACACAGCAAAAGAAAACTAATACACACAGCTGAGGAGTGGCAGAGTCAGGGTTGAAACACAGGTCCACCTGCCTCCAAAGCGGATGTTTTTGTCCTTTATACTGTGTAACACCACACTGGGTTTGGATTTTGTTTTCTTGCTTGTTTGGTTGCCATGGGGGGATGACAATGGCAGAAGGAGATATGAGAGACGTTCAGATCCAATGGCTAAGGTCTGAGACTTAACGCAAAGGGAGTCTCTTCAGCCTCAGGTAGTGGCAGTAACTGTGACCAGTAAAAAAGTGAGGAGCCTCTTAGTGTTGGGAGTGGGCAAGCAGTTTATCTCCTCTTTCTCAGGAAACAGGTAAAGGTAATTGGGGGTAGCAGCGTTCGCATAGGGGCAAGCGAAGAACGCCGGGTCCCTAGTGTTGGATGAACCACATGAAAAGGCCAATGTGATTGTTTTTGATATCCTCAAATGGCGATTACATGTGATTCAACCAGTAGTTAGGAAATGCCAGGTCAGAGACCAGAAGCAAGAAAGAAGCCAGGAGTTCTGCGGGGAAGGACTTCTTGAGTGGGAAGAGATGTGAATGCGGACACTGTCAAAGCAAGAATCGAACAGCTTGGTTTTCGGAGTCGGGAGGAACGAGGTCAGGGACCACACTCATGCCTCAACCATGGAGATTTCAGCTAAGGGCGCTGCACAACTGTGGGAAGGGTGAACATCTACAAAACCCAAGCTTAATCTTCAAATCTCTGACTTTGATCCAGTGATGTGCTGTGCTATAAAAGGGGAAGCACAGGGCAGAGTGGCCAGGGCAGGGATGGGGTTATATGCCATTGCAGAATTAGTGTAAGGATCATAAGAACACACGTCACACACCTGACGTAGTACCTGCCACGCGGTAAGTACCAAATAAATGGCAACATCAGTATTTGCCACTTCATTAGATGACAGAAAACTGCCTTGCTTATTATGTAAGATGAAGGTAAGGGCGAGTCATCTCTAAATACAAGGACAAAAATGAAAGGTAGGAGGCCCTGACTGGGAGCACCGGAATCAGGCTGGAAAATATTTAATTCTTTAGTCACTGAAATTCCTCTTGTGGGGTGGCGTGAGGGAAGGGACAGCACCTGGGCCAGCACTTCGGCAGAACTGCTTTCTTGCTCCAGACACGTGGCCATCAATCGTAGGGCTCTCGGGCTTCCTGGTGGCGCAGTGGTTGAGAGTCTGCCTGCCGATGCAGGGGACACGGGTTCGTGCCCCGGTCCGGGAGGATCCCACATGCCGCGGAGCGGCTGGGCCCGTGAGCCATGGCCGCTGAGCCTGCGCATCCGGAGCCTGTGCTCCGCAACGGGTGAGGCCACAGCAGTGAGAGGCCCGCGTACCGCAAAACAAAAACAAAAACAAAAACAAAACAAAACAAAACAAAAATAGTAGCGCTCTCCATCTGAAGGCATCCAGGATGGAGAGATTTGTGGTTTTCATCACACGAGCACATAGACGGGACTCCGTTCTGAAACAGTAACTGTTCTGTTTAAGCTTCCTGATCAGAGGAAGGCTCTAAGGGGGACGGTGTACCGTGTGGCCTGGGAAGCAGGTCGAACTAGAGAAATCTCAACACCGCCTACTTGCTGCTCCGAGACGTGCCCAAGAGCCCTCGGGAACCCGTACAATAATTCTAGAGTTGTGCCAGCCCAGAGCGCCACCAGCAGGTGATTTCCTATGTAATTATCCTCCAGAGAACATGCATCCTCCTCCAAGCCCTTCTTCCTCCCTTCCTCTCTCTCTTTTTATTTTCATTCTCTCTCCATATTCCTTCTTTCTTTCTCTTCATCTCCCAAACAAATTCACTAAAGTCCACATCAGGATGCAGAGGAACCCACCCCAAGGTCACTTTCTACCCCAGCCTGGGGCTGCTCTCTCCCTGGAGAGAACCCTGTCATGTTCCCTGACATCGTCAAAGAAAGCCCTGATAACGAAATTTTCCTCCACCTTCCTCCAGACAAAACTCTTTGACTTTCTATCTTTAGATCAACTGTCTCTTCCCAAAAGCTCACCTTGGGCTCGGGTGGGGAATAGAATTACTGATGGGGGAAGCTGCCTGAGCAAAACGCTGGCCCACGGGTCAACATGGCTTTGATAACAGCAGAGATTCTTTAACTCCTTAACAAGTGACTGGCACGTAATACATCGGATGAGTAACTGAGACTCAGCACCATGTTAAATGTTTTATAGTCCTATTCAATCCTCACGACAACCCTAGGAGGTAGGTGCCATTACGATGCACATAATATAGATGAGTGAAGTGAAAGGCCAGGTAACCTTCCCTAGATCCCATCGCCAATAAACAGCCACGCTGGGATTCCAGTTTGGTCCGCGTGACGCCTTGTCCACGCATTTCATCACCCTGCTCTGTCACCCGCCCCCACGTCTATATGGGCTTCTACCTACATCGCTGCTCTCCCACTTCTGTCACTGGCAATTCACGGTGCAAACAACAAACGAAAATTCTGTCTTCAGCTCCTTGACACTCATTCAGCGCCCCCTTCTCTCCTATCAGGGCTGCCTTCCTTTCATCACAGACAGGCATGGCTCACTCGCTCTTAGGTTGCCCATGGCATTTCCATTTGTTCCCCCCAAGCCAGGCCCCCCTTGCTTTGCAGAGGGAAGCAGGTAACATCTGCATTTCAGGACAAGCAGGTAACACTCCTGGATCTCAGGACCAGCTGCAAAGCATCAGGGAACACCAATGGGAAAGAGGGCCTGGGGAACGGGGACTTCTTTTGCCTCCCCAGTCACAAGATGAGCGACTCTTAACAACACGGTGGGGCACTGTTTTCAATGGCCCAGAGGTAAGCCATTGGAAGGGTGGAAAAGGAGAAATGGGCATGCAGTGCATGGAGCACTAGCTGGAACCTCCAGGCTGTTGTTTAAGAACCATCAGTGGAGGTTCATTAGAAAACTAAAAATAGGATTGCCGTAGGATCCAGCAATCCCACTACTGGGCATATATCCAGATAAAACTCTAATTCAAAAAGATACATGCACCCCATGTTCATAGCAGCACTATTCACAATAGCCAAGACATGGAAACAACCTAAATGTCCATCGACAGATGAATGGATAAAAAAGAGGTGGTACGTATATACAATGGAATACTACTCAGCCACAAAAAAGAATGAAATAATGCCATTTGCAGCAACACGGATGGACCTAGAGATTATCCTACCAAAGTGAAGTAAAGCAGACAGAGATAGAAAAATACCATACCATATCACTTACATGTGGAATCTAAAATACACACAAATGAACATATCAATGAAATGGAAACAGACTCACAGAGATAGAGAGCAGACTTGTGGTTGCCAAGAGGGAGGAGGGCTGGGGGAGGGAAGGATTGGGAGTTTGGGATTAGCATATCCAAGCTATTATATACAGAATGGATAAACAACAAGTTTCTACTGTGTAGCACAAAGAATTATATTCAATATCCTATGATAAACCATAATGGAAAAGAATATATTAAAAAAGAATGTATATATAGGTATAACTGAATCACTTTGCTGTACAGCAGAAATTAACACAACTTTTTTTTTTTTTTTTTGCAGTACGCGGGCCTCTCACTGTTGTGGCCTCTCCCTTTGCGGAGCACAGGCTCCGGATGCGCAGGCTCAGCGGCCATGGCTCACGGGTCTAGCCACTCTGCGGCATGTAGGATCTTCCCAGACCGGGGCACGAACCCGTGTCCCCTGCAACAGCAGGCAGACTCTCAACCACTGCACCACCAGGGAAGCCCCACACATTTTTAATCAACTATACTTAAATTAAAAATATTGACAGTGGAAAAATATATATATTTTTATACATATATAAAAGAACCATCAATGGACCAGGGCTAAGGAGATTGGAAGATAAAAGAGGAGGCCATTAAAATAGCTGTCATAAAGTAACTAAACTGATAAGGGAGTGTGGCGTAGAGAAAGTGGCCAGATTATTTTTTTAAAACCTTCATCTAACCTGCAAACAGGAATGGAAAGGCTTACAATTACAGTCCATATATAACAAAGCTGTTACATGAGCTCTGGCCTCCTTCCACCTCAGAAGCTGTGGGTCAGTGTCCTGAGGGCAGTCAACCCCATGGGCAATGCTCTTCTCACCACCAGTCCTTTGACCATGTTACTGAAATCCAGAGCAGGCATTACGCAAGGCTTGGGTATTAGTGTCCTGCAGCTGCTGTAACAAATTACCACCAACTTGATGGCTTAAAACAACAGAAATGTATTCTTTCACAGGTCTGGAAGCTAGAAGCCTGAAATCAAGGGGTCAGCAGAGTTGATTCCTTCCTCAGAGGTTCTGAAGGGAATCTATTCCATGCTTCTCTCCTAGCTTCTGGTGTTTGCCAGCAATTCTTGGCATCCCCAGGCCTGTAGCTGCATCACTCTGCAACTTCACCTCTGTTGTCACATGGCCTCCTTATGCTGACGCTAGTCACAGGCTCTAAGGCCCACCCTAACTGAGTATAACCTCACTGCAACTCATTAAATCTGCAAAGACCCTGTTTCCAAATAAGGTCATGTTCAGAGGCTGTGGGTGGACATGGATTTGGGAGTGGGGAGTGGGGGCACTCTATTCAACCCCACACAGCTTGCCAGTGGCATTTTTGGCCGATCTCACATAAGAGCAAAGAGAGGATTTGGGTTCCTCAAGAGAAAGGCTCAGGTAAACCTCAACGCCGGTGGGGAGGTAGAGGGGAGAAACCACCCTGAGCAGCGTCCATGTCAGACTGAGGCAGCACCCGTGCATCTAAAACACTTCACAGAAACCAAGTCCAATGGAGCAAAGAAAGTCATGCAGAGAACTAAGGTAACTTCCCCCGTAGCTCAGAACAGACGAGGCCCCTTCCCCCTCCAAGTACAACAATAGAATTATCCAGGTAGGATGCCAGGTGACCCCCTCTCCCCAAGCTGACGTGGAAAACAGGCAAATTCCCTCAATCTCCTTTCCTCTCCCCTCTAACCCCCAGGGGGGCTGTGGGACACCCAGGGGCTCTGGCTGAGAGGGGAATGGAGCTCTCTAAGACGCCCACTCAGCCGAAAACAATCCCGGGGGTGGGGGGTGGCTCATGGCAACGAGCAGAGCAGAACAGAGCGAACCCTCAGGTTCCCCTAAGGAAGCCCTTTCTGCTAGTGGGGACTCATTTCTAAGGCCTTCAGGGAGGTACTGTGCAGAACTGCATCCAATCTGGGCTAAGCAGATTAGTTCCCTCCCAGGGAAAGGTTCTGGGCAGCTGAGCAGGGCAGCTCCCTGCGCGGTAGCAAGGGGCTGTCATTACAAGGCCCAGATAGGACATAATGACATGCTCCCCGGAGGGAGCTCCTAAATGAATTACAGGGTGTCTCCTGAGCATCAAAGGCAGCCTGTGCTCAGAGGTAGCCGAGCAGTCCAGGAACAGACCTTCTGCAGAGCTGGTGTAGGGCAGGGGTCAGGCTGGGGAGGCGCTCGGATGCCTGAAGCCAGAGGGCTCTGTGGATGTCGCTGACACTGGGAGAGAAGAGGAGGAAAGCATGGGGAATGGGGGATGGTGGGCACCCCGGACCTCATACCTAAGAGATGTGTTCAAATCCCATATCCTCCGAGCTTGCTGCAGCCGGGAGGTAGTACAGAGCCAGAGGACAGGCCAAGAATTCACTCTGTTCATTCATTCATTCATTCACTCATTCAACAGGCATCTCTTGTGTCCCTATGATGTGTGATGGAAATGAACCAAGTGCTGCTCTGATCTGAGGATGCACCCTACCTGGGGACCGTTTACTCCTGAGGTCAACTTCTACTTCTAGCCGTGCATGTCTCACAAGCTGAAGCCAACCAGCCCTCCTTCTAACAAGTCCTTCTGAGTTGACTGGAGGAGGGGGTGTGCAAGCCACCTTTAATCACTCCAAACCGAATCCCAGCAAAAGGCAGGAGGGAGTGGCTGAGGCTCGGCGATCCCTCTTTCATAGCAACTCTCACACGCACTCCCCCGTCAGCCTGGGAACGTCCTGAAGACAGGGACAGTGCCTCTTCTCACTGTGCTCAGCCCACAGAATGAGCTCCATGAATGTCTGCTGACTGTACCCTGAGAGACTGGCCCCTGCTTTCCCACCTCCTCTCTGGAGGGAGGGCTCTCATAGGCTCTCTGGGGGTTGCAGGCAGAACCCACCTGCACTCTCTTACCACCCTCCTCCGCTAACCCTTGGTCCGGGATGTCCTCAGACACCAGGGTCACAGCCGCAAAGGAGGCCCCTCGATCTGAACACATGGTCCTGAGCCAGCCTTGCCCTGTTCCCCAGGCAACAGGCCAAAGCATTATCTGTTGATAGTTCCTGATGGTGAAGTGACACAAACAAGGCCCCTCTGTGTACCGGCCTGGGCAAGGGTGTGTCTGAGCCAGCAGTCAAGAGTGATGAGTCCAGACTTCTGAGCTGGGCATTAAGGAGTCTATTTGGCCCTTGCCAAATTCCTTGGGCCCAGCTGCCCCTGAATTAAAGGACAGCCCACTCTTGCTGTTAAGGAAGAGATGTCCTCTTAACTCCTTCCATATGAGAAGAAAGCCTGCTGCTTTCAGCTTCGTGACCTTATTCTGAGGCTAAAATATGTAACATACTTGAAAGAATATGTGATTTATAAGCAGAAGATCTAGGTTTGGATACTGACCCTTAAAAGCTCTGTGTTCTAAGGTAAATTAATATTTCTTACTTTCAGTTACCTCATCTGAAGACGGTGATAATATTAACTCTAGAGGTATGACAAATCCTTTACTTTTAAAAGTTGAATTTTATATTTTCATACAAATATTAGAAGTTTTATTATGTAAGAAGAAAAACAACAATAGTAATCTTTCTCCAAGGTCTAAACAATGCTGAAGGCTCGATAACCAATACTGTGTCCTATATTCTGATATATTCTCCGGAATTTCTGGATCTCCCCAGGAGGTCACCCTCTTCAAAACAACTTTAAACAATTAGTGCCTAACATTTTCAAAGCATTTTACATCAGTTCGTTCTTTGAAAGTCAGCCCGTGGCTGTGTTTATTCTACTCTCTCCCCAACCCCCAAAATAGAAAGTATGTATTCTTACAACAGTCCACACAGCTTAATTAAAATGTCACTTCTGTCTACTTTGGCTAGAACTATATTAACTCATTGTTGTAACACTAGTTATCTTTTGCTATATTTTATGAGAAAAGGGAAATCGAATTAATTTTCAGCTAAGAATCTTCTAGCACCTGGGATACATGAGAAGGAATAGATAATTAAAATGGCCTTTGATGGGGAGCTGGTTGGGAACCACTGGTCTAGTTTATGAAGCCCGCTAGGTTAGCAAGGTTTCTGGAAGATTCTGGTCTGATAAGAAAGTTATGTGCATCATGCGTCCAATGGGGATTTACGTCCCTGTGGATTCATCCTGAGATTAGAAGAAAGTTCCGAGTTATGCAGGATGAAGAAGGCAGTGATCCAATGAGGCTTTTCGCATTAGGACCGGCCCGGTATTGGAGAGATAGTGGCAACTTCATGCTAGTGCACCCCAGTGAAATGAAGACTCCTACTTTCTCTATCCCATGAAGATATCCCTACTTTATCCCTTCTTTATCCCTACTTTCTTTATCCCTTTCTTTCCATCTGTCATCCCAGGACTAGAGTTGACAGATAGTTGGTTTTTCTTCTCACATCCACAGCTGAGTCCAGATACAGCCTCAAAAATCCTTTCCAAGATGGCTGCCTGGACAGCCACGATGGACTGACTGGAACTGACACCGAAAGAGTCCTATTTTACACCCAGCCCTGTGTCCTGGGACGTGGACACTTGACAGAGTCACATACTGTGCCACCTGGAGGTGAGAACACTCTGGCTTCCGGGGAGTTCCTGGAAAGGCATCAAATTACAGCTGCAAAGATAAGGGGGGGCGGCGCGGTGCCTGCTGGCTCCGGTTAAGTCCAGCAGACCAGCTGTCTAGCAGGGGAGGGGTGGGGAGGGAAAGGCTGTCATTCTATCTCCGGCAAGCATGAGTGGCAGGGAAGCTTTCCGTCCTGGTTGGGAACACAGGCTGCTCTGGAAACCCAAATCCACGAAGAGGCTTTGACAGTGACTCAGTACCCAAATAGTGCACCTGAAAATGACGACAGATTATCTTCTGACGTTAGTCTTCTGGAGAGGACGGACCAGAAGAGGGCAAAGGAGGAGGATGAACCTAGTAACCTTGAGATTTGTGTCACTGAGCATCACCCGCTGGGAATGTTTTCTGTTGATCTGGGCAGAGGCCATGTGAACCTTGGCTGCTGGTCTGTGGCCAGCTTGATGAATACGGTAGGGCTGAGGGCTCCAGAGGCGGCAGTGTCTCCCATTCTCTAGCCTACCGCCCCAGCACTGACCACTGTAACATCAGCACTCTCTCAGAGGCACTGCAAACCTTATATACTGTGTCAGTTTGGAGGTGACAGATGACTGTCTCACTTGGGACTTCCTTCTAAGCGACACTGTCCACCACTTAGAGACACAACTGCTTAGGTAGCTTACCATGGGAACCCCTGGGCAACTTTGTTTTCCCACCCCACCACCCAATTATGGCAGATTAACTGTCAAGTTGGGGGTGGGTGGAAACCTGGTTTGACACAGGGCAACCAATACGTATTGGGCCAGTGGCCTTTGACAGAGTTAAGGTGGAAAAAAAGGCGGGGTTGGGGGGAGGGGGCAACAGAGTTCCTCCCTTGAGAATCTGAGCTAGAAGAATAGAAGGATCTTTCCAAGTAGGAGATAGGACTGTTGGGCTGTGAGGTATCATCAAAGCAACAAGGGAGAAGGCCACAGAGAGAAGCAGAGATGCCAGGAGACAGAGACCCCATGGCCTAGAGAGACAGCGTCAGAAAGAGAAGGTGGTCCCTAGGGCTCCCGCAGCCTCTGATGCCTTTCCAATACCAGTTCCAGTCTATGCTGGATCCTTACAATTCAACCTTCTTGTCTTAACAGTCAAACACTTTGCGGTGAAGGGAAAAAAAGAGCACCAGGATAAGTGGTTTGTTTCCTGGGAGATATCAGTCTTCTTGGTATTATCGTGAGGCTAGTTCTTTCTGTCCAAATGCCGGGCTGTCTTAAGGGATACCCACAGTACACTCCTGGTCACCCAAAGAAATCATAGATCAGACAGCAGAGAGAAGGCAATCCAAATACAGATGCCAACAGTGTGAAGGAACGGGACGTAGGGAACAGGATAAGAGTAAGAGAGGAGACGGGACTAAAGGATGTGGGAGGAAGGCACTGAGCTCGAGCAGAAGTAGAAACCACGGCGTGAGTGTCAGCAGCGCCTGGAGCACACACGGTAGAGAAAGAAAAGATGCAGCCGAGGACATTTAGAAGAGAGAGCAAGTGTCAGCAAAGGGCATCCACACAGAAAGGAAGGTACAGGAGGGGAAATAAAGTGAACACATAGAAGACTTGCAGCCAGGGCCAGGGCTTGCTCTAGGGACGGTTGCAGGGTACACTCTCCATCACCACAGCTCAGAAAGAGAGGGTCGGGTGGTAGTGGGGGTCCCGAGGAGAAATCACATGGGATACATGAGGAGGAAACCAAAAGGGAGACAAATCAAGACCAAGAGCTCTGAAAAAAGATGGACTACTACAGAGAAATGGCAGAATTACTCACCTGTAATCCATAACTTGTTCCACAGCCATATTCTAAGTAGGAAGTTACTATCAAGATGTCACTCATTTTGAAAGCACCAACTAAAGAGTCTAGAATGTTGTCTGTATCCTAACTAACTGGTCTTCGTGAACCCTTGCCACGAAGTGGTAAGTGAACTGGGCTCAGGCAGGGGCAGGTTAACAAGGCTGTGTCCGTGCACGCTGGCCCTTCGCTAGAGAGGGTCAGGTTGGTGCCACACTGATAACTAAACTCAAATACATG
This sequence comes from Orcinus orca, assembly GCF_937001465.1. NCBI lineage: Eukaryota > Metazoa > Chordata > Mammalia > Artiodactyla > Delphinidae > Orcinus > Orcinus orca. The sequence continues at coordinate 169,710,063 of NC_064560.1, forward strand.
CGCACACCTAGTGATGGCTCAATTTTAGAAAAACAAATTTTTCCATAGTGGATAACTTTTACTTTCAATTTTATCTTCTTCTGTACTCACCCAGATAACTTCCTACTTGGGTGCGTGGTGGGCGGCAGGGGTGGGAATGTAATTCCTATGAACGATCATTATCACTCCACCTGAGTATGTTTACCTAGTGCTTTCCTTCATGGCCTTTTAGCAAAATTCTCAACACATGTGATTCCTGCAAGAGTTTCTGGACGGTGCAGAATTTAAATACGGGGACTTTGCTCTGTTCGCAGGTCAAGGAGTTCTCTCTCTCCAACTATCAGTTACACACTACTGGCTCTATGCCAGGACTTCTGATTGGGTTCTGGAAGCACAGGTTAGTTTTTCTTTTAAAAAGACAGCAAGAAGGGCTTCCCTGGTGGCGCAGTGGTTGAGAGTCCGCCTGCCGATGCAGGGGACACGGGTTCGTGCCCCGGTCTGGGAAGATCCCACATGCCGCGGAGCGGCTGGGCCCGTAAGCCATGGCCACTGAGCCTGCGCGTCTGGAGCCTGTGCTCCGCAACGGGAGAGGCCACAGCAGTGAGAGGCCCGCGTACCGCAAAAAAAAAAAAAAAAAAAAAAACAATAAAAAGACAGCAAGAAAACAACGTCTTGAATAAACCGAAGACTGTAGCTCTTTGAATTCTACTCCATTCCTCGTGGAGTTGACAGGGGCACAGCTAAAGGATGGGGAAGGAATAAGTGCTCATGTATGACCCAAATACACCTGGGAAGTTGATAAAAGTTGGACAAAAAGGAAGAGTCCTCCCCACTCAGCCACCTCACTTTGCCCAAGTATCCCTTTCCATCATGCTTGTGAGTGAATGAGGAAACTTCGAAGAGTCGAGACAAACGAAGCAAGGTTCATAGCAGGATCTCCACTGTCATTCCTTTCTTATTGCCTGACGCCCCAACTAGTATCATTCCAAGCAGTGCACAGGAGACCCTGCTTTGAGGCTGAGACTGTTTCACCTTCTGATTGGCTGGTCATGTGATCATCTCCAATGGCAGTGCGTCTCTCTCCTCAAACCCAAACTGACATTCTTCCTGGCAGAATCTCTAACCCTGCACCCTGAACTTTCTCATACCAGATGGCAGACCAAAGTGAGAAGACCCAGGCCAGGCACACTGAACGCTCTGCTGTATATGGTCCCTGACCAGGTCAAGTAGAGGGAGTGTTGCCTGATCCAGTATTGCCAGGAATGTTGTACCCTTAGACCCTACAACAAATTAACCAGGAAGGCTCTGGACTTCCTGGAGATCTTTCCAGACATGTACGGTTTAAGTATACTTGGGGTGCTTTATGAATCCTGAAGTTGGAATATGTCACCCTTTGACATATTCTTCGGCAATTTCAGTAATTAAGAAGAAAAGAAAAAAATTAGCAGGACCTGGGGCCTTTCAGGGAACAACAACCAAAGCTTCTGCTAAAGAGTCCACATAGCCTCTCATCACTCCTTTGGGCCCCAGAGAGACAGAATTGTAGTTGAACAACCCTCGCTGAAATGTTCCACTGTACTGTTAAGTCCCCCCATTAAACAACTGGCTTAGACACGGATTCCCTTCTTCAGGACAACTCTGAACCAAGCACACAGCTCCACTGTGAGTTCCATGGAGCCGTGGCCCGGGTGACCGACTGTTTACCTAAAGCCACAAAGACAGCTTGTTACTGGAAATCAGGTACTGCAGGCAGGAGAGAGGAGAAAGGGAGGGATGCCAGCTAAGGGGGAAATACATCTACCTCCACTGCACTCCCACCCTCACTAAGCGTGCAGCTTGTGACTTTTCTCAAGCGCAGAAAGGGCATTCTAGAGGCAAATCATCTTCCTCCGTGGCCAGATAGACTATCCTATCACCCTGCTGAGCCAAAGAAAAAGAGAAAAGTCCACTGTGTTTCAGTCAACTTGGAGAATGTAAAAATTGTGTCCTGGATAACTCCAGATTTGTATAGGTTTTGATGGGAAGATGCCTTGGGCTGAAACTTTATAGAGAAAGCACCCCTGGAAGAGAATGGCCTGCATCATTCTGAAAAAAAAAAAAAAACAAAAAAAAACCCCTGCATTATTTCATGCAACAAGGTCTAGCCTGAAGTTAACCATCACTAAAAGATGTCTCAGCTACACATGTCTCCCTCAGCAAGAGATCACTAAGACAAAGCTTTTTAAAACTTTTCTATGGGCTCACTATTTTCCTTCAACAGTTTCAAGGTGAACCAAGAGATTAAAAATAGTCCATAATATATTATTATTCTTAGTTAAGACATTAGTCACATAACACTCCTGGATGCGCACTTCCAGAGCATCTGTCACCCAAGAATTTCCATATTCTTTCCGAAGTTGAGATTTTGATGGATAAAAATAAAATGGAAAGGTCCAAATCGGGAGGGGGAGACATTAAATCAGTAGCATCTAAAAACTCCTTTCTATCTAAAAGTCTAACTTTCTATCATATCTACCCGTGTGATCCTGGACAAGTCACTTTGCATCTCTGATTCTCAACTTCATGATGTGTAAAATTGGGAGGTCAGATAGCTTCCAGTTTTAACGTCCTGAGTTGCTTGGGAAATGCACGGCACAGCTAATACTCGATTCTTCTTTGAAGGAGGCCTATGTTATTTAATTATAGTAGATCTTGACATCTGTGGCTTTGACCCCAAAGGTCAATGAGTCGCAATAATCTTATTTTTGCAGAGGTACACTGTGAGCCTGGGATACAGGAGCCAGCCACACGCTCAGTGAGTGAGATGAACGTGCTGGCAAGCACCCGTATCTCGGTGAGCCTTTATTATTATCTGCAGGAGGCTCAGAGGCTATTATTATTCCCAGGATGTGCTGCAGTGGTAATCACAAGGGTATGGATTCTTCTGGAGCACGAAGATGTCAGTAGTATCCCTCTCAAAGATCACGAGTTTATTGTAACGTGGGTTTAAAGTAATCATGTTTCCACCCACCCCCCGCCCCTCTTCATCTACTTCACTACTACATCCTTAATGAAGGTGACTTTAAAAACTTTAGTCAGACTTCCCTGGTGGCGCAGTGGTTAAGAATCCACCTGCCAAGGCAGGGGACATAGGTTCGAGCCCTGGTCCAGGAAGATCCCACATGCCGTGGAGCAACTAAGCCTGTGCGCCACAACTACTGAGCCTGCGCTCTAGAGCCCATGAGCCACAGCTACTGAAGCCCACTTGCCTAGGGCCCATGCTCTACAACAAGAGAAGCCACCGCAATGAGAAGCCCGCGCACCGCAACGAAGAGTAGCCCCCGTTCGCCGCAACTAGAGAAAGCCTGCGCGCAGCAACGAAGACCCAACGCAGCGAAAAATAAGTAAATAAATAAATTAAAAACCAAAAATCTTCAGTGATGTCACACACACAATTAGGAGTTTCATTCCCCTCTTATTGAGCTTATCTCAACCATACTTCTCCCATGTGTTTTGATTTGTGTGTACACCTTGTGTCCACTCCACTGGAGAATAAGATCCTTGGGAGCTGAAATGCCAGCTTATCTTAATCACTTATTTCTCTCCGGTACCTAGTAATGTACCTAGGATGTAGCAGATATTTAATAACTGTCTGCTGAATGAATGAGCACCTTTGATGAGCAGGCACTGTGCTAAAGGTGCATTTTCTTCATATTTGTATGTAGTACTTATCACAATCCTGAAGAATAGATGTTATTGTTCCTATCATTCCAACAAAATATCTGGGGCTCAGACAGCTGAAGTGACTCATTACAAGTTACACAGCTGGTGAGTGATGGATTCACACCTGTTTGTCAGACGCCAAGGTTCATGTTTTTTCATCCTACCACGGTGCTAAGGACACCTTTGAAGAAGTAAAGCACAAAACCAAATGAGTGAATTCACGGACCTAATATTATTGATAGAGCATAGGCCTGGCTTCATCCTGAATAGATTCAGAGGAGTATGGTGAGGGCAAAAGTGACAGTGCTACCAGGATTGGTGGGCAAAAAAAGCTACACAAAGAGAGAAGGATTAGAAAGTAAAATCGTTCCAGGTGTCACACAGCTTCTGTCTAAGTCCTCCTGAGGGTTTTAATTTCAGTTTCCAAATCGGTATTGCGATTAGCAGGGTCTCAGGGTAAGAGCTAGATTCTAGATAAGATGAAGTTGAACATTGGACCTGGAAAGCAAGCATTCATGATCCAATCATGACAGTCATCTGAAAAGCCACTTTCCTTCCTGGGTTTCATGGTTTCGGCAAGAGCTTTAGAGCCTTTCACCTCTAACTTGGCACCAGGAGCATCAAGAGCTTGTTAGAAATGCAGAATCTCAAGCTCTACCCTAGACCTTTGGAATAATAATCTGCATTTTAGCAAGATCCCTGAGTGGCCCATGAGCACATTAAAATTTGAGAAGCACTACTCTATGATACCTGGAAGATATTCTGAGGTCCCTTCTGGCTCCAGTATTTTATGAGTTTAGATTAGTAATCTTCATGGTAACCAAAAAACTTGCAAGCTTATTAATTAGGGTCACACAGAGATCCAATCAGGTAACCTGATTGGATCAATGGTGTCTTCTGAAGAATATTGTTAATTCATTGATATTACTATTAATGGCCTTGCTTACTGAGCACATACCATGTACAAGGAACACTGCATATAATATCTTGAATCATTATAACAGCCCTGCATGAGAGACATTATTATCCCCATTTTTTCAATGAGGAAATAATCTAAGTTAATAAAATTTCTCCAAACTACATAGTTACATCAGTAGTAGAGCCAGAATCCTAACCCAGAGTACTATACTTAGAGCCCATGGGTTTTTTTGGCTGTATCATACTGCCTCTAGATGTAAAATTACAATTTAAAGTATCAAAGGTAGGGCTCCTTTTGTGAGAAGAGACTAGTAGGCTTTGGACTCATTCTTCTGCAATGAAGAAGGCCAAGAGGGTAGTCTAAAGTCTACTGAAGTCTAAAAACTAATGCAAAGGAATCGATGGGAAACCCTACAATACCCTGGACCAGCATCTCAAACGTGTGGAACTGCACATACGTTTAGAACAAATATCACCCAGAAGCGATCATTCATGAGGCTCCTTTACACCAAGACAGTAATCAAGCTGGAAATACACACAGGTCTGAGGCAGGCTGAGTCATATTTAGAGATCCTAGGTGCACAATTGATTATTAATGAGGTGAAGAAATTGGGAGCTCAACTTCTGATCTCTCAAAAACTACCCTTCAGTTCCCTCGGTAGACAAGCACTGAATAGGAGGAACCCCAAGTCTGTCCAGTTATGGCCAGTGCTGTGGTCTTGATGTCATTTAATGCCTGACAATAACTTCTTATCTACTGACATTGCCATAAATACGTGTGAAATTTCATGGAGTTTTTCCTCCCAGCGAGGGCCTTCAGTTGTATGTATATAAATGGATAGTATTCTCTAGAAGGCACAGGTTTTTACTTAGGTTAACAAGTTATTATCCTTCCCAGCAAAATGACTACACAGAGCTCCAATAAATCAATTTGTCAATGGCCATTTCATTTCAGAAGACAGTATCCCTTGTTCCATCTTTGGCTGCTGTGGGTATGAGAGCCTAGGTCTATAGTTCAGAAAATCCTACAGCTGGGAGGAACTGCAAAAAGAGACGAGCCCAGCCTTGAGGCAAGGAAAGTATTGTTATTCCCACTTTACAGATGAGAGTTTTCATTTCCCATTGAAAGCGGTTTTAGCAGGTTCTTGGAGCAGTTTGACATCTCCCACTGTCTATAAATGCCCCTTTTGTTCTTCACACCTTCCCCTCTACTGCTTATTGCTTGTGGATGTGAGCAGGAATTCTGAGACCAATGTTCCCCCTTCTCATCCCCTTTCTTCTTGGCCACCTTGGAAAGTCTGCCCTCTCATAAGCTGCAAATCCTGGGGAGATTCGGTCTGCTATCTTCTTTAAAGATATCCATCCGAGAACAGGACTGAATACCCAGTACAGGATGTTTCAATGGGGAGAGGCCTCAGAGTGACAAAGGCAATAGAAGTGCAAGACCCAGTGTCTGAAGGACTAAATGGGGCAGTAACCTGAGAAGTATTTTAGGAGAACTCTGGACTATGAAAAGAGATGACCACACAGAAGATGTATTTTTCCCCCACAATTCCTAAGAGGCTTCTCCTCCACCACTTAGCCAGATTTTGGAGCTTAGACCTGTGACTGAAGACAGGTGGCCGCTGCCCTGGGAGCTCTGCTTCTCCAAGATACCTCCAGGACCCAAGCCATACTGATTCATCTCACCTAAACTGGGCAAGCCTCGCACCATAAAATAGTCTATTGGTGTTTAAAGAGACTGCTAAGTTTCAATCAATTTTGCAATTTCCAAATTGAAGGAGAGGTGCCTGAAATCTGCTTATACAATACAGTTGCAATGTGGTGCTGGAAAAAAAAAGCCAATGCCACTCACTTTCTTGAGGATGTCCTGATTGGGCTACCACCGTCTCAGAATGGAAAGGATTGGCTTCAAAGCTCATGTAAGCCCTTGGCCTGAGAAAAGGAGGAAGGAGAGACCCAAGCAGTCTCCTAGCTCTTGCTAGGAGAATTCACAAGAATCCCCCCAAATCTGATATCAGAACTTCTGTCATCCCACACCTCCACCAGCCATCATTTTGAGTTTCAGTGGACAAAATGTTCTACGTCCTTAGATCCTGCCACAGGACTCCTTGCCCGTAAACAATTTAAAGTGAGAAAGTTGAAGGAGATTTTGGAAGCAGAACCTGGCAGGAGGGTCTGCTGATCCTGCATACCTGTGATGGAACCAAAGTTTGACATTAACACAAATACAAGAAAAAGTTTTAAAATGTGGTGCAGGAGAGAAGGGGGTGGCAAGGGACGGAGGCAGATGGACTGTGGAAAGGTTACTTACACAGTTTCATCATTCTTGAACTCCATCTCCCCATATGTGTCTTCAAAATCCTCACCACCACCCTTGGCGGCCCCTTCTACTGTCCTAAAGGGTACGATGACTGTGCCCCGGGCACCTGATGTCCGCAGAACCTTGACCTCCATGACACCAATACTTTCACTGACATGAACAGTGTCACATTCAAAAGTGAAGATACCCGCATGATCATCATCCAAGATGGTGACTGTGGCCACACAAGGGGACACCAGGACAGCCCGAGGCAAGGGAAGACTATTGAGTACTCTGGGAGGCATCCCCTCCCCTGGCTGCTCCTCCTCTATGCGAACGTTGCTCAACCTCACAAAGAAGTGTTCATCCTCCTCAAAAATGTCATCATCGATGATGCCCACAGAGAACTCCTTCTGGGTCTCTCCTGGTTTCAGAACCACAGTGCCCTCTGTGAACTCATAGTCAGCCCCCGCATTGGCAGAACCATCCTCTGTTTTGTAATCCACATACAGGGTCTTGGACATGTCCCCCCCTTTCCTCACCACTGTCAGGAGCACAGCCCCACAGTTCTCCAGGCACTGGTAAGAGCACGGGTCAAAGAAGACCTTGGAGACAAAGTCCTCCGGCTCATCAGTGTGCACCTCGCTCATGCTAGAGGCCTTTTTGGCTTGTTCTGCTGCGTGCTTCTTCAGGATATTGCCTGCGCCAGTCATCATACGGGTGGCCTGGATCCGGTAGAAGGCGCGGCTCTTCTGTTGATGGGAGAGAGCATAGTAATTGGCCATCTCTACTAGCTGATCTAAGTCCTTCTCTGGGTGTTTTTGCTTCAGATCCTTGAGAATCCGGATCATCTCCCTGCGGGACTCATCCACTTCCTTCCCTTCCAGGGGCACCAGATGCCCATCTAGGAAGTGGGAATTCATCATTTTCCCATCCATCTCGATGCCCTTGGGGTGGCCACCCTCTGTCTCTATGATAATTCCTCGGTGTTTATCTGTGCGGTACTTTTTGTGCATGTATTTGTAGAAGAGCAGTCGCCTATCTGCCACCCAGGCCAGAAGGACACACACTGGAAAGAAGAAGAGAGTGAGGAGGCCTTCCCAAACCTGGACCACACCAGGAGAGAAGACGGCCAGGATCATATAGAGCCAGATGTAGGCAAAGATGCTCCAAGCAGCAGTGACAAAGAAGACTCGGAGGTGCTTTATCTTGCGAGTCTCTCCATCGGGGATCACGTAGACGCAGATACCAATGATAATGAACATGTTGAAGGCTGCGCTGCCTACAATGGTAGAAGGTCCCAGATCACCAGCAATGAACCCATGACCACACACCTCAATTAAAGAGAGGAGGATCTCAGGAGCAGAGGAACCCAGGGCCATAAGGGTCAGATTGGAGACAGTTTCGTTCCAGACCCTAATCGTGGTTGTGCTGGTCTCTCCATTGGGCTTTTTGATAGTCACCTCTCTCTCTTGAGAAGTGATGACTTCAATAGATGCCATGAAGCGATCAGCAATGATGGACACCCCGAGAAACATGTATATCAGGGCCACAAAATAGACAATGACCCTGGCAATCTTGTCTCCAAGGGAAGGGTTCTCCGGGTACCAGATTGGCAGGATGACACCCTCCTTGCAGTCCGACGACCCTGTACAGGACTCATTGTTCTGCCCTGTGCTGGGCACATCCCCTGAGCCACCAGCCTCTGCCCGAAGACCATTCAGGAAGAGCACAAAGGTAATCAGCCCAAAATGGAGGAAGGCAGAGGTAAGAGGCTGCAACCTTAACCACGCCATACACAAGACTTAGCCGCTGGCTTCCACTGCAGCACCAATGGTCCACCTGACAGTCCAGAGACCTAGAAGAGATCAGAGGGGCAGAAAAAGGCATGAAGAAAAGGAGGACAGCAAAGGGCAGGTTCCCACCAATTCAAACTGACGCTTCACCTTGACTGACGTATTGCACTAACACATTGGGCAGTCTCTCACTTGGAAAAATAGATGTCACTGGGAGGTACAAATAGCTGCTCTGTCCTCAGGACCCTCTGGTAGACTCTGTTGAAATATGGCTTAAAATAGCTGGGAATATTGGTATTGGAAACTTAAGTGGTACCCTTTTAGTCCTGTCTTCCAACCCCTTTGTTATCTGTGAGAGTTCTCAACAATCAACTTAAAATTGACCAAGTATAACATGAATATTCATCCTCACTTCTACTGTTTCTAGAGTTTTCAGCCTTCCTTACCACACTGTCATCATACTTAAGATACTCAAGAATCTTGCATAACATAGGTTTGCAGGAGTACATATTGAACTTTTTTCCTGGGCTACTCCCCCCAGATAGAACACCTTGCTCTGTGTGCAGTTGAGCCTGGTTGGGAAAAACTCCTTCCCCATATGAAAAATTTAGGGAGGCAAGCTGTAATTCTGAGATCACTTGGGAAATCAAGAGATGTTCTGTAGTGAATATTACCTGCCATATAGCTAAACTGAGGCCCTGTAAGCTGTGCCCAAGACCAGTCCACGGCAGTCCTTAGCCCTCCAGCAAAACATGCTTATGAAAGAGTTTAGGTATCCAGTTACAGGAAGGTGAAGATCAGTCAGCCACTCAAATTCCAAACCCAAACACTGAAAGGAACAGGTGGTAGAAAGCACTATAAATAACATGCAAGTGGCTCTCAAATAAGTTTCTTTTCATCTGTAGGCAAGATTTTGTGGGTGAAATGCAGCCTCCTCTGCTGGTCTCAAAGCACTAAAAGCACTAAAAGGTGAGCATGAGTTCAGAAGAATGGAAGAAACTCAGCTGAAACTACAGACTTCTCTTTCTACTCATTGCCTCATTCAGATGGAATGAGGAAGCAAATATTCAATACCTGAAAATAAGCAATTTGCCCATTTTTCCACCTCTGCTATAACCATGTAGGGGTATTGTTAGTAATGGAGGAATGCTGCTATTCCCTACCTGCTCCTCCTCCTTCTCCGCTGTTTCCCATTTCACGAAATAGCACTTCCATTCACCCGGTTTCTCATGCTCAAAAATCGCTGCCTGTCTGCAAGCCTTTCTTTCTCCAGTCCAGCACTAAACCCTACCAACTCTCCCCACAACTCTCTCACCACCATCACAGCCCAAGGCCCCTTACTCCTCACCAGATGAATCTACTACAGTCACCTCCTTACTGAACTCACTCCAACTCTGACCATTCTCTATTCCATCTTCTCATATAGCCACAGTCATCTTTTTTTTAAAAAACCCAAACCTATGCTCTCACTCCCCCATTTGAAGTCCTTCAGTATTTTCCCCTCGCTCTTAATATAGAGACCAGGATCCTTACCATGACCCGCCAAGCCTCGCACGAGCTACTTTCTTCCTCCTCTTCCCCCTCAGCTCTTGCCACTGTCCCTCTCACTGAATTTCTGCAGTAACAGCCATATCAGGTCCTAGAGTACATCAACTTATTTTCCACCTCGGGACCTTTGCCCATAACATCACCCACGACCAAAATGACTGCTCCTTCTTCGTACCCCCACTGTTAACAATGCTTTAGATCTCAGCTTGAGTGTCACTCTCTCAGAAAAACTTATGTTCACCCTAGAAATGGTCAACTCCCTCTTTAATTTTCCTTCGTGGCACTTATAACATTTTGAAATCACATGGGTATTTGTAGGATTATATGATTAATGACTAACTCATCCATTAAACTATGAATGACATAAACGCAAAGATTATGTCTATTCTGTTTATCACAGTATCCTAAGTAGTTAGTTAGATGCTCAGTAAACGTATGTTTGGGAATAAATAAATGTGACCCTGATGGAAGCTTCCTCAGTGCTATGGACTGAATTGTGCCCTTCCCCAAATTCCTGTGTTGAAACCCTAATCCACACTGTGGCTTTATTTGGAGATAGGACTTCTAGGAGGTAATTTAGGTGAAATGAAGTCATAAGGGTGGGGTTCTAATTCAGTAGGATTGGTGGCCTTATAAGAAGACAAAAGAGAGAGAGAGAGAGAGAGAGCTGTCCATTTTGTGAGGACATAGGGAGAGAGTGGTCATCTGCAAGCCAGGAAGAGACCTCTATCCAGAAACCAAATTGGCCAGTATCTTGATCTTGGAATCCCAGCCTCCCGATAAATTTCTACTGCTTAACCCACTCAGTCTATGGTATTTTGTTATGGTAGCCTGAGAAGACTAATAAACTCAGAAATCAGCCTTCTTTAAAGTTATTTTACAATCTGAATTATAGTCATTTGTTTTAGGAAAAAAAAAAATCTCATAGACAAATCTGGACTAGATTTTAGAGGCTATGTAGGACCTGTTTAAATTCCCAAGGCTTGTACTCAAAGGGAAATTCCCTTTGGGACACAGTACACCCTGGTGCATACTGTAATCCTGAAGGCCCTCCTCCCAAAGGGCTCTGTGGATTAACTTGGTTTCGTTAATCCACAGAGCCAACTGCTGAGGACCACATTCCCCATTAGTCCAGGTACTGGGGGTCATCCCAGAAGGTGCTTGGAGCTTTGACCTCACTCAGAGGAGAAGAGGCTATGACAATGACCATGGAGGAGTAGAGAGGTTGAAGGTGTTCGACATCCATATTCAAAGCCCTCATAATCTGTGATGCACACAGTGACCCTATTCATAGGTTTGGCACTCACCTAGCCAGAGAAATGTGGACAGAGACAGATCTTGGCTCCTCGCCTTGACCTCTGAAAACACAACACTCTGTGAATTCTGATAAGCCCCAGACATGAGGAGACAGAAGGTGGGCACAGCTGGAGCAGCTCTTTGATCAAGAGCCAATATGGTGACAGGCGGTGGCAGCTGCATGGCTGGCCAAGCCCACAGGGGTGGGCTATCCACAGGTTAGGGAAGAGGGCTGGCCTGCTGCAGTCAGGGGACATGTAACATTGAGATAGTAGAGTTATCCTGATCAAAGGGGGACGAGGATTCCTACTGATCTTACCTACCTGGATAATTAAGCAGGATCATGGCCTTTATTTCCCTTGGTCCTACAGACACACGTGGCAATAGGTTTTTATGGGGACTATGCTATCATGTGGTCAGAATCAGGCTGTTCCCTGACCAAAACAAATGAATTGAAGGAAAGGATAAAAGAAAACAAGGCAAGAAGGTGGCTAAGAATTGCCTGCATCGAGTTTTTGGAACTGAAGGTGGAAAACGAGCCGTGGATGCCCAGTTGTTCTTTCCGGCCCTACCGGGAGATGGTTTCTGCCTGAGAAGTTAGAGGGAGAGGGGACGTCTCTGATGAACAAGCGAACAGTCATCTTTTTGTGCCATTGCCCCAGCCCCAGACACCAACTGAGACAGATCCCAACCTCCTGGGGGGTCCACACAGTCCCTCAGAGACCCAAGTGATATTTGGTGGCTCCAGAAGGCTTTTTATCAGCCCTAAGTCAGGGAGGTGACTCAGCTTGAGAGCCCCAAGAACCACCCCAAATAAGGAAGATATTAATGATTGTAACTAACACTTAAAAGTGCTTATTGTGTGCATAAAGTATGATCCCATTTCATCTTCAGAACAACCCTATGAGATTAGTACTATTTTTATCCCTCTTTTACATTTTGGGAAACTGAGTCTTAGTTAAGTCATTTGAGTCATTTACTCAAAGCATAAAGCAAAGAAGTAGCAGAGCCAGAGCCCACACACAGATGACATAAAATTTATGGTCTTAACCACTCCACTTTACTAGGATGTCCCAATTTGTTGCAGAATGTCCACGAGCCCCCATCAGCTTCCAGTCTTCTGTGGACTTAGAAGCAATATGACTGCCTCACGTACCCTCACAGGAGAGACCAACCATTTGGTAGAGTTGCCCGGTCCCCAGGTTTCCTGGGGGTGTCCTGGTTGCCCGAGGCCATCTCCCACCCGAATATTCTCCTTCCCATCAGTTCAGTTTGACAAACATTAACAAACGCCTATGATTCTCCAGGCCTGGTACTAGATGCCAGTGGGCAAAATAAAAAATGATACAGGGTTTGCCCTCGAAGGTACCATCTAGCAGGGGTGGAGAGCTGCACATATAGGCACTTCCACCTTCGTCAGTGAAGGTATGGGCAGAATGCTGCCGCACGCGAGGAGGGCACTGAGCCAGCTTGGGGATTCAGGAGGCGTTCTGAAGAAAGTGATCCCTGAAATGAGGCTTCGAGCATGAGTGAGCTTTAGTTTAAAAAAAAAAAGAAGAAGATGAAGAAAGAAAGAAAAAGAAAGAAAGTGGGAAGGGCACTTGAGTCAAAGAGAACAGCCCAAGCAAAGACACGAAGCCATGGCAAAGCCTGCTGTGTGCACGGGATTACAAGGAATTCAGTGCGAGGCAGAAGGGGCAGAAGATGAGGCTGGTCACGGAGGGAGGACCCAATTCATGGCAAGTCTTATATGCCAGGCTGAGAAGATGGGATTTTTTTATCCTAAGGGCAGTGAAAAGCCAATGATAGGATTCTGAACAGGAGAATGACATGGTCTGATCTGTATTTCAGAAAAACCAATTTGGCTAAAGCGTTTAGGATGGCTGTAGGAGGAAGAACACCAAAGCAGGAAGATCAGTTTGAAATCTATTGGAAACAGAACGGATACAGACAAAGAGGGTGGGCCTAGGGTATATTCTGCCTATGATGACCCTCTGTCCCCTCAGCTCAGCCCACAGGCTCTCATCTTTTTCCTGAATTATTTTCCTAACGCCCCCAGGGGCCGTCTGCAAGGTGTCTGTGTCCTCAGCAGTGGCTCCTGACATCTTTTAATATCACTGGCATATTTAATGAAAATCACTGTTCCTCTGCTCTTCCAGATCATTAATAAAACAGTGCCACCAGGCCAGACTGAGCAAATTCTCCCTCCTGCTACGCCCTCCACTTTCTCCAATGGGGAACACTGCTCCGGGCTTGTCACCAGCCTGGGTAGACTCATCCTGCTCTGCTTCTAAATCTGGGCCCCTGCACAGGCGTCACAGCCAATTTACATAAAGTTTTAGGTGCAGCCAGGCTGCACTGGATCTGAAGTGTCACCCGAGTCCAGGAACACCGCATCGTCTGTACTTCCTCTGCCTACAGGGGATAAGCATCTGCAGAGTCCTCTCTGTGGCAGTGCTCTCCCAGAAACACAGGAACGAAATTCCCGGCGCTCTCAAAGAGTAGGAAAGACGTGACCTCTGCTGCTTAGGTAGTTTGTCTGCCACAGTTGGAACTTGGATCCAAGGAGGAAACTACGATGATGCTGTTTTTCGTGCGTTATGATCTCTTTGAATCTTCAGAGTGAAAAAGTTAATATTATCATCACGCCTATTTTACAGAAAAGCAAATTGGAGTTCATGAAGGTTAAAGAATTTGCTCAAATCACAGTAAGAAGAAAAATAAGCTCTTGGATTCTGGCAGCCTGACTCCAGAGCACATGGTGTTAACCACGGTGCCGGGTAGATACCCTACGTCTGGGTTCCCCCTTTGAAAAGCAAGGGCCTGGGGAGGGGATGGTGAGTCTTTCTGGTTATGGAGCCCTTGCTACGAGCTTGGAGGCTCTACATACTCCGAGGCAGCCCGGAGCAGTGGCAGAGCCCCAAATTTGAAAGCAGGAGGCAAGAACTTTCTTCCCAGCTCTGCCTCAACAAGCTATGAGACTTTGAAGAGTCAGTGAACCTCTTATGGCATCAGCTTCCTCATCCAGAAAATCTGTGCTGGGTTGGATAATCTCCATAGTTCCCCTGAGTCAAAAATGCTTTGATGGCAGGCAGGGCCGTCTCTCACGAAACGCAAAGAAGCGAAGGCACACATTTAAGTTAGGTTGTGGCCCAAGCAGACCTCAGAGGATAAGAGATTAAGTTAAGGGAGGGTGGTAGGAAAAGGGGGCCCCAAAAAGGCAAGGAGAGCCGACATTCTGGATTTACCAAAAGCACCTTGGATCAAACCCATTTTTTAAACAACTGCTCTTTGAATGCCCATTTTGGACCAAGCACTGTCCTAGGGATTGGGCGTACTGCCATGAACGAGCTACACCACATCCCCAAATTTATAGCGTTTACCTTCTGATGAGGAATAGAGACAAACCAGGAATTATGGGCATAAGTGTCTATGATGATGTCATGGGAAGTACTGTCTTTTTCTTGTTCTGCTCTAAGCTCTCAAGTTGGTCGCTGCAGAGCTGCTTCTAACCTTGCGGACAGTGGGTGCAATGCAGCACGGCTTTATAACACCAAGAACCTTGCAGTAGCACATGATATGGCTGGTATTTTACTGTTCTTCCTTCTCTGATCTCATGCAATTGTCATATTCTGCCTTCCTTGAAGCCCCCAAACCCTTAATGACATCCAAGCCATATGATAACTTCATAAAACCCTACTGGCTCTCTCCCAGGCACTACCACACAAGAAGAAGAAGCGGGGCTTCCCTGGTGGCACAGTGGTTGAGAGTCCGCCTGTCGATGCAGGGGACACGGGTTTGTGCCCCGGTCCGGGAAGATCCCACATGCCGCGGAGCGGCTGGGCCCGTGAGCCATGGCCGCTGAGCCTGCGCATCCGGAGCCTGTGCTCCACAAGGGGAGAGGCCACAACAGTGAGAAGCCCGCGTACCGCACAAAAAAAAAAAAAAAAAAGAAGAGGAAGAACCAGCAGGCCTCCTTCTCATGCTGTGTATAAACCAAAGACTCTAAAAATGACGACAACAAAAACAATCATCACATCTATTCACTGAGTACTTACTCTATGGCTGGCGCTGCATTAGGTACTTTTACAGCTGCTGCTTAATACCTAAGGATCCCACAATGATTCAGGTAGTATTACCCGTTTTAGAAATGAGGAGACTTGGGCCCGAAGATTAATAATTCACCCAAGGTCCACTAGCTGAGCAAGTGGCACAGCTGAGCTATGAAACTTGGTATGTCAAATGCCAAAATCTAAAAGGGATGGTGGAATAACAGGGTAGGAATCTGGAGCCCTTAGGTCAAGGATCTACAGCCCTAGGAACCTCTACCTCCTCTGGGAAGCCTTCCCTGATAATGCCCTCTTCCTCTACCTTCCAAATGAGTCATTTTCTCCCCCGCCTTCCTCTAGCACTTTGATGACCACTGAAGCACTTGTCACACATTGTCACGTTAATCTGGGCTTATCTGTCTACATGTCCATCTCCTACACTCTTAGAGAAATTCCCTGAGGGATTCTCTAAGGGACTTTTTTTTTTTTAGCAAGTGATCACACTCAGCTGATAGGGCTAAGAGGTTGGACCTGATCTCTAATATCCTCTCTGCCTCTAAAATTCTATGATTCCAAGGCTTGTTGATTCTATTCGAAGGTTTACCAGACTCTGAGGAAGCCAGAGGACTTTGCCCTCCATAAGTCCTTGACAGACCTGGAGAGTCACAAACCATGAGAGGGGGCCAGAGAGAAAGGAAGAGACAGGGCTTTGCCCACCTAATTAAAGTTCTGCTTCTCCTGCTGCTGGACCTACATCTGCATGTAAGTCATTCCCCACGTTGGAGGCAATAATGGAACTAGGATCACGTGCTAGACAGGGCTGTGCTTTAGAATAACTTTGGAGCTCTCAAAAATACAGATATCTGGATCCTACTCTGGACCTAAGTTTTGGACTCTCTGCGAGTGGAGTCTAGATACTTAGCCTTTTTAAAAGTTCCTTAGTTGATTTTGAGGTACAGCCAAGGGAGAGAAGAAAAGGAACATAGCCTGACTAAGACATTTGCATCTCAGGGATTCCAACCATTAGGGACTTTCTTTGGACCAAAAAAAAGGACTCTTAGTGTATCATGAGTTGACTCATAAATGGGTACCACAAAGCCTTTCTATACACTGGACAAACATCCCACCCTCCTGGACTCTCACTTCTTTTCATACTTTGCCAAGGAGAGTCAGCATCAACTCCCTACTCATATAAGTAGATTTTCCCTTTGTCTCCCCCTAAACTTGCTGTCTGATTAATTTACTCTTTTACTAAAGAAACAGAAAAGACCCAGAGTTCCCTTACCTACATAGGAAAATGATGCTACTCATCTATTTTCAGCAAACATGTTTCTAAGTATTTTCCCTTTTTCCTCACACTATCTTTGTTTGTTTAGTGATTCGTGTATTCATTTATACATGCACGCACTTGTATGAAATCCAGTCCACGTGGCACAGGTCAACGTTCACAGAACTATGATGAGGAGGTTACTCCGCTTCGTATCCAACTCTTTTTTTTTTTTTTTTTTTTGGCACATTCAAAAAAATTAGAATGAAAGTTCCTAGAGGGTAGACATTTTTATCTCTTTGGTATTTCTGTATCCCCAGTGTCTATATCAGTGCCTGGCATAGAGTGGGTGTTCAGTATATACTTAGTGAATGAATAGCTCCATGAATAAATATGCAAAAATAGAAGGCATAATAGCCAGTGATTTCTCCCACTCTTGGCAGTGCTCACACGGAGCATCCCATCTGTCAGGGATGCTGTGAGCAAGGTTTTTCCAATTTGAGTTATACGAACAAAATGTAATCCCCCCTGAGGAGCACACACTTCACTGGAGAACAGTGACAGAAAACCAAATTACAACAAAATGAGTCCTAGATTTGGAAGCATGTGGAATGTGCCAAGAGAGTACAGAGGAAGGAAGGTCAAGGGCTGCCTGGGATCATCAGGGCCGGCTTCATGGACCAGGCAACTTTAGATCTAGGATGTGAAGAATGAACAGGAGTTAACTGGGTCGAAGCCGGTGCACCTCAAACAAAGGTAAGAGAAAGCCACGCTAAAGAACACGTCAGCCCAAACAAGCAGTGTCTGTTTAAAGAACAGTGAACAGGGTGTCTGAAGGACAGGGCACTTGAGAGAAGCTGCAGAAATAAGTGAGGAATCGTTTGTAAGAGGCCTTGTACGCCCAGCCAAGGGAGTGGGGCATTATCTGGGAGGTAATAAGGAACCACTGAAAGTTTTTTAATCACAGGAGGGACAAGATCATTGTTTTCCCTTTGTACGGAGCCCTAGACTGACAACAATGCAGAAACTGGATAAGTGAACGAAAGTGGGGCAAGACTCGGGGCAGAAGACCGGTTCAGAGACTCTTGAGGTATGTGAGTGAGACACAATCAGAACCTGAGCACAGGCAATGAGCACAGGCCCGCTGAGGAGAGGCAGGGGTTTAGAATTTTTTCAAAAGTAGAATCCATACATGTTGAGGACTCATTGAAAATAGAAGATGATGGCGAAAAAGGGATGAAGAGCCCCAGGCAGGACCAAACCACATCGGGCACCTTTGTCATCCCACTGGTCCCGCAAGGGTTCTCCTGATTCAGGGATCTCCAGGCCCAAAGAAATGGGAGCTGAAAAATTCAACACAAATCCGTCGAACTTAGATACCTGTTTAGCTTTAGGGATGTCCTGTGACTGTGAGACGAATGAGGCCAGGAGAGTTCTGGGCTCTCCAGGAAGAAGGCCCCAGAGCTCCACCAAGGCACCAGAATGCTCCTCAGTCTAGTCAAGGTAATAACCATATGTTGGCTCAACAGTCCTGACTGTGATAAGTTCAGGGGACACGGTGATGAGACAGGTCTGGTCCCAGCTGTGGAGAAGTGCACAGAAAGGTACACAAGATCGGTTTCCATATGTAAACATAGGGTTTTAGGAATTACCAGCACTGACTGAGAATATCCATCCCACCACCCCACACGGCCCTGGAAGTGGTGGAGGCAGATTTCTCACATCTTTTTCAAAGAAGAATGCAGATTTACACAGAAGGAAATGAACTCATAAAATGCACTGCCCCTCCGAAATACTACCAGCTAGAAAACTAAAAAGTATTTTTAAAAGATCCAAAATATCGAGATGAACTCAAATCCTAGCGTGGGTTACAAGAAATCCTGATTCTCCTCATTCATTCACGAAAAAATTTATCAAGCATTTACTATGTGCCCATCACAGCTGTAGGTTCTTTGAAGATCATTTCTACCTCGATGCGTTCTCAAGTTTATTGGGTGCCAAATGCGTGTCACACTCTTTCTAGCTACTGGAGGTTCAATATTACCTCACCTGGACTACTGCAAAGCTGCCAGTCTTGCCACATCTCTTACAGTCTACGCTCCAGAAAAACAGCCACCGTGTCTTTTTAAAATGTAAATCAGGGCTTCCCTGGTGGCGCAGTGGTTGAGAGTCTGCCTGCCGAAGCAGGGGACACGGGTTCGTGCCCTGGTCCAGGAAGATCCCACATGCCGTGGAGCGGCTGGGCCCGTGAGCCATGGCCGCTGAGCCTGCGCGTCCGGAGCCTGTGCTCCGCAACGGGAGAGGCCACAACAGTGAGAGGCCCGCGTACCGCAAAAAAAAAAAAAAAAAAAAAAAAGTAAATCAGATACAGTAAGTCCCCAACATATGAATCAGTTCCGTTCCGAGAGTGCGTTCCTAAGTCCAATTTGTTCGTAAGTCCAACAAAGTTAGCCTAGGTACCTAACTGACCCAGTCAGCTATATAGTACTGTACTGTAAGAAGTTCATAATACTTTTCACACAAATAATGCATAAAAAACAAACAACACAAAAAATAAAGAACACATTTTTAATCTTACAGTGCAGTACCTTGAAAAGTACAGTAGTACAGCACAACAGTTGGCATACAGGGGCTGCCATCAAGTGAACAGGCTAGAAGAATTACTGACTGGAGGAGGGAGAGGAGGTGGGAGATGGTAGAGCTGAAGGATCGTCAGCAACAGGAGACAAGCTGCAATTTCACTCACGTGTGACACTGATGGAACGCATGTTCGAATCTTTGAAAGTTCGCAACTTGAAGGTGCATATGTAGGGGACTTACTGTAGATCATGCCATTCTTTGCAACCTTCTCTTTCTGCAGAACTCCCCACCCCCTACTGACTTCTAACTTCCCACCCTCACCTCCCATCACTTCGTTTTGCTGCCGCTATACTCCACTCCAGCTATGGTGGAGTTCCCTGAAGTTTCTAGAACACATCAAGCATGTACCTGCCCTAGGACCTTTGCATTTACTGTTACTTCTGCTGGCAACACCTCTACCCTAAAGATCTCTATAGATCACTTTTTGATCTCATTCAGGTCTCAGGTGCCGCCTTCTCAGAGGCTTCCTGCCCTCATCTTAACTAAATATGATCCTATCCTTCCCTCTCAGCACTCTGTCACACCACTTTTCCTTTCTTTTTTTTTTTTTGTGGGGGGGCGCACCGAGTGGCATGCAGGATCTTGGCTCCCCAACCAGGATCAAACCCGTGCCCCCTGAAGTGGAAGCGTGGAATCTTAACCACTGGACCGCCAGGGAAGTCCCACTCTTCCTTTAGAGCACACACAGTGACTGAAATCATCATTGTTTTTCTGTTTGTTCACTGGTTTATCATAGAACATAAACTCCATGGGAGCAGAAAACTTGGTCCCAGTATTCTCAGGGCCTTGACTAGAGCCTGGCAGAGGGAGTGTCAGTATTTCTTGAGGAGATCAATGCTCACTCTGCAGGAACAAGCGTTTTTGGAAAGATGCACCTGTGAGGGGAGATGTCAAGCTTCCTGGGAAGCCTTGGGGTAGAAAGGTAAATGGTTAAAGCCAATGACCTCAGAGAACAGCCAGTTTTGTTCATGTGAAAGCACCAGCAGGACCACAGTAGTATTTGGAGGGTGGTTGTGAGGACGTTTCTAAGCACATTTCATTCTCTCCACCTTAGCCCTCTCATGGGCACCTTACTTTTCCTCCAGAGTGTGTGGCCTCATGATAACCAACATTCATAGTACACTATTCACTCAACAAATCTCCAGTGATAGTCTGTACCAACAATTGACAAAGGCCTTCTCACTCACATGATCTCATTTAATCCTCATGAGGTTGTTCATACACATGAAGAAACAGAGGCTCAGTTCACTGCTTAGAGTTTCCAAGCCAAGAAATAATGAAGCCAGAACTGAACCTTGGTCCTCTGGCTGCCAGGGGTCTCCTTCCGCCAAGCCTGAAAAAGTATCATGTCAGGCAAGACCAAGAGACAACATCCCCCTGTCATTGAAAGGAAAATCAGGGCTGGGCCAGGGGCCCAGGACAGCCTGAGGGGGCATTGTTTCCGCCCCTCCCTGTTCCCCAGAGAAAACCACTTGGGCTCTATCTTTTGGAATTATCCACAGAGAGAGAGGGCTGACATCCCTCTGCCCTGTTGCCTACCCATCAAGGGGAAGCTGGTGATTAGCTGCTTTTATGTACCTTTTCCTCAGCACATCCTCCAGGAGGCTGATTTATTTTAATGCCATTTAATTTCTCTTAATTTTTAAATGTTAAAATATGGGATTAGGTCATATCGTTGCCCAAATGAAGAGCAAATGGACTCGGGCAAGCACTCAAAGTACTCTCTCTGACACGTGGCTGCGGGATTTTCTTGTACACTCAACTCCAGGAGTGTTCTGGGGCCTCCTTTCATAAGAGGGTGCTGGGAGCAGACTCCTGGGACTCCCAGCAGATCCAGATGCTGTCTTGACAGCTGTGCTCTCTCCCCACCCCTCTAATGATTCTCCTCGAAGTTGACTCCCCCATTAGTTCCTTCTGAGAGGCTGGAAGGCACAGACTCAAGATGATTCTTCCCGAATCCTAGGGGAGAGAGTACAGTGGTATGGTAGGCCCTGAGCAGAGCCTCTGGAAAGCCGCTGGACAAAGTGATTCCACGTAGGCTCTCACCAGAGTCTACACGGATTGAAATACATCCTTCCTGGATGGAAAAGGAAAAGCAGAAGCACAGGAATCGAGACAGAATTGTCTGGCGCATTTGGGGGCCGAGCACTACTAGTCATTCTGAGAATGCCCCAGAGTGTCGCAGTGGGAAGGGACTCCACACAGGAGTGCCAGCCTCGGGCCATCAGGGCCCTTAACCAGCTCAGGATGTCTTGTAGGCCAGACATCCAGAGAGTTGGGTTGGCTGCTCATTTGACCTCTAGAGACCCAATGTGATAACAAATTGGGGGCTTCAGATTGCAGCTGGAAGGTTCTGGAACAAAAGATGCGGTCAGCATGAATAATATTCTTGGTAGGAGGTGATCTCTAGGCTGTGGAATGAGACCCACAGAACACAGAATTGTCAGGTCAGGGAGGTAGCTTAAAATCAGCACATCTAACATAGTCTTTTTTTTAAGCATAACGAATGCAAGGCCCAGAGAGCAGAAGTGGGTCTTGCCTGTAGCTGTCAGAAGCGATAATAACTAGAATATAATGTTCTTGCCACCCGTTCAACGCATCTTCTGTGATACCACATTGCCCGCTCCTGGTTTGATTTTTTGACTCCATCACTGGCTCCTTTTATGATAAATAGGACAGATTCCTTTCTTGACCTTGTTTCACGTGCCTCAAAAGTGAGGCAGATTATTCAGTTCTTCACTTCTTCATTTTTCATTGAACACCCACTGTGTTTCAGGCATCATGCAACAAGGACTGGGACAGAGAAAAAGGACTTGGTCCCGGAAGGAAAGTAAGTCACAAGACAAAAAAAAAATTTTTTTAAATAATTTAAAAAATCAGCATTTCAATAAATATAAGGGTCTCATGAAAAACAGATGCTGTGTTATATTCAGAATAAGAGACTGCTTCTCCACAAAGCCTTCCCATCAGAAAGAGGTATTTGAACTGAACACTGAAGAACGGGTAGGATTCTTAGTGAAAGGCAAACCATGAACAAAGGCACAGAAGAAGAAAGGACAAGTGTACTTATGTGCCTACATGGGAACTGTAAAAAGTGAGACTATACGCGGAGTGGTGAACCAGGCCACGGAGGCCCTTGAATACCAGGAGTTGGACTGCTGCAAAAACTGGGAGGCCCTTCAGGATTTTTTTGTGTGGGAAAATGACAAGCGTAGAATGGTGTTTTAGGAGGGGAATCTCGTAACGTTCGCTAAAGTGAATTGAAGGACCGGGAGAATGAAGTTGGGAAGATGTTAGAAAGTTATTGTTTAGAGTATCATAGTAATAGTTACTTCATACAGGTATGGTAAGGATTGAATGGGAAAAATCAATGTTAGGCACCTTGCAACAGATTCTGTTGCAAACATACAGATATTGGCTGCTATCATAATAATTATTATTATCATTATTATTATGTAAGAGGTTATCAACTCTGTACTGAGGTAGTGGTAGTAGGAATGGAGAAGAGAGGAATGGACTCAACAGACATTAGCAATACGATAGTCCCCCTTCATCTCTGTGGGATAAATTCCAAGACCCCCAGTGGATGCCTGAAACTGTAAATAGTACTTAACTCTACATAGAGTACGTTTTTTTCCTGTACATACATGCTTATAGTTGACTTTACAAATTAGGCCCAGTACGAGATTAACAATAACTAATAATAAAATAGAACAATTATAACAATACACTTTAATAAAAGCTATGTGAATGTAGTCTTTTTCTCTCTCACTCAAAATATAGTACAAATTTAATGCTTTTTCCATCTTAATAAAGCACTTTATCACGCACTGTGGCTGTAACTTTTGTAGTGTGACAGAGGTGCGACAGCAAAACTAGCATGAATTTCTTTTTCCTTCCCAATTTCATGGTTCTTACCATAGATCTTAGCAACCTCAGCATAGGATTTTTTCTTTCCTTATTAAATGGTGAACTTGCGCTTTTTCACTTAAAGGAAGCACTTTGCGGCTTCTCTTTGGCACATCCGAATTGCCAGCATCACCATTCTTGTGTCTTGGGGCCACGATTAAGTAAAATAAGGGTCCCTTGAACACAAGCACTGCGATTCCGAGACAGTCGATCTGATAACTGAGCCGGCTACAAAGTGACTAATGGGCGGGGATACGCTGGACAAAGTGATGGTTCACATCCGGGGCGGGATGGCCCGTGATGGCATCACATTTCATCTCGCAAAACAATGCACAATTTAAGACTTATGAATTGTTTATTTCTGGAATTTTCCATTAAATATTTTCGGACCAAAGTTGACCACGGTAACTGAAACCGCAAAGAGTGAAAGTGTGGTTAAGGGAGGGCTACTGTCCTCGGATCACAAGGGGGCAGAGTCATAGGTAAATTTGGGGACTTCCAGCCAGGGTGACGGGAAGTTGTGTGATGCCATCAGTAGAACGCGGGAAGTTAGGAAGAGCAACTCCTCAGGACAAAGATGTCAGTTTAGTAAAGATTCAGTCTGAGGGGCTGACAGGACATCCTGCGGGAGATGTTGTGCAAGTGGCTGGAAACAAGCTGCTGGGCTTGGAGAGCTGGAGTCCTTGACTGAGAACTCTCCACGCAGGAGTGACAGCACAAACCACTAAGGAAGATGCTGAGGGATAAGGTAGAAGGGGAAAACTGGGAGGGAGGAGAGGATCTTGGAGAGGAGGTGGAAGAGGGACCACCTAGAGAGTACGTGGAGAGTTCAGTGTGATAGAAGCCAAGAGGGGGAAGTTTCAAGGAGCTAGTGATCATTCTTATCTGACGGGGGCTGGGGGGAATCAGGAATAAGTTATTATATTTGGGAGAATGAGAAGTGCTTGGTGGGTGATAGTTGGGCAGGAGGTAGAAAAAAGTGAGAAAGCAAGGGGCTAAGTGAATGAATGAGTGATGGGGAAATAGAGACAGATGTCTGCTCTAAAATTTCAGGGGTCTGTTGAAAGCGAGATGGGAAGAGAAAATGACGGGAGAGGAAGTGAACAAAGTGATATTCTTGTCAGGATGGGGTTTGTTGAGCCTGTTTACAGTTAGAAGGAGGAGATTCGATGCTGAAAAAGAACGAGCTCAGGGCAAGTTTATTAAGGCAGGGCAGGAGGGGCACTGTGCAGAAAGGGGAGGGAGAGCTTTTTTTTACTGTGACACCAGTGACAAGTAAGGATGAGGGACAAAGTTGGGAGATCAGGGTGCAAAGGGAGAGTGTTGACCGAGCTCACACTATTTGGCTTCATTCTCTAGGATGAACAAAGCAGTGCATGACTGGGAGGTCCTCTCCTCAAGTGACTTGGAAATTGCCACGTGCGAGCCAGGGCAGGAAAACAGTTTCCAGTCCCACTTCTACATGACCCAGTGTTCCTGTATACAACCAGGAAAGCACTATTTGTCATTCAGCTATCAAGGCAGTAAATGCTACCTGGCCCATTCCAAGAGCTGTTTTCTTAATAGACACAACTCTGTATACCACATCTGAATACACGTGATTCGGGAATTAGCCTTTATTCCCTCTCCATATTATAAAAAATATACATACACATGCGATTCTTCCTATCTAGATGTCTTGTTCGATAGTCTCTATGGACTTCGATATGGCTCTAAATCCATTACCCTCCTGCTTGAGACCTTCCCCAGCCCCCAGAGACCTCAGATCTTTGGGGGTCTGCCTTGCTGGGCAGCTCAGTTGACCAGGAAGTGTGTCTTACACCTGCTGGAGCCATTTTTCCTTTCCCCTGAGGCGCCCTGCCCAGTGTTGGGTTTAGAGTGCCATCCAAAACACAAACAGATAACCAAACATAAACCAAACTCATTAAAGAAAACAGGGAAACTTCTTCCTAGAAGGACAGCTCTGGTTTGTACGTTAAAACAGAAAGAGGACCCCCTAACCCTCCCTCACAGGCCACCAGGATGACAATGCACTTGGGTTTCTACAACAGCCCCCTAACTCCCTACCTCCCTCTCTCTACATTCTGGTCTCAACATACTATCTAAAATGCAAATCTGACCACACACTACAGTACTAAAAACCTTCCTAAACCCCCTGGAAACTCAGTGGAAATCCTTAGCATCGAGTATAAGCCTTTCAAGGTTTGGCCCCTGGAGCTTCTCTAAACTCATCTCCCCGAATTTTACTCTGTCTTCAGTCATTTGGAAGAGCTCTTGTCCACTTGAGGCCTTTGCATACCGATCCCTTCACTCAAAGCGCTTTCTCCACCACGTCCCCCCTCCCTGCTTTCACCAAAGCCAACTCCTCTCTATCCTGTCTTTCTGGAATTAACTGTCCCTAGAAGTTCTCCTAGGGACTGAACCTGGGGTTTAGCCTCCACTGAAAGGAATCACTTTATATGTTAATTATGTGTTCACGACTTGGTTATCCCTGCTGGAATGAATGTGTGTTTACGAGGAAAGGGACCATTCTATTTTATTTGCCTCAGTACCTAGCAAATGCCTGGCAGAGTAGGTTGCTGAATATTTATTGAATAAATAACTGATTGAATGAATAAATGAAGGCTTTCTCTTTTGGATTCTTATGTATTTCTGAACCTCATCAAATGTTTGAACTTCTAAGCAAAGCAGCCAGTCTTGAACGCAAAGGGAGTTATTCTCTCTTCTTATCTGACCTTGGTGGCTTGAAGAGAAGACAAAATGTGTGACACATTCCCCCCAAATCCATACTGTGGGCAGTGACTGGACCATGCAGGCTGAGGAACAATGCCCACAATGACTACCCATGGACAATAGGAGCAACTATGCCAGGGACTGTACAAGGAACCGCCTTGCACAGGGACAGGGCAGGGCTGGGGCAAAAGGACACTCCCTCGGCTTCAGGGTCCCAGCTCAGGGAGAAGCCCAGGGGAAGGGCGTGTTTTCTACAGGGTCAGTTTGCTAACCCTGTTCTTCCTTCTCTGACCAGGAGACTCTGGGGTGCAGTGCAAGAGATGCCCAAGTAGAGGTCAGAGGAACGGGAGCAGAGAGGAGAGGTAACTTATTCCTCCAAGTCCGTTCATTCACCCAACGTTGACTGAGTAGCTCCTCTATGCCAGGCACAGTGCCAGGCCCTGGGGATACAATGTGAATAAACACCAGCTATCTTTCCTCCCTTCATGCAGCTTTCTGTCCAGAGGCGTGGCTGGCATTACTCAATCACATAAATAAATTGAATGTGCATCTTTAAATTACTTCAAAATATTAGGTTCCAGTTTTGAGTGTGTAAAAAAAGGGGACCTGGCCTAGTCAGGGAAGGTATGGAAGGCTTCCTCGAGAAAGTCACCAATGAATTAAGGGCTGAAGGACGGATAGGAGTACATTAGATAAGGATGGAGGTGGAATTCAGGAGTGCTGGAAGAGCAAAAAAGCATTCCAGGTAGAGGAAACCGCATGAACAGCCTTCCCATCTTCATTAAGTTCGAGAACCACTTCAACTAAGTTCAGTTCTACAGTTCCCACCTTCTTCTTTTCAACCCCATATCTGTATTTTATTTAAAGTAAAAGGAAGCTGTGGAGTGGCCCTGTACGTGCAGACTGCAGACAGGAATTGCAGATTGCAGGGACGGGTTGGTGGGCCACACCTCGTCACCCCCAGCTCTGATGCTCAACCATCCTCACGTGGAGAGCTGCAAGGCATGAAGGGGCAGGTTCCTCTCAAACTTGGATCCAGTGAGGCCGGCAAGAAGGGCTGGCAGGTGCACAGGCGCCCAGACAGAGTGAGCTGATCACCTCTGTCAGGGAGAGCAGGGCGCAGCAGCTATATTTGAAAATCGAGGTAAACAAGAGCTCAGCTCAAGTGGACAGGGCACAACAGCTGCGGAGATTAATCACACACGGCTGCGAGGCACCAGGTCGCCCCAAGGCCCAGAGGCTTCCCCTTCGTGAACCACCAGGAGGCCGGATATGCTCCTATCACTTACCCACAACTCCCTCCGCTTGGGGTGTTTCTCCACCACCTAAGAGCTTGGAGCCTTGCTCCCAGCTGCGGCCTGCCTTTCTGCTAAACTAGCCCCAGTTTCAGTCTTTCTGCCCAGGGGACCAAACCACCAAACCTTCTGGGTTTGTCTTTTAATCACCAGGAGACAGAGAGCCAGAGGGTGAGAGACAGGCGGCAGGCAGGCGGGAAGGGAGCGGGGAAATTTATGGCACTCCATTAAAGGCGTCTGTTCTATTTAAAGCCCCCACCCCCTCCCTCCACGGTTAAAAATAAAACGCACTGAATAAAGAGGAAAGATAGCTTCTCCCACCCCCGGAACAAATTGCTTTCTTCATCTCCTCCAATGGGTCGGGTCCTCGGGGCAGGTCAGGCACGGTCTGCAGGAGCAGGCTAGCCTCTGAATGAGGGCCTGTGGCTGTGTGCGTGCGTGCATGCGTGCGTGTGTGTGGTGGTGAGGGGTGTGTAGGCGGGGAGACGGGGGTACAGGTTAGCGAGAGGTAGTTACACACTTCACCGCTCTCCACCCGGCCCCGGCCCGCCCAGACCACCGCGTACCAGAGAACAGAGGCCGGGAGAAACACTCCTTCTCCCCGCCCCCTTGGCCGCCGCGGGCGGGTGCGCTGGGGCTGCAGTTCCCGACCCGCGGCGGTGGAGTCCAGAGGTTGGGTGCGCGCGTGCGTTTGCACCCGCGGGCGCGCGCCGAGCGGGTAACGCGCTCCCCTCCTGGCCCACAAACCCGGCGGGCGCTCACCACCCGGGAGCACAGCACGCCCTGGCGCAGCCCGCACACACATGCACACATTCACACATTCATCCAGCATGCAGCACAGCACTCAGCCTTCCTGACGCGCCCCCGCCGGTAACCCCACAAACCCGCGACCCGACTGCACGCACAAGCCCAAGCATCTCTTTCTGCGCAGCCCCCCGCACCCCCCGGTAGACGCTCACTCCGCCAGAACGCCACCCCCCCGCCCCCAGCACCGCAGGCAGCCCAGTGCACTTTCCGGGGCACCCTCCCCCCAACCTCTTCTGACACTCAACCCGCAGGAGGGCAGTTCATAGGAATGATCTTGAGAAAGAACTTAATTAACACCATTATTCACAAGCACGAACCCTCACGGGGATATCCCCAACCCCCCGACTTCTGCCTCCCGGCCTCGGCCGCCCGTTGAGGGGGAAGGGCAGGAGGCTCACCCCGTCACTCACCGTTTCCTCTCGATCTCCCGGGCGGGGTGGGCAAGTGAGGGGGTTGAGGAAGGTGCGCGAGGCCCCCGCCGCCGGGCTCCTCACCGGCCGCAGTGGCTCATCGCCCCCGCAGGCTGCCCGCCGGCCGCAGCCGCGTCCGGGGCATGTCAGTCTGCCGCCGCCGCCCACCGGTGGGCTAGCGGCTTTCAGGGAGCTGCGGGGCAGCGCATCCGGAGTGCGAGGGCTGGGGCCAGAGCAGGGGGCCTGGGGAGAGGTCCTTCGGCGCTGTTTTAAGGAGCAGGGAGAACCGCTCCGAAGACCCCCCCGGAAAACCCCGACTCGGGGGCGGACTCGGGACTAAGCCCCGAAGAGGCTCGGAGTCCCGGCCGCAGGCAGCGAGGGGATCCCTGCCGGGAGGGGCAAGAAGGCGAGCGGCCAGGCGCGCCCTGGCGGCTCCGAGGGCCCAGGGCTTGTAGTCGCGTCGCCGGGGCTTTCCCGGGGCTGGGAGCGCGCTGGCTCACCGCCTTGCACGCCGTCACCGCGGGACTCGTCTCGGCCTCGTCGCGCGGAGGGGACGCGCGGAGGGTCTGGTTTCTGGGCGAGCCGAGAGCTTTGCCCATTAAGCTGCGGGAAGAAGCCAAATCAAAAAGCCAATCTCCAAGCCTCCAAACCCAACGTCACCCTATCAGCTGGGAGCGAGAGAGCTGCACGGAATCACAAGCCGCGCATATTTATCCTCGCGCGCCGATGGGGGTAATTTTCAGAGAGCTTCCCGACCAGCAGCGAGGAAGCCGAGTCCGCCTCTCGCGTCCAGAGAGCCCCAAGGACCGAGTGCAGACGGAACCCGTAGGCTGCGGCCACCCACCCAATCTTGGGAGCCTGGCGCCCGGCGCCTACCGGCCAGGGGCAGTTCCAGGACGGCGGCGCGTCCTGACCTGGATTCCGTGGAGTCCAGAGTTCCGGGCAGCGGCGGGGAGGGCGGGCAGGCGGGCGCGCAGCACCGGCTTTCCCCTTGTCCTCAGGAGACGCCGCCTGCAATCCCGAAATTAAGTCTCTACCGAACACATCTGTGGTTTTTAAATATAGCAGGGGACGATTACCCAGGCAGGGTCCACCCAGGCCTAGGGGAGGAGTTGAGGGGGTATGGAGGGTGGCAGTGGAGGGGAAATAGAACTCCCTTTTTCCCCTCTTTTTTTTGTTTTTCATCTGTACTTGGTGCAGAACTCAGTCTGTCATTTTCTCAACCCAAATCAAACAACAGCTGTGACAGACGCTTGGGTGAGCGCTGGTATGTTGGTTTTGGGGTTTTTAAAGCTAAAAATAAGAGGGGGCTGTCTCCCAAATTGCTGATTCCTCTGGGCCTGGAGTCTGGAAGAGAGATAGTCCTTTGATGCAGCGACAGAACTAGGGTTTGGGGCTTGGCCCACGCAAAGTGTACACACGTAGCCTTAAATCAGATGCCTATAATTTCTGCTATATTTGTCAGGCTTGGTCCTGGAGGCACGCGGGGTGGGCAGGCCTCTCCTAAGAATGGGGTTTCACATCCCTAGTGTATGGATGGCATTAGGCAGATCTAAAATAAGCATGGTGGCTGGCCTTTTGTAGAGACACTAGTGCAGATTCTGGGACAGAACATACAGGAGAGAAGTTGTTGCTCTCAGGCCTTTGCTGCCTGAAGCCGAATATGATGGGCCAACAAGTGAGGATAATATACTTAGCAAGTGTCAGCACCTCCTTAGGGCCCGGCGCCCTGCTAATGAATTTGATCGCCGAATTTCATGTCATCCTCACAAAACTCTATGAGATAGGTACAATTACAAACTCCATTTTCTCTTGAGGAAATTGAGCCTTAGAGAGGTTGAATAACCATCCCAAGGCCACAAGCAGCAGAACCAAGGATTGGAATAAAGTGGAATCAACTGGAGTTTCACTGATAACTGCAACAGTATGTGCAAATTCCCAGATCCTTGGCTCTCCTGAGAACTGCTCTGGAACAAGGTTTGGTCCAAAGAGATTAAGTGGGCATAGGAGTTAGAGAGTGTCTGAGTTTGGAATGGTGTGTGAGTTCTTTCCTGGTCCCCTGAACAATGCTACTTCAGCAAATCATGTGGTGGTTTCAGTCCTGAGTTTGAGTCCTGGATATCCTCAGTCCTAACTGAGCGCTGTGATCTCAGATCCCTGAGCATTTTGGGGCCTTGAATCCAGTTAAGGGCTGAGACACTGACTCTGTAAGACTTCAAGAACTCCTAAGATTGTGGGATTTCAGCTTATGTCAATTGGTGGGATTTACCTTGTGTCTGTTTCTGTGGAGACCCATGATGCTGACAGGTCTATAGTCAAGACCAAGAGGTGGCTGGTGGGCCCATAAATTGATATGGCTTTTAGGGAGGGCAGTTTTGAAAGACATATCAAATTCCTAAAAAAATGTGAACCTCTTTTGCCTCAGTAATTTTACTGGTAAAAATTTATGCTGTGGCAATAATTAAGGATGTGCTCAAATATTAGTTACAAGGATATTCATGGTAGTGAAATTTATAAGAGTAAAAAATTGGAAGCATCTTAATTTTCCAACAGGGAGAATTGGTTGAGTAGATCATGTTACACTGTCGTAATGGTGTATTCTACCACCATAAAAATGCTGAAGCAGTATTCTGTGCACTGACGTGGAAAGATTTTCATGATATGTTACTGAGAGAAAATAAAACAGAACATAGAGTGTGATACTGTGTGTGTGTGAGTGCGTGTGTGTGTGTGTGTGTGTGTGTGCGTGCATATGCATGCCCTGGCAGCAGAAACATACCAAAATGGTAATGATGGTTATCTTTGGATGGTGAGATTACTGGTGATTTCTTTTTCTCTTGAAATCAACTTTACGAGGCATAATTACATAAAATAAAATTCACCTGTTTTAAATATACAGGTTGATGAGTTTTGACAAAAGTATGTACAAATGTAACAACAACCCAAATCAAGGTACAGAACATTTTCATCTCTCCCCAAAGTTCTCGGGCCCCTTGGCAGTTTTCCCCCACCTCCCCTCAAGTAACCATTGATCTGCTTTCTGTCACTATAGATTCGTTTTTGCTTGTTCTAGAATTTTCTTCTTTTTGCCATTTATATCTGTTGACATTTCTTCAGTGAACATCACCCATTCACTAAAACAACATCGGAAACAATAAAAATAGAATTGGTCTTGTCATTTTTTTTAGAACTATCCAGAAACCAACAGGAGCTTCATCACCTTGTCACCTGGAGCAGGGCACTGCTGGGTAGGAAGCGGGGAGGTGAGGGAGGTGCCGAAGCACGTTCAACCATTGCTATAGCAGAGTGACATGTGCGGGTTCTCTGAGTTCTAGGTAGACTGAAATAACAAAACCCAGATCTGCATTCTGAGCCTCCATGCCCTCACCGGTAAAATGGAATTAATATTAATAACAATAATATTCTTCTCATGGGATTGTTGAGGATTCAGTGAGATTACAGTTTCTGGTATAGAGTAAAGCTTAATTCTCTTTCTTTCTCCCTCCAGCCCTGCTTCTCTCCCGCTGTAAGTTCTGCAACCAAATTTCTCCTTTAACACTGGACAGAGTTTCACTTTTTCTCTCTCTCTCTACTACATGCATACTGGGTTGGAAAAGGGTAAATCTGATGACAACCTGCCTTTAATTTCTGCCATTGTTTCTTCCTTTATTTCTGGTTGTGCTAGAACTCAAGGGGCTTTTCACAGGAAAAACTGCAGGTCAGCGATCTCTTGTCAGTATTAGCAGCAAGAGCCACAGATTTTGTTTTCAAGTTGGGAGGAAACTGAGGCCCAAAGAAGTGAGGGGATTCGACCCAATCACAGAGCTCAGCAAGGAATAGATAGCATCTGCTCTGGGGGGGATGGTGTGACCCGCCCCCAAAGGCATATGTTGAGGTGGTGACCTCTAGGACCTCACAATGTGACTGCAAAGAGGTAATTAGGTTAAAATGGGGTCATTAGGGTGGGCCTTAGTGGAATCACTGGTAACCTTATAAGAAGAGGACAAAGACAGACAGAGGGAAGACCCCACGAAGGCACAGCAAGAAGGCTGCCATCTGCAAGCTCAGGAGAGAGGCTTCACAAGAAACCAAACTTGCTGACCAGACTCCAGACTGTAAGAAAATAAATGTCTTTTGTCTAAGCCAGCCAGCCTGTGGTATTTCGTTATGGCAGCCCAAGCAAACTAATACAGAATCCAAGTATTCTGGCTGACTCTATGAGTCCTTGCTATATCCCAACTTCGAGGAGTCACCTGGGGTCATTTGGAACCTTGAAACATCCTGGATTTTACAATTTAACAAAAAGTAAGGAAACCAGCTTTTACTTAAATATCTGCTATGACACTGTGCTATGAATTTTTATATGTATTATTTCACTCAGTAAAACTTGTGGAACACCTTCTATGTACCAGATACTCTTATAAGGGCTGGGCATACAGCTGTGAGCAATGAAGACAAAAGTCCCTGCTCTCATGGAACCTACATTGTAAAGGAAGAGATAGATGATAAAAAAAAAAAAAGGGAAAAAATACATAGAGCATGTCAAATGGTAGGTGCTGTGGGAGAAAAATATAGCAAGGGAGGGGGTAAGGGGCACAGGGACTGCTGAGAGAGGGAGGGAAATTGCTAGACTCTAACTGAAGAGCGTCCTGGAAGCTTCACTGAGAAAGTGACAGTTGAGTAAGAACCTGAAGGCAGTGGGAGAGGAAGCCATGCTGATGCCTGAGGGAAGAAGTTTCCAGAACGGCAAACGCCAAGGCCGTGAATGAAGTAGGAGTGTATCAGACTTGTTCGGGGAAAGTTACTTTATTTAGACCTCAACTCCACCTTGAGAGATACTGTCCCTTTATCTAGGGAAGAAGAAATCTCAGGTGAACTGACTCCCCTCAAGGTCACATACACAAAGCAAGTACTGCCCTTCTTTCTCCAGAGGCTGGCAACACGATAGGGCAGAAGGGATGAATAGTAAGAAGGGGACATGTGGCTTCTCAGTAATGCCGCATCCTTTACCATTATGCCCCAGGACTCCACAAGTCGGGGCCTCTTGGTGCCTCTCCAAACGTGGGGCCTCAGGTACTTCACAAGGAGCAGCCCTGCCTGCCTTGGCTGCCATTAGCTCTCCATCACACAAGCCATAGCGTTGTTGTCACAGGCCCCGCTGTTGTCACAGGCCCCGCTGGTACCCAGGTACCAGCGTTCCGCAGCCCTAGGATTGTACAGTCTAGGAGAGTCAGAAGCAGACAACCAAGTCGAAGTTTCAAATAAGTTCTGGAGCAGCCCCGTAGGGGGGATAAAAATTTAATCAGCAATATTTGATAATGGGGTAGTATAGTAATAACAAACTCCTTCCTATAGTCATAATTCTCCCCTATGGGTTATGTAATTTTTAACCTTCTTATAACTTGTATTTCCAAAATTTGTCACAATTTTTTTTCCTTGAATAATTTTTTTAAATTTTTTGAGGTATAGTCGATTTACAATGTGTTAATTCTGCTGTACAGCAAAGCAACTCAGTTATACATATATATTCTTTTTCATATTCTTTTCCATTATGATTTATCACAGGATATTGAGTGTAGATCCCTGTGCTGTACAGTAGGACCTTGTTGTTTATTCATCCTATATATACTAATTTGCATCTGCTAATCCCAAACACCCAATCCTTCCCTTCCCCACTCCCCTTGCCCCTTGGCAACCACAAGGGGGTTGTCTGTGAGTCTGTTTCTGTTTCATCAATATGTTCATTTGTGTTGTATTTTAGATTCCACATGTATGTGCTATCATATGAAATTGTCTTTTTCTTTCTGACTTATTTCGCTTAGTATGATAATCTCTAGGTCCATCCACATTGCTGCAAATGGCATTATTTCATGCTTTTTTATGGCTGAGTAATATTCCATTGTATATATATGCCACATCTTCTTTATCCATTCATCTGTTGATGGACATATAGGTTGCTTCCATGTCTTGGCTATTGTAAATAGTGCTGCTATGAACATAGGGGTGCACGTATCTTTTTGAATTATATATGGGTATATGCCCAGGAGTGGGATTGCTGGATCATATGGTAGTTCTATTTTTAGTTTTCTGGGGAGCCTCCATACTGTTTTCCACAGTGGTTGCACCAATTTACATTCCCACCAACAGTGTAAGAGGGTTCCCTTTTCTCCACACCCTCTCCAGCATTTATTATTTATAGACTTTTTCATGATGGCCATTCTGACCAGTGTGAAATGGTACCTCATTATAGTTTTGACTTGCATTTCTCTGATAATTAGCAATGTTGAGCATCTTTTCATGTGTCCACTGGCTATCTGTATGTCTTCTTTGAAGAAATGTCTATTCTGCCCATTTTTTGATTGGGTTTTTTTTTTTTTTGGTTTTTGAGTTGTATGAGCTGTTTGTATATTTTGGAAATTAAGCCCTTTTGGTCACATCATTTGCAAATATTTTCTCCTAGTAAGTAGGTTGTCTTTTCATTTTGTTTACAGTTCCCTTTGCTGTGCAAAATCATAAGTTTGATTAGGTCCCATTTGTTTATTTTTGCTTTTATTTTTATTGCCTTGGGAGACTGACCTAAAAAATTGGTACAATTTATGTCAGAGAATGTTTTGCCTATGTTCTCTTCTAAGAGTTTTATGGTATCATGTCTTATATTTAAGTCTATAAGCCATTTTGAGTTTATTTTTGTGTATGGTGTGAGGGAGCGTTCTAATTTCATTGATTTACCTGT
Organism: Orcinus orca; assembly: GCF_937001465.1. NCBI lineage: Eukaryota > Metazoa > Chordata > Mammalia > Artiodactyla > Delphinidae > Orcinus > Orcinus orca. Next base: position 169,745,447 of record NC_064560.1, read on the forward strand.
GGCTGTCCAACTTTCCCAACACCACTTGCTAAAGAGACTGTCTTTTCCCCATTGTATATTCTTGCCTCCTTTGTCGAAGATTAATTGTCAGTAGGTGTGTGGGTTTACTTCTGGGATCTCTATTCTCTTCCATTGATCCATATATCTGTTTTTGTGCCAATACCACACTGTTTTGATTACTGTAGCTTTGTAGTATTGTCTGAAGTCTGGGAGGGTTATGCTTCCTGCTTTTTTTTTTTTCCTAAGGATTGCTTTGGCAATTCTGGGTCTTTTATGGTTCCATATAAATTTTAGGATTATTCGTCCTAGTTCTATGAAAAACATCATGGGTAATTTGTCTTTCCCTAATTTCTTGAGATAGATACATTACCACTGAATTTCCATCTTTCTTCTTTTTGAGTCCATGCTTGTAGAGCTTTAAATTTCACTCTAAGCAGTTTTAGCTTTATTTCATAACATTTTATAGGTTGCAATTTTATTTATCATTCAGTTTAAAACATTTTATAATTTCCACTGTGATTTTTTTTTCTTTAACCCATGGGTTATTTTGGAGTGTACTTTTAAATGTCTAATATCTAGTAATTTTATCTTCTTGTTGTTGATATCAAACTTAATTCCACTGTGTTTAAAAAAACATTCTCTGTGTGACTTAAGTCTTTCAAATGTATTGAAACTTGCTTTATAACCCAGCACATGGTCATATGTTCCATATGCCTTTGGGGAAAAAATACGTATTCTGCAACTACTGGATACAGTGTTCTATGTTTCAATTAGGTCAAGTTTGTTAATTTTCAGATTGTTCAAATCTATTTTCTATTTACGTTTAATCTGCATGTTCTATTAGCTTCTAAGAGAAATATGTTCAAATCTTTCACTAAGATTGTGGGTGAGGTCTGACAATTTGTGCATTGTATGTTTTTAAGACTATACTATAAAATGTACCCATATTTAGAATTGCTATTATCTTCCCTTTTATTGCTAGTAATGCTCCTTCCTTTTAAAGTGTTTGTCTAATATTACTGTAGCTATATCTTTCATCTGTTGGTTAGTGTTTTTATGGTCTTTTTAATGGGACTACTTTTTTTTTTTTGTCAACCAAAAAGAATACCAGAAACCTAACAGCTCCTCTACAGAAAGAAATGTATAATAGAAGAAAGGACCCTGAGCTGAAACTCAGAGGCTGCGGGTTCTGGTCCCAACACTCCTACTATAATATCCCCATAAGTAAATCGCTTAATCATTTATGGACCTCTGTTTCCTTATCTGTCAAATATTAAGGTGATCATATCTATGGGTATCATTAAAAATCATGAATGCTATATAAATGTCAAATAATTATATATGTTCTAAGGAAAATCACACAAAATCAGAAAGCAGTTTGTCTCCATTTTGGAACAATGAAAAGGTTTGCCTTTTCACAAATTCGTTCACAAAAATTTTTTTTCACAAACTTGTTTTTTCACATACACACAAAATATATAGTATATTCTTGGTCACTAGGTTCCCTATTCATCCAGGTTCCTTTGTCTCAAGTTCAGCCCTCACATCCTCTCCCTTCCCTCTCTGTGCACCTTGAGAATACTCAAAGGGATAGAACTTTGTTCATCTGCTATGGAAGCAAACAGGTCTCTTTAAGAGAAGCCCTTGAATTTCATGCCTTTGAAGACTCTCTCCTTGTTGTGTTCTTCCAACCCAAATGGGCCTCCCTACATGTCTATGGGAGACTTCAGCTAGGTGGAAAGGGCTGCTCTTGGAGTCTGTGTTTCTGCCGATGGCAGGTAGATGATGACTGTCATGGAAGAAAAGAATGAATGGCATGTCAGTATTAAAGCATCCTCTTGGCCCTCTCACATACAGTTTCTTTTCTCACCATAAACTGCAATCATTTTATTGATATTTAGTGATCTTCTTTAATAGATATAAGCCCCTTCACCTAACATTCAGCACATCCTTTTCCCTCTCACACAATTTCTACATTGGTTTATGAGGATTTTTGTCACTAGACTGTGAGTTCTTTGAGGGAAACTCTTTCCACAGTAGAATAACCCAATCTGTTTGCTGATGGCTGAACGATGAGGGAGAAGGATCAGTCTGGCATGACTTCCAGGTGTCTGGCTTGAGAAACTCAAGGGATGGCAGCACTGACTTAGGAAACATGGGAGGAAAAACATGTTTGGAGAACAAGGAGGGAAGGGTCATTTTGGACCTGATGAACCTGCGTGATGTTCAAATGGGCAATCTCAGAGGCAGTTGGAGATGGGTGTCTCAAGCTCAGGAGACAGGTTTGGCTGCAGACACAGATTTGGGAACCATCAGCATATAGGTGGTCACTCACGCCATGGGAACAGATGAGACCCCCAGAAAGAGTGTGTAGAGTTAGTTGCACACTCTTTTACTCCATTTTTAGTGCTTATCCCAGAGCAGGGATTAGCAAACTATGGCCTGTGGCTGTTTTTGTAAGTAAAATTTTATTGGCGCACAGCCACACCTGCCTGTTTGTTTGTGTCTTGTCTGTGATCGCTTCACATCACAACAGCAGAGTCTAGTAGCTGCAGCAGAGACCGTATGACCTACAAAGTAGGAAATATTTACTATCTAGCCTCTTACAGAAAAGTCTGCTGACCTAGAGACCACAACATGCACCCTTGCTTTATCATATGTAATACAAATGAGGCCATTGAGAATCCAGTCGTAAGTTTATTGCTGCCCTTTTGCAGTAAATGGATCTCCTTGTTGCTCTTAAGTTTTTCTGTCTTTGGTTCCTAAAAGTTTTACTGTGATGTGCCTTACAGTAAAACTGGGTGTGCCTGGGTGTAGCTTTCACTGAATTTATCTTATTTGGATTTTATAGAACTTCTTGAATTGAATGTCTTTAAATGATCTTGGAGAATGTTTAGTTATTATCCTCTTAATACTTCTGTCCTATTGTCTCTCTTCTCTTCTTTCAGAAGTCCAATTACAGGTGTGTTAAACTTTTTCAGTATGCCCCATATTTCTCCTATACTCTTTTCTGGATTTTCTGTTTTTTTATCTCTATGTTTTAGTCTAGATATTTTATACTGATTTATCTTTCAATTAAGTTTCCATTTTTTATAGATTCCATCTTATTATCTATTAATCACAGCTATTTTAAAGTCTTTGTATGATATCTGCAACACCTAGATTCCTTCTAAGTCTATTTCTAGATTTTGCTCCTCTCTCTCTCTCTCTGTATATATATAGAGAGAATGAGATATCTATATGTACATGTATATATAGATATACACATAGATATAGATATATAGACATATATATCAGTTTTTCTTGTCTCCTGGTATGCTTGACTGAATGCTAACATTATATGTGAAAAATTATAGAGTTAAGGTGAGTCTCTGGATTATGTTAGCTTTTTGAGAGAGGTATCACTTTTTTTGAGGGGGAGGGTGTGGGTAGGCTGTTAGGATCATGATGAATCATCTCAATCCAGTTTGTATTTGAGTTTAGTTGAGACTGAGTTCCATACTGCATAAGGATTCGTCTATTTCTGGTCACTTTTATTGCTCAAGGGTCACTTCCATGGTGAGCCAGGGACTTTGCAGTTTTTGTCTCCACATGGGTTAGACTGCTCAGAATTCTCCTTCATCTCTCAGTCCTGTAGTTGTCACATTCTGTTTAGCTTTTCAGTAGACCACACTTTGTGGTTATGCAGAGCCTCAGGAAGAAAAGCACTATAGAATTTCAGCTCTCTTCTCAGTGTCTCCCTTCCCTCATGTTTTTTTGACTCTTCATGTCCTTAATGCCTTAGTAGCTCTCTATGATCTTCAAATCATAGCTAGAAGTGGAAATCACATTTTTTTAATACAAAAGAAATGTATGCTGGCTCTATCAAATCAAATAATATATATAAGGAAGAGTTTAATAATTCCCCTTCCCCAATATGTCTCCTTTATTGACGTAACTAATGTTAAAGTCTAATAAGTATCCTTCCATTTCTTTATGCTCATATATGTAAATGTAGAGATTACTGAAGACAATTAGTTTGGGTTCGTTTTAAAAAATGGAATCACACATATACGTGATGTTGCAATTTGCAACAATTTTTTACCAATGCATAAAAATGTATTTAAAAATAACTGCCTAATATTCCACATATATGTCATATTTATTAAATCATTCCCCTGTTGATAGACATTCAAATTGTTTCTTTTTCCAGCCACATAAATACTGCAGGTTATTACTACTTTCTCAATTCTTGCCAATCTAATAGGTGGAAAATGGTATTTCAATTTACCCCAAAATATTTAAAGAATTAAAAAATATATGTTTATTGAGTATTTGCATATACTCTTTTGAAAATTCTTGCACATACTCCTTTGAAAATTCTCGTTTATATCCTTTGTCCATTTTCCGTTTCTAATGTTATCGATTTGTAGGAGTTTTCAATATAATTCATGATAGGAACCCTTCATTTGCCACATGTGTTGTAAATACTTTTCCAAAGTCTATTTGCCTTTTAAGATGTTACTTATGGTATCTTTTCTCATGTAAACATTTTATATGCATAAAATGCCCATTTTTCATGATGACTTCTGGATTCTGTGTTTTGCTTTAAGGCTTTCTCACTTCAAGCTTATAAAAATGTTTTCCTAAAATTGATTTCCTAAAATTTTATATTTTACATTTATATATTTAATTTATCTAGTTTTTGTTTTTTTTTTTGTATGTGGTATGATACATGGGGTCTAACTTGTTTGCCTTCAGATGCTAACTTCATCAACATAATTTACTAAATAAACTACCCTTTCCCACTTTGTCAAAAATTAAGACTCATATTCTACTTGAACCAATTTTGGATTCTGTTTCATTGATCTATTTGTCTATTATTGTGCCAAGCCCATAGCCAAGGCTTTCATCTTTCTGTAAAAATTTACTTGACTATTCTCAGCTCTTCCTCCATTGACCTTTAAAATCATCATATCCAGTGTAAAAAATATCAAACTAGGATTCTGGTTGAAATTTCATTAAATATATAAATTCCTTTGGGAAGGGTAGATATTGTTATGACATTATCTCATTCTATCTTAGGAAGTTGTCACTCCATTTGGATATCTTTTTTCACATTTTAATAAGTTTGTTTTTTTTTTTTTTTTTTGCCGTATGCGGGCCTCTCACTGTTGTGGCCTCTCCCGTTGCGGAGCACAGGCTCAGGACGCGCAGGCTCAGCGGCCATGGCTCACGGGCCCAGCCGCTCTGTGGCATGTGGGATCCTCCCGGACCGGGGCACGAATCCGTGTCCCCTGCATCGGCAGAAGGACTCTCAATCACTGCGCCACCAGGGAAGCCCTTTAATAAGATTTTTATAGTTCTACTTATTTAGGTCTTTTGCTTTTCTTGTGAACTTTATTTCTAGGTATTTTATAGTTTGAGGTTTTATTAAAAATGGGATTTCTTCCCCCAGAAATTTAAATTTCTGTTTATTAAAACTATTAACTTTTGTATTTTAATTTTGTATCCAGTCACTTTATTCAATTATTTTAAAAACAATAACTAACAATTATGGAGAACTAACTATGGGCTACACATTGTTTCAAGCATTTTAGTGCGTTAACTCATTTAATCCTCATAATATCTCTATACGGTAGATACTATTATATCAGTTCTATAGATGAGGAAACTGAGACATAAAGTAGAATTTCTTAGTCTTTCTTGGAAAACAATCTTCTAATCTGAAAATGAAAATTCTACTATTTAGCCATATTTCTGATAATTTTTTGATCTTATTGTATTGGCTAAAACTTGAAAAACAATGTTGAATAACAGGAGAAATAATACACATTTTTGTCTTTTTTCTTATTTTAATAGAACTATTATAAATAGAAATTATAGGTAAACCCAAATGTACCCTGGTAATTTGATAAGGAACTATATGTTTTCAAATAATGATATAATAATGATTATTATTATTATTATTAGGGAGCAAAGAAAAAATAAAGGGATTTATATGTGCAAGTATCTTCCATTTGTGAAAGTATCTTCCATCCTTAAAGAAATCCTTGCTCAATCCCACAGCCCTGTTAAGATTTCTTCCCTCTGTAAGTAATAGAGTGCCCAACCAAGAGCGGTTTAAACCATAAGAAGAAGTCAAAAGGAAAGTGATTTCAGGGTAATTCAGCAGCTCAGTAATATCATCAAGGATGCAAGACCTTTCTGTAATTTCCACTTAACTGTGATAGGGAAGAGAAATCTGACTCCATACTGGGTCTGTTTCTTTTACTTTAACCTTTGTATTCTATTGCTTTTGCTACAAGTTAAGAATGTTGCCTATAGTCTGAAATATACAAGATAGCCCATTCTCAAGTCTCTGACCTCTGAGGGTACACCACTTTCCCATTTATATAGAAAGAAAAATTTGCAGAACAGAAAATAACATTTGTCTTGTTGGAGGTTTACGGGAACATTGTGACCCAACCTACCTGGACGGCTGCAAGAACAAAGGATTTGGACACCAAGAAGTTTGCAACAACCAACCACACCCCATCCCTTTTTCATATAAAAAAGTCTGAATTCTAACTTGTGTAAAATGGTTCTTTGGGACACTAGTGCACCATCTTCTTGGTCTGCTGGCTTTCCGAATAAAATTGCTATATTTTGACCCAACACCTCATCTCTCGACTTGTTGGCCTGTCCTGCAGTGAGCAGTACGAGCTTGGTCTTGGTAACAAATTTTGGCAAAGGTAGCCAGCAGCCTTGCTGCTCATGGCCAGCTGGCTGGCCTGGTTGAGGAATTTTCGGGTAAGGCCCTAGCAGCTGCTGGGAGCACTTGTCCTGAAGATCTTCCCTTCAAAATTCCCTGAAGTGACGCCAGCTGCCCCAGCGCTTGGCAGTTGGAGCAAGGAATCGAAATCTGGGAGCCGACTGACTCAATACAGTAGGGCAAGTCGCTTTGGTGTGGAGAGCCAGAAATTTTATTCCTTTCCATTTGGGTTTTTTTCCTCCAGAATAAACCAGTTTATTTTGTATTTGAGCGGGTACCTTGTTGGAGAGAGGAAATAGTTGCTGAACTTTTACCCGATTTGTGAACTAGTTCGTTTGTTTCTTTGAATGCTAACATTTGTGTGCCATTTGTGTTTTGTCTTGTTTTTCTGTCTTTAAAAACTGCAGAATGTTTCAACTATCCCTAAAGAAAGTCCTCTCGGGTGCATTTTGGATAAGTGGTCTGATTATAGCTATGAACCCATGATTAAGAGAAAGATACTATTTTATTGTAACAATGTGGTGGCCACAGTACCTGTTAGGATCTCCACAAAGGGCTTATGCAGGGTTATCTTGGGACCCTGTGTACCATGTACTATCACCCTTGCTTTGTTAATTACATCGTTGTTTGCAGTTTCCTGTGTCATTGGTCTAGCCAGGGAGTCACATTGCATGGAGGTTGAATTGATGGTTCTTGTGATATGTAAAACCACAAGACCAAACTTGAGGGTTTGTTCTTTGGGTTTTTCACTTCAGTTTGTTTTGGTACCATTTCTCCATTTACCGCCAAATCAGTTTTGTGCTATTTAAAACTTTTACTGATGTCAAATGGAGGAAAGGAACAGAAAAAACAAACACACACGCACACACACACACAAAATGCTGTCTGTTCTTGTCTGAGAGTGGGACATTTCCAGGGAGAAGGAAAAGGTTGCACTTGGTTCCTAAAATCACCAGAAGCCCCAGCCCAGAATTCAGCTGGGTTGGTTGATGCCAGGATAAAATGGTTAGAGAGGATCAGTTGCTAGTTACGGTTTTACAATAAAACGCTGAGGAATGGTGGTCTTCAAATGGCTCTATATAATCCTACCATTTCACAGAGCTATTCTGTGAAAAAGTGGGGAAGAATGATGAAATCCCCTTTGTGCAAGCATTTGCACTATAACATCAGGGAAAACAAGAAAAGCAAGGGAACAAGAGTGACGATATATTGCTTCAAACCTTAACTCCTCTGGCTGACAGCCACTCGGCCACTATGCTAATGTATCCACCCCTTCCACCACTTCCTGCTTCTATATAGTCCACCCTACTCCCAATGCTGGGGCTCGGGAAGTGGTGGGACTGGCTCCCCTTCCTTATAAGGATCAATTGGAAAATCCTGTGTTAGTTCCTGGGGCACAGGGACCTGGTTTGGTATTGCCATCTAAGACCTGACAGGACACCCAGTTCAGACCAGGAGCCACTCCCTTTGCAGGGCAATTTCCCCTATGCCACTATTCCATGGGGGCCTAAATGCAAACAGCCAGCAGGCTGGGTTTAACAAAATTCAAGAAATTCAGCAAAAAACAAATGAAGACCCCTCTGAATTTCTGGAAAGGATTTATCAGGTCTACAGCAGATCCCAAGCCCCCTGAAAATACTACAATGGTAAATATGAGGAAATTGCAAAAATTAGATGGTGCATTTGGAACAAACCCTTCTCAATCGGTAGATGTTGCTTTTAAAGTGTTCAACAATGGGGAAAAATGACAGAAGATGCAAAATGGAACGCCAATCTTCTGGCATGGCATTGGATGCCCAGAGTAACCCAAAAAGAGGTAAGCCACCATTAAGGGAGGAACAATGAGCTACTGTAAGGAGGAGGGGCATTGGAAATAAGATTGTCCTAGGCTAAAACATAAGAAGCAAAACCATAAAAGAAAGATGGGAGCCTCTCATATGGTAGACAGAGAGCAACATTCTGATGATAAATGAAGAGGCCCAGAGGCTCCCTAGGACTTGAGGCACCCAATTCCAATTTCACCACAGGAGCCCCGTAACGGTGGGGAATGAGCTGATTGACTTTCTGATAGTACAGGTGCAACATACTCTGTGGTAAACACCAAGGTGGCACAGAAACCATCTCAATCCATCCCAGTCACGGAAGTCTCTGGAGAAGTACAAAATCGTTTGTTCTTGCAACCTCTAAAATGCCAACTAGGGGACCTCACCCTGAAACATAGTTTCTTACATATGCCAGAGTGTCCAATCCCTCTTCTGGGTGGATATCTCCCTTGTAAAGTTAAATGCTCAAGTAACTTTTTTTTTTTTGTCAGAACAGCTTAACATCAGAGTCCCACCAGAACACACTTTAAACCTACAGATGACGCTCATAGAAACCGCAGATAAGGAGACAGAGCTCTTTCCCCACCGAGGTCTATGGAAAGGTAAGACCAAAAGGGTGGGCAGACAGCACCCCGGGGAAGGCCAAAAATGCATGGCCAATACAGATCCCATTAAAAAGGGATGATGGGACACCAAATCTAAAACAATATCCTCTGAGGCAAGAGGCCCAAAAGGAAATTCAGCCAATTCTCAAAAAGTTTTTGAAAACAGGACTGATTAAACCCTGCAGGTCCCCATACAAAACCCCTATTCTCCTGGTCAAAAAGTCAAACTCAGCAGAGTATCGCTTTGTCCAAGACTTGGGGGCTATTAATGAAGTAGTCCAAGATTTGCACCCTGTGTATGCTCTGCTCACAACTATTCTGGAAGAATACAGCTGTTTCTCAATTTTCGGACTTAAAAGATACTTTTTTTCTGCATTCCTATTTGCAGAAGAATCACAGCACCTATTTGCTTTTGAATGGCAGGACCCAGAAACACAGGTGGTCCAACAGTATTGTTGGACGGTCCTGCCTCGAGGATTTAAAAATTCCCCTACCTTGTTTGGGGAAATGTTGGCTAGGGACCTTAGAAACTTAATATTGGGTGAAGGACTTTTACTCAATTTGTGGACACTTCGTTAGGGCGATTATCAAGCCATGATAGGATTACTTCTCCAACAGATTGACTTGTCAGGATACCAGCCATTGTATTCAGAAAGGGACAAAGAAAGGGCCAAAGAGTAGGGTTTCACTCTTGATCGCCTGGCTGGAAATGTAGTGCACGAGGAATTGTTTTGATCCCTGAGGCACTCCTGGACACTGTGCTGCAGCACATTCATAACAGAAACCATGATGGGAGAGATGCTACCTTACATGGATTCAGAAGTATATAATGGGGCCTAACCTACAAAAAACCATCCAGCGAGTCACTCAGAACTGCTTAATTTGTGCTAAAAATAACCCAAAGACTGCTGTTAGACCTCTCCAGATGGGGCCTCAACACAGAGGAACCTGCCCCACCAAGAACTGGCAAATAGACTTCACTCAAATTCCTCGAGCTGCAGGAAATTTCAGATACCTGATAGGGCCGGTGGACACTTTTTCAGGATGGCTGGAAGCATATCCCACCCAGGCAGCAAAAAGCTTCTAAAATGGTTAAAGCCCTCCTTAAGGAAATTATCCTCCAATTTGGATGGTCTAGCACCCTTCAAAGTGATAACAGGCCTGCTTTTGTCTCTAGCATAACCCAACCAGTGTCTAAAACACTGCACTTTAATTGGAAACTGTCTTCATCCTGGAGACCACAATCACAGGAAAAACCAAAAAAATGAATCATGCATTAAAAAGGAGCATTGCTAAAGTATGTCAAGAGACTAATTTAACTTGAGATAACCTGCTATGGATTAGTGTGGCTCCTAGAAGCAAGCTTAAATTAAACCCTTTTGAAATATTGTACGGTAGGACATTCCAGGTGTCTGTCTGGGCAGGAGAATCTGTAGATGTCTTAAAGGACTTGACAGTCACCAACGATGTTAAGACTTTAGCACTATACTAACTTCCATTCATGAGTTTGCTTCCAATAGGTCTGCCTACCCAAACGAGGAAGTCCTGCACCCCTTCCTGCCTGGGGACTGAGTCTTCCTCAAAACCTGGAGAAAACAAGGACCTGAACATCAATTTGCCACTAAGTGGAGAGGACCATACAAGGTGCTGCTGAACACTGACTCCTCTTTAAATTAGTGGGGATAAGACCATGGATTCACCACACCTGAGTATTACTCACTTTTCCAGAAACTGGATGGAATGAAGAAAAGCAGACTTGGTCTTATGAGCCATTAGAAGGGCTTAAGTTACTATTTTGAGCCAAGCTTCCTATCAGATAAGTAATGATGACTTTTGCTCTGCTCTCTTGTTTCATTACACTGGTAACAGCCTCTTGTTGGAAAGGACCAAAGAGGGGAAATAGCTCTACCCCTTCTATTAAATGCTTGGCAGGATCTAAAGATAACACAGAGCAGAGCATGCTGGATATCCTTATTCCAAGTGCTGGAATGTATGTATATGTTCAAGTGCTTGTCTAAGTATTGTGACAGGGCCATAAAAAGGGGAATCATGTATGCCCAACCAGGGACTCAGGAATACTTCCAGTCCCAAGTTGCTCAATTCCATCCCACGATCACCCCCTCACTGCCCCCATTCAGCAGGAAGTAGCCAGGGCAGTTGTCACCCCTTTTCCCACAAGATTGTCAAATGGACATTTACAGTGGGAAATTGTAATAGGGAAGAACAAACCTGACTCCATATTGGGTCTGTTTCTTTTACTTTTACCTTTGTATTCTCTTGCTTTTGCTACAAGTTAATCACTAAAGGGAAGTTGCCTATAGCTTAAAGTATACATGATGGCCCATCTCCTGGAACCCTGCCTCCCACGCCTACCTGTTAAGCTAAAATACCTTTGTTTAAACTCACAGGAAACATCCTGACCAGGCCTACCCGTAAGTGGCTGCAGGGAAAAAGAAATGAACACATCCCTTCTGAGTCTGGCTGGAACCAGGGAATATTTGCAACCACTTGATCACCTTTTTCACTTTACCTACTCACCTCGCCCTCTTTGTTGTATGAAAGAAACTAGCATCCAAACCAGGGCAAGATGGTTCTTTGGGACAGTAGTCCACCATCTTCTGCTGGCTTTCTGAATAAAGTCACTATTCCTTGTCCCAACACCTCATCTCTTGATTTACTGGTCTATCTTGTGGCGAGTAGTTGAGATCTAAAAAAGTTGAACTCACAGAACCAGAAAGTAGAATGATGGTTGCAGGGGTTGGGGCTGGGGTAAATGGAGAGATGTTGGTCAAACAGTACAATGCCTCCTACCTCCTTGTTTGGCTGCCCTGCAATAAAGCCTGTTTCTGTCTGTAAAAGACCATTGCCTCAGTATTTGGTCTTTCCATTGTGGAGCAGGTCACAAGCCCACTTGCTCAGTTTCACTTCTACTTATAAGGTATAAGTTCTGGGAACCTAATGTACAGCACAGTGACCATAGTTACTAATACTGTATTGTACACTTGAAATTTGTTAAAAGGGAAGATCTTACGTGTCCTCACCACACACTCAAAAATGTATATATATTAAATCATCATGTTGTACACCTTAAAAAACATCATGTAAACCTAAATATTTACAATTTTTATTTGTCAGTCAAACCTCAATAAAGCTGGCAAAAAAACCCCAAACAAAACAAGAGCACAAGGAAGATACCCAGAAAAAGGCTGAGGCTCTAGAGGGACTCCCCAGAAGAAAGGTTGAGGGAATGAACTAGACATGAATAAAAGTAAAAGAAAGTGAGGTAAGCAAGAGGGCTGTGTTCTTGGGCAGTGATCATGGTGATGACAGACAGATACAAAAGGGAAATGTATTCCACACTAGACTGAGTTATCACCCCTTAGTGAGGGGTAGTAAAACTACCACAAAATCACCTTCAAAAGTGGGGTGAGGGGGATGATTTGTTCATTGGTTCATGGATGACACAGTTACTTACTGAAAACTGACTGTCTATGGAGAGTCCTGGTATGAAGATGTACCAGTCAACAAGACAAAGTTCCTGCTCTCATGGTGCAGGAGAAGGGGGATAATCAGCAAATAAACTAGAGTGCATTTTTACGAAACTTCAGATGAAAATAAGTGGTATGAAGAAAACTCAGGCCAGGTGAAAGGTTAGAGACCGGCTGTGGTGAGGATATTTTGGTGGCAATTTAGACTGAATGCTCAGAGAAGGTCTCTCAGGAAAGGTCACGTTTGAGCAGCAGCTTCAGTGAAGTGAAGGAGCGAGGCATGTGCAGATCTGGGGGCAGATGACCAGTGCTGTGTTTGAGGAGTAGGCGGCATCCACTAGAGCCTAGTGAATGATGGGGGGTGGGGGAGGGAGCAGGAGACAGCGAGAGACTTGCAGCTCTGGCTGCTGCTGAAGTCAGGCAGCCTGAAATCTCTGAGGTTTTTAGCTTGATTTCCTCACCCCTAAATTCTTTCTACATAAGATATCATATCATTCTCCCTCATGGCGTACGTAGTTCTCTTCCTAATGGAGGGCTGTTTCCCATCTGCATGGCTTGGCTGTCCATCTACAAGGTACTTTGTCTATTGTATGTCTATATGCTACAGTTTAGAAGTCAACAGAGCTAAAAATAAAAGAGTCTCGCTGGAGCGCAGTGATGAATCTGCTAAATTCTGCAGAGAGCCAGAGGCAACAGGGAACCAGACAGCACAAGCTCCAAGCACCCTGGGCAGTCTCTTCCCTGAGAAATCATCACAAAACTTCTAGTCTTGATCTATTGATGAGTCTCCCTTTCACCAGTGAGAAATGCACTTCTTGATGAAAAGAAAACAGCTCTTGAAAGGTTTGCTTCTTCCCGAGGCGGTGAACAGCACCAGCTGTTGTAACAGTATCTTACTCTGTGATGCTGATTTTAAAGAGAGAAAGAAAGAAAACAATAATATTTACCTAATTATGAAGCAATGCATATTTATTGTTGGGAAATTAGACGTGCAGAGAAGTATAAAGAAAAATCATCCAAATATCACCACCTGATGTAAGTATTATAACATATGTAATTTCATACAATTACACACTTAATATGTATTTGAATATAACTGAGCATTTGGTAGCTACAATTTTGTACCTTAATTTTTTTTTTTTTTTTTTTTGCGGTACGTGGGCCTCTCACTGTTGTGGCCTCTCCCGTTGCGGAGCACAGGCTCCGGACGTGCAGGCTCAGCGGCCATGGCTCACGGGCCCAGCCGCTCTGCGGCATGTGGGATCTTCCCGGACCGGGGCACGAACCCGTGTCCCCTGCATCGGCAGGTGGACTCTCAACCACTGCGCCACCAGGGAAGCCCTGTATCTTAATTTTAAATTAGGCATTATTTAGTAATTAGCTTTCCATTGATACTGCCTTTTAATTCCACAAACTGGGCTCTAGGCTCTAGCAATACCAAGGGAACTAGGGCAGGGAGAGGTTGGGGTTGGTGAAAGCCAAGATTACGTCCCATGTGGTTGTTTTCTGAGGTAAACATCATTGTGTTGCAACATTGGCAGCTCCTTGACTCTCCTCTCCAATTCATACGTGTGTATTATACAAAGAGGATAGAGGAGACTCAGAGACGTGGGGACTGGTTTTTATTTAGCCAATTATTTTATTTAGTGTGTAGCTGTCAATAAGACTCATTTCAATGCACAGTACACTGCTAAGGAACATACACATACACACCCACACAAATGGCATTATAGTTTTTTTTGACTGCCCCTACCATGGCACACACATCCTGACCTTTACCCTAAAAAGTGGGCCTTTCTAACCAGGGAAATTGGCTTATTCTTAGTCTTAAGAGATAAGGGGAGCTGTCTTCAGCGGGGCTACTATCAGAGATTAACCGCTCTCTGCCTGACTTGCAAATAACAGTTGCCTCCTTATTTTTGGCCCAGCTGAGCCTCTTAATGGTATGTAGAATGAGTTCAGCCTACGGAAGATGTTTTTAAATTAAAGTATAGTTGATTTACAATATTGTGTTAGTTTCAGGTATATAGCAAAGTGATTCAGTTATACATATATATATTTTTTCAGATTCTTTTCCATTATAGGTTATTATAAGACATTAAATATAGTTCCCTGTGCTATACAGTAACGCCTTGTTGTTTACCTAGTTTGTATATAGTGGTGTGTATCTGTTAATCCCATACCCCTAATTCAGCCTCTGGAAGATTTTAGCTGGTTTTTGTATTCCTACAATTTTGGTGTCTTTCTTATCTTTTATATTCTGATTGTGGCCAAGGCTAAAGCAGGAGCCAAACATAAACCAAACCCACTTCTTGACCAGCTCTACTCATAGCATATAGGTAACTTTATTGTCCTTTCTTATCAGAGCACAGAGGATCCCATGACACATTACATCACATGAGCAGCAGCCACGATTAGCTCATTTCCCCTTTCTTCAGCCTTGGCCACAATGAGAGTGAAAGATCAAAAAACACACTGAAGAGGTAGGAATAGAAAGGCTAAATAAGCATGAAATCGTGACTGGTCTAAGCCAATCAGGGGACTCTTAAACCCCTTTGCCAGATACTCACTTTTCAGCCTGTGTTGCAGTCAGAGATGGCTGTGTGATCCAGTTCCCATCATGGGCATAGGAGAAAATCTGGAAAATATTTCCTTCTTGATGAACAGAAAAAGTGTTTTTCCTTTGCCCCCTTTTCTCATCTTTGAATGTCGTGTGAAGACCTAACGCCTGGAGCTTCGGTAGCCACCTTGTGACGGTGAGGTGACAAGCATGAGGCAGCGTGCACAGGATGCTGAAACTCAAGGATGAAAAGTGGCTGGATCCCTGATGACATGTTTGAGTTGCTAGTCACCCCTGGAACTGCCCACTTTGGAAATTTTTCTTAAGAAACAAGAAAATGTCTTATGGTTTAAGACACTTTCCTTGAAAGTGAACCTATCCTAATTGATACAAAGAATGGTCAAAGAGTGAGAGGTTAAGCTTTTCTGAAGGGCACCCTTAATATTGCAGTAACTGCAAACTACAAGCCAACAAATTCAATTTCAGTTTCAGGAGTTGACCAGCTGGGTGAACAGGGTGCATTTGTCTTTTAACTGGTGGAAGCTGATCTTTACAAACGATGGGCAGATTTAGATCAGCCAGTGGGCAAAAAGGAACCAACCAGAATCTATATCCCACAAAACTCTGAGTACAGGTATGTGGCATATTCTTTAAACATGCTCTCTGTTAAGCTAAAACATGTTGTCATTAGTACGTATGTTTTTGACAACTCCTAACAGAGAAAAGTTAATCTATATGGTATAATAAAAGGGAGTTAAGTGTCGTGAATAGAG
This sequence comes from Orcinus orca, assembly GCF_937001465.1. Taxonomy (NCBI): domain Eukaryota; kingdom Metazoa; phylum Chordata; class Mammalia; order Artiodactyla; family Delphinidae; genus Orcinus; species Orcinus orca. Next base: position 169,761,429 of record NC_064560.1, read on the forward strand.
ACCTCTCAAAGAGCTCTGTAGGGCACTAAGGAAGAGAGTTTAGCTGGCACGTGCATCCATCTCAGAGCAGATGGTACTAATTATGTGTTTTCAGAGCAAAAGGGAAATTAGAAATACCTCTTGATTTCAGCTACCTTATAACTAAACATTTTAATTTCCATCAATTTTTAGTGAGTGGTTATTTGTTTTGCAAATCATTACTGACAGCTTTAAATGGTCATCTTCCTCACAGTATCTAAAATGTTGTTGGATCTATTTAAAAACTGAATTATGGAATCTCTTCAGGAACATACTATTAAGGAACGTTCCTTAACTTTGAAGTTAGACCAACAAGTATTAAAATTTCCTGCTATTAATTAGCTGTGACCTTGGACATATTACTTTATGTCTTTGAGCCTCATTTCTTAACTGAGGATAATAATGCCCATCACAAAAGACTACTGGGTGGTTTAAGTAAAGAATGTAAAGTATTGGACACATAGTAGATATTGATAAGTAATAGCTTCTGTGTCAATTAAGGTCTAACAGGAAATAGAATATTCAAATTAGGATATTTTAAGGGTTTTTTCCCCTTAAAAATGGATTATTTCCAAAGGTGGGCAGGACTTAGGGGAACCACCTCTAAGGAGAAATCCAAGGGTAAACAAATAAATCTGCTCTCCAAATTTAATTTACAGGAGTGTTTATCACAACATTGTTGTCTTGGGTACCATCAGGAAACAATCCAGATATCCAAGTACAGGAAATTATTACATCCATAGAGCTGAATACCAAAAAGCTACTAAACATAATATTGTAAAAGTAAATGTATTTACATCAAATATTTTAGTAATGTACTACTAAATGAAAAGAGCAGATTTTAAGATATTATGGAGAGTAGAATCTATTTTGCTAAAATTATGTGTATATTATATGTATAATCTAAAGTTATATCTAGATATAATTATTTAAAGCCAGACCCTTAAGATTCTTCTGGGATCTTTTAAAATCGCCAGCTTTTTTCAGTCCTGAAAGAGGTAGAGAGCTGATTTCAGCTTTTGGGGGGCGGGAGTCACCTTTAACCCGATTCAGATGATTTATACTGAGTGGCCAGAATTGTTTGGTAATGAGCTTTCTCAAGTGTGTTTTAATCAGAGCTGTCTCTGAGGCTCTGTAACTTCTTTGGGATAGCGTTCAACGTGAAGGTGGAAAAAATGCTCTTGCTTGCCTGTGAATTTAGAGAGCACTGACTTGCCAAGTGTTGCTTGTTCTTTTTTGGTTAATGATGTGCGGGATATCTGAAGCTGGGAAACTGAAAACTGCATGAAGGATGGGAAGCAGTATATTCCCTTTAGAATAGAGACTATAAAAAGTAATTGGACGGGCCATGGTTTAGCTCAACATGGGCTGGGTGACTGAAGTCCATGTGTGGAATTACTTAGGACAGAATAACCCAGAAAGCACAGCTGCTGGACCGTTGTGGTCTGAGCTCATCGTCTGGCTACAGCCATACCTCTGAGGGTGAAGAGGTGGAGTTTCGTCTACAACAGGGGATGCAAACTGAAGTGCTTACACTGTGACAGGTAGTGATGATACTCATAGGGAACACTTATACACGCTAAAGAATGTTCTAAGGGTTATACTTGAATTATTACCCTAAATCCTCAAAAAGGCCTGTGAAGAAGATACTCTTATTAGTTCAATTTTACAAACTGAAGAAACCTATATACAGAGAGGTTAAGTAACTTGTCCAAAGTTATAGAGCCAGTAAGTATCAGAGATGGGATCTGAACTCCAGTCTGGCAGCAGAGCCTGATTCTTAACATTATGTTCTGCTACCTCTGTGGTAAGCCTAATGTCCTTGAGTGAAGCTGGCAGGATGTAAAGGAAAGGGAGAAGGGGGAGTTGGGCAAACTAGAGATGAATGTCCTGACTAAAGAAACAGCTATTAGCAAGCAACTGCTGTTGTGGAGGAATATAAGCCCAGCGTTTCCAGATCATCTGAGTTTTCAAGAGAAAACAGAAATCTGGATTTTTATGTGAAATTCCTAATTTAAAAATACACTGCTGACCAAAGCACACACATACATGCACACACACACACAAACACTACCATGAATGACTAATTTCTGAACCCTATATTAAAAAGAATGGACATTTTGGGACTTCCCTGGCGGTCCAGCGGTTAAGACTCCACGCTTCCACTGCAGTGGGCTCAGGTTCAATCCCTGGTCAGGGAACTAAGATCCTGCACACCGCCTGATGCAGCCAAAAAAAAGAAGGGGGGGGGCATTTCTATGTTCAATTGTCCTAAAAAGTGGTGATAACCTAGTAGATGAACCTTAGATGGAAGGGAGGAAAAAACTCCATTGCTTTTTTTTTTTTAAATAAATTTATTTATTTATTTAGGCTGTGTTGGGTCTTCATTTCTGTGTGAGGGCTTTCTCTAGTTGCGGCGAGCGGAGGCCACTCTTCATCGCGGTGCGCGGGCCTCTCACTGTCGTGGCCTCTCGTGTTGCGGAGCACAAGCTCCAGACACGCAGGCTCAGTAGCTGTGGCTCACGGGCCCAGTTGCTCCAAGGCATGTGGGATCCTCCCAGGCCAGGGCCCAAACCCGTGTCCCCTGCATTGGCAGGCAGATTCTCAACAACTGCGCCACCAGGGAAGCCCTCCATTGTTTATGTTGTGGTTTAAGCAAGTTAATGTCTCTGAACCTCTTTTTTTCTCATCTATAAATTGGTGGGGATAATAGTATTATCACATAAGGCTTATGTGGGGTTAACTCAGGCAACCAACTTTTTAAAGTGTCAACTTGGAACACAGCCATACCAGACTAAAACATAAATAATAAATAAATATACAATGTTGTAGGTATGTAATATATTTATTATATACCATTTATAATTATAATTAACGTAATTATGTTTTATTACTTTAAGAAATATATGAAAAATAAGTGTTTATTGGAATTATATATAATTCTGTATTATTATGTTACATAAATGTTATTGTTTAAACACTACAACCATAGGACTAGTTGATAGTGAGAATTTGTAATAATAGTAGAACCAATTAAACCATATGTCTAAGAAAAACACAACAATATTTTATAATTGTTTCTAATTGTTTCTTTCTGCCTTCTGATATAGGCAATTTGTTTTAACTCTTTCTAAAACTCTGTATGGCATATTTAAATTTTGTAAGCTATATTCTCGTACATCCTTTGTAAGATAACTTTATTGAGATATAATTCACATACTACACAATTCACCAATTTAAAGTCTATAATTCAATGATTTTTAGTATGTTCACAGATATGATGTGTAATTATCACCATAGCCAATCTTAAAACATTTTCAACATCTCAGGAAGAAACTCCATATCCTTTAGCTATTACCCCTTATGCCTTCCCCCCACAGGGACATGAATGAAAAACTTGAACAACTTGAATTCCTAGAATGTTTCACGTTTTTACGGTTATATGATAAAGTTATTCTGAAAGTCATCTAGAAGGAAAAATAATGGTGAAAACAGTCAAAAATTTCTGCAAAGAAAAATGATAATGATGAATAAGTGCATGGAGGGGGTACTTCCAGTATCATATATGAGAATATATTAAAAGTTTACAATATTGAAATCAGAATGAAACTCATATCAAAAATACACACACACGTGTGCTCACTCACAGAGTTCAGGTAGTGACATAAGTGTGAATTAGAAGTTGCTCTGAGTAGAATAAACGGGATTTTTTTTTTTTTTCAGAGCCAATATGTGGCATCCATTCCTTTTATGGCCCTGCCTGGGGGTTGTGCTGACTACTGCCTCAATGAATCTTTCAAGTTTTTCTGTTATTTGTTAGCCAAGAGCTCCATCCAGCCCCCACTGACTCCATTTTTATTTAACAATAGGGAGAAACCATATGCTTAAACTTGGGAGAAGCATGTTCAGTGTCCTGATCTGGGTAGTGGTTACATAGGTATTTACCCACGTAAAAATCCATCAGGACATACCTCAAAGAAAGCATTAAAAAAAGAAAAAGAAAAAAATAGAGTTACTTTTGAGTATTTATAACAGGGTAATCTGATTAACCTTGGATAATCAAGGAAGGCTTTTCTGAGGATGTAACATATAATCTGGAATCTGAAGGGTGAGTCACAGTTAAGCAGACCGAGGGCATAGTGGACTATTCTGGACAGAAGGACCAGCCTGTATGAAGACTCAGGAGTGAGAGGAGTGTCTTGTAAAGGCACACGTCTATACTGTCTTCTAGAACTTTTATAGAGTTTTCTCTGACATTTATTAGATTCTTAGCCCACCTGATATTAATTTTTATGTATGCTAGGTATGGGTATAATTTCATTTACCCCATATAACCAATTATCCCAGCCCTATATATTGAGAAATGTATCATTTTTCTACTGATCTGCTATGCCAACTCTATTGTATATCAAGTTTCAATATTGGTGTGAATCTCTTTCCAGGAGAAAAGGGACTTTCATTCTATTTTATTAGACTGTTTGTCTACATCTCTACCAACAGCAGCACACCATCCTTAATTATTGGAGCTGTATAAAGACTCTTCATGGACTTTCCTGGTGGCGCAGTGGTTAAGAATCTGCCTGCCAATGCAGGCGACACGGGTTCGAATCCTGGTCCGGGAAGATCCCACATGCCATGGAGCAACTAAGCCTGTGTGCCACAACTACTGAGCCTCTGTGCCACAACTACTGAAGCCCACGAGCCAAGAGCCCATGCTTCACAACAAGAGAAGCCACCACAAAGAGAAGCCTGTGCGTCGCAACAAAGAGTAGCCTCCGCTCGTCGCAACTAGAAAAAGCCACAAACAGCAACAAAGACCCAATGCAGCAAAAAATAAATAAATAAATAAATTTATAAAAAAAGAAAAAGACTCTTCATATCTGGTAGGTATGCCTCCCCATCGTGAAGTTTTTCTTTAAGTGTCCTGGCTATTCTTGGCCCTTTGCTCTTCCATAAACATCTTAGAGTTAGCTTTTGAGATCAGCAAAACATTTATTAGAATTTTGATTGGAATTACATTGAATAAATACATCAATTTGGGAGAGAACTGACATCTATTTTGATATTGTCTTCCAATCCATGAACATGGTGTATCTCTTCTTTTATTTGGGTAACTTTAATTCATTAGAGATTTGTAATTTCCTCAGTAAAGGTGTCGTGTGTATTTTGTTAACTTTTCTTAAGTATTTATATTTTTGAAGTTTTTGTAAATATTATTTTTATTTTATAATTTCTACTGTTTCTTCTTAATAAATAAAAATGTAATTATTTTGTGTAATTACATTTTATCTAAGACTTGTTAAGTGCATTTAATCTAGTAATTTATTTTGGATTTTTTATAAAAATTATGTCATTTATGAATTATAACAGTTTTATTTACTTCTTTCCAATACTTACACACTTCTTTCTTTCATTGCCTTACTGTGCTGGCCTGGGACTTGAGAACAACGATTAATGGAAGCGGTCATAGATAACCTGTGACTTGTAATAAAACTTAAGGAGAAGTCTTCCTTGTTTTGGAGGTAAGTATGATGTTTGTTGTAAGTTTATTTTTGTTATAGAAGGAAATTTCTTTCTATTTTTATTTGCTAACAGTGTTTTTTTTTTAAAGTCATGAATGGGTGTTGAATTTAAACCAAGTTACTATAGAACTTGACCTGGTTACATGGTCTTTCTTCTTTAATCTGTTAATGTAGTGAATTCTATCAATTATTTTCAAATGTTGAACCAATGCTGCTTTACTGGAATAAATTCAACTTGGTCATAACATACTATCTTTTTTATATGTTGCTAAATTTAGTTTGTTAATATTTTGTTTAGGATTTTAAAATCCATGCTCATTATTGAACATTACCTATAATTTTCTTTCCTGTATTCTCCTTTTTAGGTTTAAGTATTATGATTATACCAATCTCTTAAGCTAAATTGGAGAGTGTTCTCTCTTCTGTTAGTTTCTGGAAAAATTCGGTAAAGATTGGGAGTATTTACTTCTTTTTTTTATTGAAGTAGAGTTGATTTACAATATTGTGTTATTTTCTTATATGTGGACTCTAAAAAATAATACAAATGAATCTATATACAAAACAGAAACATACCCACAAACATAGAAAACAAATTTATGGTTCCCAAAGGGATGAGGGAGAGGGGAGGGACAAATTAGGAGTATAGGATTAACAGATACAAACTACTATGCATAAAATAGGTACGCAACGAGGATTTACTCTACAGCATAGGGAATTCTGCCCAATATCTTATTTATTTCTTGATTGCTTGGTTGAATTCAACACAACCAATCAATAGGGTCTTGTTGATTTTCTGTCTAGTAGTTCTATTAGTTGCCAAGAGGGGGGTGTTGACGTCCGCAACTGTAATCTGGTTTGTTATTTCTCCTTTCAGCTAGATCAGTTTTGCTTCATGTAATTTGAGGCTCTGTTGTTGAGTACATACACATTTAGGATAATTATATCTTAAGCTAAGATTTCTCTAGATTGTGCCTCCGGGCGGCGGGGGGGAAGGATGTTGTAATTCTAACCCTGGTACCTGTGTATGTGACCTCATTTGGAAATAGATGCAATCGGAAGGTAATGAGGTCATGCTGGATTAGGGTGGGCCTTACAAGAAGAGATAAATTTGGACATAGACAGACACAGGGAAAAGATAGCCATGTGATGACAGAGGTAGAGATTGGAGTGATGCATCTACAGGCCAAGGAACACCAAAGATTGTTGGCAAACACCAGAAGCTAGAAGAAGAAAGCAAGGATTCTCCCCTACAGTTTTCAGAGGGAGCGTAGTCCTGATGACACCTTAATTTCCGTCTTCCACCCTCCAGAACTGTGAGATAATTTACATTGTTTTAAGCCACCAGTTTGTGGTACTTTGTTACTGCCATCCCAGGAAACTAATACATCTTACTAGTGAATTGATCCTTTATTACTGTGTAATGTTCCTCTTTGTCTCTAGTAATATTATTTTCTTTGAAATCTACTTTATCAGACATTAATGTAGCACTCCTGGTGTCTGATCAATGTTTGCATGGTTAATCTTTTCCAATCTTTTTATTTTCAAACTATTTCATTGGATTTGAAGTAAGTTTCCTGTACACAGCATATTTTTGAGTCATGTTTATTCACTCTGCTTATCTCTGTCTTTTAATTGGTATATTTAGGTCATTTACTTTTAAGGTGATTATTGTTATTGCTTAAATCTGCCATTTTATTATTTGTTTCTGTTTTTTTTCCTCTAGTTCTCATTCATGTGTTTCCTTTTTTTGCCTTTCTGTGCATTATTTGAACATTTTTAAGGATTCTATCTTACTTATATAAAGTGTTTTTGAGTAAATATCTTTGTATAATTTTCATAGTGGTTGCTCTAAGTATTACAAGTATAAATATGTGACATTATATTTTACTGGTATCAACATTTTAGCACTTTTAGTGAAATTTAAAAACCTTACTGCTATTTAGGTCCTTTTGCCTTCCCCACTTTTAAATATCATTTTCTTGAGTATCACATGGTGCTAGTTCTTATTTCAATCATCAAATACTATTTCTAAAACTCATGAAGAGAAGGATAGTCTATTGTATGTATCCATATTTCTGTTCTTTCCATAGTTCTTTCTTCCTTCCTGATGCTCCAAGATTCCTTCTTTTATCATTTCTTTTCTCTTTGAGAATTTCTTTTAGCTAATCTTTAAGGGCAGATCTGCTAGAGACAAATTCTTGGTTTTCCTTCTTTTGGGAATGTTTCACAGGGCATAGAATTGATGGTTGACAGTTCTTCCACCACTTGAAAAATGTGCCACTTCCTTCTGGCTTGTATGTTTTCTATGAAAAATCTTCTGTCATTAGAATTTGTGTCCTTTATAGGTAATACATCATTTCCCTCTGGTTGTTTTCAAGATTTCTTTTCTTTTTATTTAGTTTTCAGAAGTTTAATTATGTTGTGTGTTGGAGTAGACTTCTTTAGGTTTGTCCTGTTTGAGTTTTCTCAGCTTCTTGAGTAAGTAGGTTTGTGTCTTTCACCAAGTTATGGACATTTTCAGCTATTATTTCTTTGAATACTCTGTCAGTTCCACTTTCCCATTCTTCTGAGACTCTGATAATATAAATGTTTGCATTGTCCCACAGGTACGAGTCCCTGAGGCTTTTTTTTTCCTTGTCTATTTCACCTCTGTTGTTTATGCTGGGTAAATACTATTGATTTGTGTTAAATTTCACTGATTCCAACTTCTGTCATCTCCTTTCTGCTGTTGAATCCATCCAGCAATTTACAAGAATTCTTTTACTGTATTTTTCAGTTCTATAATTTCAATTTGGTTCTTTTTTATAACTTCTATTTCTTTGCTGAGATTTTTTGGGTTTTTTTCTTTTGTTTGAAGAGAATTTGTAATAATTGTTAAAGCATTTTTGATGGCTCCTTTAAAAATCCTTGTCAGATAATTCCAACATCTGATTCATTTCCATGCTGGCATTAGATGATCTACTTTTCTCACTCAAGTTGTGATTTTCTTGGTTCTTGGTATTATGGATGACTTTTTATTATATCTTGGATATTTTGTCTATTATGTTAGGAGACTCTGGGCTCTATTTATTTATCTACTTTATTTTAGCAGGCATTTACCTTGTTTAGGTTTATAAAGCATGCAAGTCCTGGCCAACTTTTGTGGACTGTATTTCCAACAACAGTTTAATTTTCTCTTTCTGGCATTATTTTGGTCTGCTAGATTTATCTGGTGGCACTGAGATTCCCACTTGTTCCTGCTATTGCTGCCTGAGGGACCAGAAGGATTTCTGCAGACTGGCCCATCCAGTGTCGCCCAGTGAAGAGGGGAATCTTAGGTCTGCAAGGACATTGAAACTTCCCTAGCTGGGCAGCTTGTTGTCGTGGGGTCCCTCTTGTTGATCACATCTCTCCCTACCCTCTACCCTGGCCACCCTAGTGTCTCTGGATGGGGAAGGGAAATCTCAGGCCCATGGAGACAAAGTGGCCTGCCATGCCTTGCTGGTGTTGTGGTGGTGTATGGTGTCTTGTTCACATCATGTGATCACCCTATGGTCTCTCAGTAGAAGGGAGTCTCAGGCCCATGAGGACAGAGACTTTCCTGTCTGAGATGCTTATTGTGGTGGGGGCCAGTGGTCCAGTGCTGCCCGGCAGTCTCAGTATCTCTTGGTGGGGGAAGTGGATCTTAGGCCTAGAAAAATGCTATTCCTACCCACTAATCATTAGCAGTTCTCCTTGCCAGTAGTGCCAGGCTCCTCCGGTGGATTCTTCCTGTTTGATGGGGGGGAGGGGGAAGGGAAGTAAGCCTGACCTTCTGTTGCTAGCTTGGGGGTTAGAAAACACTGGATCTGAGTTGCCTTCTTTTGTTGGGTGAGATGTTATGTAAAGTACCCTGCTGTTGTGTATTGGGATCCCAAACCAGTCTGCCTTCTTTCTACAACCTTTCAGAGTTCTCCTTTCCTTGTCTCTTTTGTTATTTCCAAGGTATACATTTGTATTAGTGTGGAGACACAGGGAGAAACAAGTCTAATCATCTTCTCTGAATTGGAAGTTATTTACTCATTCAGTTTTATTATCATTTGTGGGACTATTCAGGTTTTCTCTTTATTCTTCAGTCAGTTTTGGTAACTTAAATTTTCTAGGAATTTATTAGTTTCATCTAAGTTTTCAAATTTGTTGTCAAAAATTTTTCATTTTATTGTCTTTTTCATCCCTGTAGTTATAACTCATACTTCTTAATTTGTTTATTCTCTTTTTCCCTTGGTAATCTTTGCTAGAGTTAACCTATTTTACAAGTCTTTTTGAATAACTTTCACCTTTGATGAGTCTCAGTTTTATATTCATTTATTAACTTCCTCCATTCTGCCTTTCTTTGGGCTTGTTCTGCAATTTTTTCATAACATCTTAAATTATACTTAGCTTATTAATTTTCAGCCTTTTTTCCAATATATGCATTTATTTAAGACTATAAACATCCCTGTAAGCTAGCAATACTAAAATAGAAAGTTTTGATATGTAACATTGTGGCCCCCACAGAGGAGGGATGCAACCCTCATCCAAATTTTGGTTTGGATATTAAGACATGACATCACATGTGCACCAAGAAAGTATGAAGAGGTTTATTACTCACATAATGAGCCTTTCTGGGGAGTAAGACAAGCTTCAAAGCAACTCCAAAGATGGCTGGAGAGAGTAGAAAGGGGCAACCAGCTTGGGATTTTACAGTGGTTAGGGGGTAGGACTCAGGTTAGGGTTCCCTCTTGTAGGCTGGGGCTTGTATGGTTTGAACTTCTCACCAGCACCAGAGGAGGAAGGGAGCAGCCAAGCTTTCTTATCAGCTTGCCCAGGAGCAGGGAAGAAGGGGGAGAAAGAGTGGTGGGGCCTGAAAGTTGTCAGCAGTCAAATATAAAAAATGGGCTCTTTATTGCACATAATACTATTATTATAGCTTATTTCTAAATACATATATTTTTACCATTATGCCTTCTTCTTTGACTAATGAGTTGTTTAGAAGTATGTGTATATTTTCAAATACCTAAATATATGGGTTTTTTTTTTTTTTGCTATGTTTAAAAACTTCTAACTAGGGCTTCCCTGGTGGAGCAGTGGTTGAGAGTCCGCCTGCTGATGCAGGGGACACGGGTTCGTGCCCCGGTCCGGGAAGATCCCACATGCCGCGGAGCGGCTGGGCCTGTGAGCCATGGCCGTTGAGCCTGCGCATCCGGAGCCTGTGCTCCGCAACGGGAGAGGCCACAACAGGGAGAGGCCCGCGTACCACAAAACAACAACAACAACAACAAAACTTCTAACTAAATTGTATTGTGGTTAGGGAATGTGCAGTATGGCTAATTTTCATCTAAGTTCATGTGAACTTGAAAGGAATTTGAATTCTCCAAATTTGAGTGCAATGGTTGATACATGTCCTTGAGATCAAATATTTGAGTTGCTTCTCTCTGCTTGTTATAAAGCTTATCTCTTTGTTGTCTACAATTTCACCATGACTTGTCAAGGTATAAATTTTCTTTTATTTATTCTATTTGTAATGTATTGGGCTTTGTGTTTCTCATAAAATCTGGAAAATTCTCTGCCATTAGCTCTTTGAAGATTGCCTCTTCCCCATTTTCTCTGTTATTTCTGTTTTAGACTGAATAGATGTTTGTTAGGACTTGTCATTCTATCCTCCTTGTCTCTTAATGTTTCCTTCATTTTTCTATTTTCTGGATAATTTGCATTCTGGGTAATTTTTTGGAATGTATTGTTCAATGCACTAATTTTGTCCCAACTGTTCTAACTTGCTCCATTGAGTTTTATCATTTACATTTTTCATTTCTAGAAGTTCTAGCTGATTATTTTCTAAATCTTAGAGGTTTCTCTTCAAATTCTTTTATTCTTTGAACATGTTTTAAGCTTCTAAAAATTTATTTAAATATATTAATTATGTTATTTTATAATCTGTGTCTGATAATTTGAATATTTTAAGTCTTTTTGTTCCCGATATTGCTGTGTTTCTTTGGCTCTCACTTATGGTGCCTTATTTCTGCTCTGTAATTTGTTTTCCTGGAGCTGTTTATTTTCTTTGGAACCTTTGGGATTGCTTTGGGATTTGGTTGAATTTGCATTCCTGCAAAGAAGACTTTGCTTTTGCTTCTACTAGTTGCCTAAGGGCACTACCAACCTAGATGACTTTAAATTCTCCATAGAAAGTTTTTGGGTCACATAGATTGTGTGACTTTGATCTCAAACCTGCTGTGGGGATGCCTGTTGTTATAATTTCTCGTGGGAGATTACCCACCTCTCCTTTGTGCCAAGTTTGAGGCAAGTTATAATTTTCCCCACTCTCTTCCTTTTTGTAGCAGGTTTGTTTCTCATTTTCCTTCTGGGGTTCCAGCTCTATAAAGAGGTCTTCTGTCAGACTTCTAAGGTCCAGACTTCTAAGGACTTTACCTCCTGTTCCCCTGCATAATATAGGCAATCAGGTCCCCAAAAATCAGTCTCCAGGGATCAGGAGAAACCATTAGGGAGAAAGCAGACTTGGGTGCTCTCTTACTTCTTGGAGTTTCTCCTATAGTATTGCTTTTGGCCTCTGTGGATCCTATCATTTAACTGTGGATCCTATCAGAAAGACTTTAAACAAAATTGTTTTAATAGACTTTATTTAAAATTTTTATTTTTACTTTTTAGAGCAGTTTTAGATTCATGGTAAAATTGAACATAAAGTACAGAGAGTTCCCATATACCCTCTGCTCCACCCCCACTCCCAACACACACACAGCTTCCCCACTATGGATATCTGGCTCCAGGGTAGTATAATTGTTACATCAATGAACCTACATTGGCACATCATTACTACACAAAGACCACAGTTTATATTAGGGTTCACTCTTGGTATTGTACACTCTGTGGGCTTTGACAAATGTGAAATGACATGTTTCCACCTTAGAGTGCCATATAGAATAGTTTCACTACCTAAAAATCCTCTGCCTTCCACCTATTCATCCCTCCCTCTCTCCTAGCCCCCAGCAATCACTAATCATTTTACTGTCTTTACAGATTTGCCCTTTCCAGATGTCATAAAGTTGGATTAATATGATATGTAGCCTTTGTGGATTGGCTTTTTTCACTTAGTAATAGGCATTTAAATTTCCTCCATGTTTTTTCATGGCTTGATAGCTCTGTATGTTCTATACTGAACATAATTCCGTTGTCTGGATACACCACAGTTTATTTATCCATTCACCTACTGAAGAACATCTTGTTTGCTTCCATATTTTGGCAATTATGAATAAAGCTGCTATAAACATTCATTGGCAGTTGTTTTAATGAACAGAAGTTTTCAACTCCTTTGGGTAAATACAAGGAGTGTGATTGCTGAGTTGTACAGTAAGACAATGTTTAGTTTCGTAAGAAACTGCCAAACTGTCTTCCACCATGGCTGTACCATCCTGAACTCCCACAGTGAATGAGAGTTCCTGTTGCTCCACGTCCTTGCTACCATTTGGTGTTGTCAGTGTTTTGGATTTTGGCCATTCTAGTAGGTGTGTAGTGGTATTTTATTGTTGTTTTAACTTGCAATTCCCTAATGGCCTGTAATGTTGAACATCTTTTCATATGCTTATTTACCATCTGTATATCGTCCTTGGTATGGTGTCTGTTCAGGTCTTTTGCCAAATTTTTAATTGGGTTGTTTATTTTCTTATTGTTAAGAGTTCTTTGTATATTTTGGATAATAGTCATTTATCAGAAACGTCCTTTGAAAATATTTTCTCCCTGTCTATGCTTTGTCTTCTCATTATCTTGACAGTGTCTTTCACATAGCAAAGATTTTTAATTTTAAATAAGTCCAGCTTATTATTTTTTTTCATGGATCATACCTTTTCTATTGTATATACAAGGTCATCTAGATTTTCACCTGTTATCTTCTAGAAGATTTATAATTTGGGGTTTTACATTTAGGTCTATGATCTATTTTGAGTTAATTTTTGTGAAGGGTGTAAGGTCTGCATCTAAATTCATTTGTTTTTGTTTTGCATGTGGAGGTTCCGTTGTTCCAACAGCACTGTTAAAAAGATTAGCTTTTATCCTGTGTTAGAGATCAGTTGACTATATTTATATGTTTCTATTTCTGGGTTCTCTGTTCTATTGTATTGATGTATTTGTTTATTCTTTCACAATACCACACTGTTTTGAATAGTGTAGCTTCAGAGTAATTCTTAAAGTTGAGTAGTGTCAGTCCTCTAATTTTGTTCTTCTCCTTCAATTTTGAGTCTTTTGCTTCTCCATATGAACTTTAAAATCAGTTTGTTGATATCCACAAAATAACATGCTAGGATTTTGACTGAGGCTGCATTGAAACTACAGATTGTCAGTTGGGAAGAACTGACATCTTGACAATATTGAGTCTTCCTAACCATGAACATGGAATATATCTTCATTCATTTAGTTCTTGTTTGATTTCTTTCATCAGAGTTTTGTAGTTTTCATATATATCTTGTCCATATTTTTTAGATTTACACCTAAGCATTTCATTGGAGGAGGAGGGGTGCTAATGTAAATGGTATTATTTTAAATTTCAAATTCCACTTGTTCATTCCTGGTATCTAGGATATAGGGTTGACTTTTGTATATTAAAGTGTATGCTGTAGCCTTACTATAATCACTTATTAGTTTCAGAGGGTTTGGGGTATTTTTGCCAATTTTTTTTTCAGATTTTCCACACAATCATGTCATCAGAACAAAGACAGTTTTCTTTCTTTCTTCCCAATCTGAGTATCTTTTACTTCCCTTTCTAGGACTTCGAGTATGGTGTTTAGAAGGAGTGATGAGAGGGGATATCCTTTCCTTTTTCTTGATCTTGGTGGGAAAGCTTCTAGTTCCTCATCATTAAACATGATATTAGCTGTAGGCTTTTTTGCAGATGTCCTTTATCAGGTTGAGGAAGTGTCCCTCCATTTCTAGTTCATCGAGAGTTTTATTATGAATCGTTGTTAAGAATTTGTCAAATGCTTTTTCTGCATCTATTGACATGATCATGTGATTTTTCTTCTTTAGCCTGTTGATGTGATGGATTACATTAATTGATTATTAATGTATGAATATATGTGTATTCTGCTGTTGTTGGATGAACTTGCCTATAGATATCAATTATATCCAGTTGATTGATGATGCTGTTGGGTTCAACTATGTCCTTACTTATTATCTGACTGCTAGATCTGTCCCTTTCTGATAGAAGGGTGTTGAAGTCTCCAACTGTGAACTGTGATAGTGAATTCATCTATTTCTCCTTGCAGTTTTATCAGTTTTTGTCTCACATGTTTTGACAGTCTTTTGTTAGGGCATACATATTAAGGATTGTTTTGTCTTCTTGGAGAATTGAGCCTTTTATCATTATGCAATTATTCTCTTTATCCCTGATAATTTTCCTTGCTCTGAAGTCTGCTTGGTCTGAAATTAATATAGCTACTCCAGCTTTCTTTTGATAAGTATTAGCATGGATATCTTTTTCCATTTGTTTACTTTTAATCTATATGTGTCTTTATAATTAAAGTTGATTTCTTATAGACAGCATATAGTTGGGTCATGTTTGATTCACTGTCATCATAGCCTTTGATTCATCTCTGTCTTTTAATTGGTATGTTTAGAGCACTGACATTTAGTTATTATTGATATAGATGTATTAATAGCTACAATATTTGTTACTGTTTTCTATTCATTGCTCTTATTAATTTTTTTTCTATTTTTGTGTTCACTCTTTTTCTGCCTTCTGCAGTTTTAATTGAGCATTTATGATTCCATTTTCTCTCCTTTTTAAAAATATCAATTATGCTTCTTTGATTTTTAACTTCTTTTAGTGGGTGCCCTAGAGTTTTTAATATACATTTGCAATCAATCCAAGTCCACTTTCAAATAACTCTATACTGCTTCATGGGTTGTGCAAGTACCTTATAATAATAAAGGATTCCTAATTCCTTCCTCCTGTCTATTGTATCATCACTGTCATCCATTTCACTTATACATAAATTGTAATGATTGAATATATTGTTGCTATTATTTTGAAAAAACTTATCTGTTTTTTCAAGAATAGGAAAAATAAAAGTTGTTATTTTACCTTCACTTATTCCTTCTCTAATGCTCTTCCTTTCTTTATGTAGAGCAGAGATTCTGGCCTATATGATTTTCCTTCTCTCTAAAGAACTTTTAACGTTTCTTGCAAGGCAGGCCCACTGGCAACAAATTCTTTCAATTTTTGTTTGTTGGACAAAATTCTTTTTTTTTTTTTTTTGCAGTACGCGGGCCTCTCACTGTTGTGGCCTCTCCCGTTGTGGAGCACAGGCTCCAGATGCGCAGGCCCAGCGGCCATGGCCCACGGGCCCAGCCGCTCCGCGGCACATGGGACCCTCCCGGACCGGGGCACGAAACCGCGTCCCCCGCATTGGCAGGCGGACTCTCAACCACTGCGCCACCAGGGAAGCCCCAAAGTTCATTTTTAAAGGATAATTTTGGAGGATATAGAGTTTTAGGTGGTGGGGTGTTTTTTCACTTAATACTATTTTTTGTTTAAATATTTATTTATTTTTTTTATATTTGGCTGCATCAGATCTTAGTTGCGACATGCGGGATCTACGTTGGGATCTTCGTTGCAGCATGCAGGATCCTCAGTTATGATGCGTGGGCTCCTCATTGCAGCACGTGGGCTTCTCTCTAGTTGTGGTGCATAGATTCAGTAGTTGTGGTGCACAGGCTCTCTAGTTGTGGCCCATGTGCTCAGTAGTTGCGGCACATGGGATCTTAGTTCCCTGACCAGGGATTGAACCTGCGTCCCCTGCATTGGAAGGCAGACTCTTAACCAGGGAAGTCCTTCATTCAACACTTTAAATATTTAATTCCACTCTCTTCTTGCTTGCATTGTTCTTGAGAAGTCTGATACAATTCTTTTATCTTTGCTCCTCTATATGTAAGGTGGTTTTTTCCTCTAGCTTTTAAAAATATTTTTAATCTTTTATTTTCTGCAGTTTGCATATGATCTGCCTAACTGTAGTTTTCCGCTTCGTGTTCTCAGAGCTTCCTAAATCTTTAGTTTAGTGACTGACATTAATTTTGGGAAATTCTCCGTCATTATTACTTCAAATATTTCTTCTCTCCCTTTCTCACTTTTCCTTCTGGTACCCCTATTACTTGTATGTTATACCTTTTGTTGTTGTCCCACAGTTCTTGAATATTTTGTTCCATTCTTTTCAGTCTTTATTTCTGTTGATTTTTGGTTTTGGAAGTTTCTATGGACATATCCTCAAGCTCAGAGATTATTTCCTCCACCATATTCAGTTTACTAATGAGCCCATCAAGGCATTCTTCATTTCTGTAACAGTGTTTTTGATCTCTGGCATTTCTTTTTGATTCTTTCTTAAAATTCCTATATCTCTTACTTCATTATTTGTCCATTCTTGCATGTTGACTACTTTTTTCCATTAGAGCCCTTAGCATATGAATTATAGTTGTTTTAAATTCCTAATCTGATAATTCCAACATCTCTGCCACATCTGAGTCTAGTTCTGATGCTTGCTCTGTCTCTTCAAACTGTGGTTTTTGTTTTGTTTTGTTTTTGCCTTGTAGAATGCCTTGTAGTTTGTTGTTGTTGTTGAAAGCCAGACATGATGCACTGGGTAAAAGGAATTCTGGTAAGTAGGCCTTTAGTAATATGATGGTAAGGTGTGGTGGGAGGGGAAGTGTTCTATAGTTCTATGATTAGTGAGCTGGGGCCCTTGAGGTGTGAGCTTCACAAATACTTCTCAGTTTCCCACCCCGCTTAGGTGGGACCAGATGGCTAGAATGGGCTAGATTTGATAAATCTGATAAAACCCCAATAAGTAAGGCTCTGGTAAACCAACTTCTCTTGAGGGAAGGCTTTGCTAAGAAGAATAGGATATTCTGGTGTATTTCAAAATGTTTTTTTCCCCAGCTCTTGGATGCACTAGGGGATTTTTCTCTGATATTCATGTGGTAGAACTCCTGGAAGTAAACTCACAAAAAAATGTGAGGGCTCCCTATCACTTGCAAACCACTTCAGTGCCTGGGAGATTTTAACTATCTGACTTGTCCAAAATGACCTCCAGCAATTGGTCAATTACAGGTCAGGCTTTCCTATCCCAACACCTGTTCCCATGGAGGTTGCCGCTTCAGAGTTTTTACTTTTCCAAGTTTGATTCCCTGTATCTCTTAAATTTGGGGGCAGTAGTTTGTCCGTGATCTCACTTCTCTGATGGATCTAAGAAAAGTTTTTGATTTTTGTGTTTGTTCAGCTTTTTCCTTGTGGTTTGGACAAAGTGATAACTCCCAAGCTCCTTACATGCTGGACCAGAAACCAGAAATTTTTCTTCTCTTTTTATGGCTTCCTAGTGGTCTCCCCACATCTACTGTAACAATTTAATTATATATTATATATATTATTATAAATATATATAAAATAATGTTAATATATCTATTAAATATATATATTTTCAGTGTAAAAGGGTTATTCCAGGTATCTCCTTGGCCAAATTGTCCAAAATGGGAATCTCTCATATTATTTTCTCTTGAGTTTGGAATTTATCAATTTATACTGCAACTACCAGTTTGAGAGTTCCTGTTTCTCTACATGCTGACCAACTTTAGGCATATCTGGGATAATCATAGAGTCTGAGCATTTTTTCATGTATTTCTTGCTTATTTGTATCTCATCTTTATCTAATTGCCTATTTTTATTGGGACATAGTCACTATTTCATTGATTCGTAAGAGTTTATTACGTAAACCTTCTTTGCTACATCTTGTCTGTCACATCTTTTTCCCAGGTACTTGTGGTCTTTTAAACTTAAATGTGGTGTGTTTCATATCCCTAAGCTCTAACCCCAAAGATTCTAATTCACCAGGTCTGGAGTAAGCTCTAGGAATATGTATTTTAAAGAAATACTCAGTTGTTTCTGTGGACCACATCCTACAAAAACATTAACACATACTATTGGTCTCATAGATCATTAGGCAAATCAGATAAAGGTATTGTCACTCCAACTCTGGTATTCTTCAAGGTATGGAGTCATACCTTTCTGACTCCATTTTGGTTCTTGCTTCCTCCTTTCTCCATCCAGTTATCATAAGCACCTACTCATTACTACAAACATGAAATTCCTGTGGCAGATAAGAGAAGTATAGGTTGCTTTTCTTGTAGACATGTAGTCATTAAGATTACATACTTTGGCATTAGACAGATGTGGGTTCAAGTCCTAAATTGCTGGATTATTTTCCAGCTGCTGTGTAATCTTGGCTATGTTATTTAACCTTTTTATGCCTCAGTCACCTCATTAATAAAATGTATATAATCAAGATACTTAACCTTATAGGGTTAGAGTAGGGATTAATGAAGTAATATTAGGAAAGCATAGCCTTTGAAACATAGCAAGTGACCAATCACTAAACTGTAGCTTTTTTGTGTTACTATTTTATGCTGAGCTTATGAGAATGTGCTCTAATTTTTGTACCAAGGTCAGGGCTGCAGGTTTGCCCCAGATGCAGGGAAGTAAAGGGATACATTATCTATAGAGAATTTTTAAAAAACTGAGTGAAAGTCGGCCTGCTTTTTATTATTACTATGAACTGGTAATTCTAAACAAAGTCAGTGATAAATACTCCTCCCCGAATACTTTCTTTGTTGGATTAGGTTCTAAATAATTGCCATGGCTACTGTTCAGTTTTATTATTTATATACGTGACCTTCAAATTAGCATTTTTGTTGCTTTTTATTTAATAAACATTGCATTCTACATGGAGGTTAATAAGGAGAGCCCTGGCCCATGCAGACTTAGCTACATGCATTTGTTTTGAGAGTAAATTTGTAAAGGTCCATAATTATTCAAGCTAACTTTGGATGCAGTTTGAGTCTCCAATTCTTATGATAGCACACATTCCAGTGTTTAAACAAAAGATACAAATAAACAATGATAGCACAGTGGTTATAAAAACAAAGAAACAAAACTTGAGTTCCTTCAATTCTGTCATTATGTGTGATACGATGAAGTTTTTTATTTGTTCAAAATTTAAGATTGTAGAGATATTTGCAAGTTGCTAGAATGGATCCTGAAGAAATAAAGACATGTGCAGTTTTGCAATTTTGGATTTTGTTGTGAAATTGGATTCTTATGAATCTCTGCTTACCTTTTTTCATAAAAACTTTTCTTAACTAGCTTACTACCTTGCTACATGTTAACAAAACTTTTGAAGTTAAAATTAATAAAAAAATAATCTGGCTATACCGTCCATTAAACATGAGTATGTGGAGCTCCGTTTTGACCAAGTCATTGACAAATCTGCATAAGTTAAGGTTCAAACAAACTGTAATGTTATTCATTACTATGATAGGCCAATATGAAGGTTTAAGTTTTACCATACTTTTTCAAATACGTATACATATATACACATATTCACAGTAATGTTTTTAAAAAGTGTTAATCTACTACCTTTTCTCTTTTGTACTTCTCTATTTTTGAAACTGTTTTTAAAAACACTTTCTCACTTGTATAATTATACACGTGTCAACTACAAGTCAGCTCTTGCCATTGGCACTGCCATCTCCCTCTACAAGGATTAAATCATGAGCTGCTGCAGCTACTGACTTTCAACACCCTGAGAGGAGTTTGGGGTGGAGATCAGAAATGAGGCACTCTGTTCTCTGGGAAAAACTGGCAGAAAAGGTCTTGAGATAGTTAGATATTTTCAGGAGATGATTTTATGAGCCCAATTCTTGTATCTCCTCATATCTAAAAAAGCACTGAAATCCTTCATGGTGACGTCTGCTCCTCGTGACTAGCAGTGACCTTCACGAGACTAGCAGAAACCTTCTGCAAAAAATATGTGCTTGATTGCATGTACTCCCCCTTCACCAAAATCACATATATACTAACCTTCCCCCCCTACCTCTTTGGAGCAGTTTCTCAGAGCTATCTGAAATGCTGTTTCCCAGGCTAGAGTCCTCATTTTGCCCCAAATAAAACTTAACTCACAACTCTCATGTTGTGCTTTTTTTTTTAAATCAGCATATGGAAAGTTCAATAAAATTAAAATTTCACTCTCTTTTCCTTTTTTGAAATGCAAATTTATTTTCATTTATTTATTTTTACTGACATGATTGTATTATGAGGTTCAATAAAGGAAAATGTTCACTGCCTAAATTTTTTCTGGCCATTATTATTATTTATTTCATTTCTTGATTATTGCTAAAAATAACTTTGTCATATAGAGGAAGAAATGTTAAAAAATAGTCTACTCCAGCAGTCAAATACTGGGTTTGATCCAAAAGTAAGTGGTGTCTACTTCCAGGGTAGTCCAGTTAAATTTTTCCCCTCAAGCATCAGGGTTCCCACCTCACCTTCCTCTCTTTTTCTTCTCACTCTTCTTTCTCTTGTCTTCATCCTCACTGCCTCACCCAACTCCGAAGTGCTATTTTAATATGATAGATCCACTGATAGTGAAAGTGAGTCTGAGCTGAATTCATCAGAATGGGTTGCACAGGAAACTAACTGAATGAAAGGTTGTGCATCACAAACAGGGGACCAGGAAAGGTTAAAAAAAAAGGATGCTTTATCAGGTGGTCACCTTTTGGTAGCAGAGTGCTGGGTACAATTTCCTGTTGTGAGGACTCTGAGGACTCTGAATGGGGCTGATCAGGATGTCTACACAAACTCTTTATAGGAGCAGCCATGTAATTTGGAAACTGTTGGAGTGGAGGTGGCTGTATTTAATGAGGTGAAAGAGGAAAAGAGAACTTAAACAAAATGCACCATAATGAAGGGAAGTGCTTTTTCAAAAACACAATGATACAAATTCCTCTTTGCTAATGCTTTCTTGACCTGGGAGTTGGCAAGGGTTATCCAAACAGAACCAAAATTACTCAGAAAAAGTGGTTTTGGATCAAGCATACTCATGGAAAATTCAAGAAAGAAATTTAAAAAGCAACAAATATGTGAATAAAATAATAAATGTTATAATATTATAATAATATGATAATTCTAATAAAATAATATATGCAATATCATTACAATTTAAGAAATATGAATAAACAGAGAATCAGCTTGGCAAAGATTTAAAAAGTCACCAAGTATTAGCATGGTAAAGACAGAGAAATAAGTAATATGTTGTTTGTGGAGTAAACATTAGTACACACTTCTTGGCAAACTTAGCAATATTTACCCTTAAAAATCTATATTCATTTGAACCCAGCATTTCCATCTATAGTAATTTGGTCAGAGGAAATAACTATGACTTTTGGTAAAGATTTAACCCTATGTAAGTTAATTACAGTTAATTATTTTATAACTTAGAAAGTCTGGAAATACCTCAACTATCCAAAAATAGTGGTCTGATTAGATATATTACAGTAGACTTTGACTGGAAATTTATCCAGTGATTAAAAATTATGTACTATCAAATATTTAAGGACATGGAAATATACCCTTAACTAAAAAACAAATTACTAAACAATATTACATTATCCTTTATGCTTAGAAAAGTAACTGGAAAATGTATATTGAAATAGAAAGAAATGTCTTTTTTTTTTTTTTTTGCGGTACACGGGCCTCTCACCATTGCGGCCTCTCCCGTTGTGGAGCACAGGCTCGGGACGCGCAGGCTCAGCGGCCATGGCTCATGGGCACAGCCCGCAGCATGTGGGACCCTCCCGGACCGGGACACAAACCCGTGTCCCCTGCATCGGCAGACGGACTCTCAACCACTGCGCCACCAGGGAAGCCCAAGAAAGAAATATCTTCATTCCCTTATTTCATTCTCCCTTTTTGCTCTTCCCTAATCCATCCCAATCCTGAGGAATCGCTAATATTTTGTCAAATTCTGGCATACTGTTTGGGCCACAGTTACAGACTGGCAGCCACTGTTCATTAAAAGGGCAAGTGTGTAGCTCCCTCTCTCTTGTTTCCTACTGCCCCCATGTGGTAGGATTGGTAAACTGAATCAAGGTTTTCTTGGACTAATCAACTTGCTGCTTCACCTGGTTTCTCTTCTGTAGACTCATCATTGCTTAGGCCTCCTGTACCTTATGGTGAGTTAGAGAATAGAATATCCCAAGAAATGTAATTGGGCTTGGGAAGGAGTAGAAACTGTTAAGTTTATAGGGAACTGGTGCCGAAGCTACGCGTCAGGTACTGAAGGTCAAGGTCTAGGCTGGCTGCCTAAACCACAAAGGAGGGGAGGGGATTAATAGAGATGCAATCATTAATTAAATTAATAAATTAATAGAGATGCAACCAAAAATATTAAAGAAACCTAATATACTGGGAAATATATTGGTTGGGGGAAATTAGATTTAAAGTTTTCTAATGTCTTTATATTATTTTAGAAGAGGCTTAAGGTATAAGCTTTGTATTTTGTTGTAGAAATTAATGCTACTCTTTAGTATTTATCGTTCTACTCTCCTTTGGGGAACTTTTGGGGCCTGGACCTCCTTGCCTATTGGAAGTTAGCCTTGGCCACAAAAGTAGCTTTGATCAATGAAATATGAATGAAGGTATCACTTCCAAGAGGAAGTATTTAAGAATTAGTTTGAGTACCCATTCTCTCTTTCCTGTGTCACTGTGACAAGTCACTAGTACTATCCCTGTTGAACCTTCAACAAGCTATAACCCAGAGTGAGGATGAAATCTTGCTTCTTTCTGAAGATTTTCTTACACAACGTTGTCTGTATAATAGTATAAATTATTTTATCCCAACAGAAACAAGCACTGGTATTGGAAGCAGTAGGGAAATGCATATTGAAGATGAGAAAGATGTAACGTCAAAATATTTGGTAAAATGCCATCCTCCATAAGTTGTGAGACATATCATAAAACATAAAGTTAAATGTAGCTCTAGGGGAGGAAGTTGGAAAACAAAACTTTACCAGTGAGTGTTGGTAATAGCTGCATTTGACCATTTCCTGAGTTCAGGAAAGCATTTGTATGTTCCCAAACAAGAATAAAATGTCCATCAGCAAAGGAATGGATAAAGATGTGGTACATATATACAATGGAATATTACTCAGACACAAAGAACAATGGGGGAAAAAAAAAGTCCTTCCACTCTCTCAGGAGTAAATTTAATCAAGGAACATGTCCCACCCCAAAGACAGAGGGCTTTACTAATATTTGCCTACTACAATTTCAAAATTGCTTCTTTTCCAAGAAGAAGTACTTTTCTGGTTATGCTGTGCCTGTCTCATCATTGTATATTGGGAACATGTAATTAACACAATTTGTCTTTTTGGCTCCAAGGGCTTATATCAAGAGTAACAACATCAAGATCTGTTTGTAGCGATTGCTGTGCATCCACCCTACCCCATAACATAGAGGAAACCTGACTCTGAGGTAAACTTTCTAACTCTGAGACAAGTTTTTGAGTTGTCTCCTTTCAGGTGGAAGTTAAGTGTAATCTACATGGAAAAAAGAGTGACCCAAATATTTGGTGAGCAGAGGGCAACCTGTAGTAGACATTATATCTCCTCACCAATATTTCAAATTTTTCTCTCCTTCCCCTCTCACAGGAGGATTGTACTTCCCTGTTCCCACGAATTTGGGTATGGTAATGTGACCGTTGTCCAACGGAATATGAGAAGTGATCCAAGGTGCATTTAAGCACCACTGCAAACTATCCATTTCCTTGCCTTGTTACTACAACTGATGTTCCCAAATGCTGGATTCTCTGTCAGCCTACATTGCAGAGGAAGCATGAAAATATTTATTGTTCTAAGCCACTGAGAATTTGGAATTGTTAATTCCTACTACATAATATAGTCTATCTTAATGGATACTGATGTATAAAATATATACAGACATAATGTAAAAGAATATAATTCCAAGCTGTTAAGGGAGAAAAGGAATGAAAAAATTTTAAAATCAATCAAGAAGAAAGCACAATAGGAAAGAAAAAAGGAATGGAGAGAGAGCAACAGTGGGCAAAAATAATATGGTAGAAATAAATTTAAATGTATTAATCAGATCTTGTAAGGTTATCCTGCATTAATAAGTCATCCCCAAATCTCAGTGACTTACAGAATCTAAGGTTTATTTCTCACTCGCATTATATGCCAGTCTTCAGAAGTCTTTAGCTATACAATCTGGGACCCAGACTGAAGGAAAAGCTTCACTCTGAAACACCACATGTATTATGGCAGAGAAAAACTCAGAACAACATGGTGGCTCTAAAACCTTCTACTCAGAAGTGGCACATTTACTTCTACTCACTTTTAACTGGTATAAATAAATAAGTAAATAAATAAAATCACACGGAGGAGATTGGTTCAAGATGGCAGAGTAGAAGGACATGTGCTCACTCCCTCATGCGAGAGCACCGGAATCACAACTAATTGCTGAAACATCATGAACAGGAAGATACTGGAACTCACCAAAGAAGATACCCCACATCCAAAGACAAAGGAGAAGCCACAATGAGACAGTAGGAGGGGTGCAATCACAATAAAATCAAATCCCATAACTGCTGGGTGGGTGACTCATAAACTGGAGAACACTTATACCACAGAAGTCCACCCAATGGAGTGAAGGTTCTGAGCCCCACGTCAGGCTTCCAAGCCTGGGGGTCCGGCAACGGGAGGAGGAATTCCCAAAGAATCAGACTTTGAAGGCAAGGGGGATTTGACTACAGGACTTCGAAAGGACTGGGGGAAACAGACACTCCACTCTTGGAGGGCACACAAAAAGTAGTGTGTGTATCAGGACTGAGGAGGAAGGAGCAGTGACCCCACAGGAGGCTGAACCAGACCCACCTCCTGAACCAGACCTACCTCCTAGAGTTGCAGGGTCTCCTGCAGAGGCAGAGGGTGGCTGTGGCTCACTGCATGGACAAGGACACTGGCAGGAGAAGTTCTGGGAAGTACTCCTTGGCATGAGCCCTGCCAGAAGTCCTACATGAGCCCCACCAAAGAGCCTGTAGGCTCCAGTGCTGGATCGCCTCAGGGCAAACAACCAACAGGCCGGGAACTCAGCCCCACCCATCAGCAGACAAGCAGATTAAAGTTTTACTGAGCTCTGCCCACCAGAGCAACACCCAGCTCTACCCACCACCATTCCCTCCCATCAGGAAGCTAGCACAAGCCTCTTAGATAGCCTCATCCACCAGAGGGCAGACAGCAGAAGCAAGAATTACAATCCTGCAGCCTGTGGAGCAAAAAACACATTCAGAAAAAGATAGACAAAATGAAAAGGCAGAGGGCTATGTACCAGATGAAGGAACAAGATAATACCCCAGAAGAACAACTAAATGAAGTGGAGATAGGCAATCTCCCTGAAAAAGAATTCAGAATGATAGTGAAGATGATCCAGGACCTTGGGAAAAGAATGGAGGCAAAGATCGAGAAGATGCAAGAAATGTTTAACAAACACCTAGAAGAATTAAAGAACAAACAAACAGAGATGAACATACAATAACTGAAATGAAAAATACACTGGAAGGAATCAACAGCAGAGTAACTGAGGCAGAAAGCACGGATAACTGACCTGGAAGACAGAATGGTGAAATTCACAGCCATGGAATAGAATAAAGAAAAAAGAATGAAATGAAATGAAGACAGCCTATGAGACCTCTGGGACAAAAGTAAATGCAACAACATTCGCATTATAGGGGTCCCAGAAGAACAAGAGAGAAAGGAACTGAGAAAATATTTGATGAGATTATAGTTGAAAACTTCCCTAACATGGGAAAGGAAACAGCCACCCAAGTCCAGGAAGTGCAGAGAGTTCCAGGTAGGATAAACCCAAGGAGAAACATGCCGAGACACAGAGTAATCAAATTGATGAAAATTAAAGACAAAGAAAAATTATTAAAAGCAACAAGGGAAAAATGACAACATACAAGGGAACTCCCATAAGGTTAACAGCTGATTTATCAGCAGAAACTCTACAAGCCAGAAGGGAGTGCCATGATATATTTAAAGTGATGAAAGGGAAGAACCTACAACCAAGATTACCCTACCCAGCAAGGATCTCATTCAGATTCTATGGAGAATTCAAAAGCTTTACAGACAATCAAAAGCTAAGAGAATTCAGCACCACCAAACCAGCTCTACAACAAATGCTAAAGGAACTTTTCTATGTGGGAAACACAAGAGAAGAAAAGGACCTACAAAAACAACACAAAACAATTAAGAAAATAGTAATAGGAACATACATATCGATAATTACCTTAAATGTGAATGGATTAAATGCTCCAACCAAAAGACACAGGCTCACTGAATGGATACAAAAACAAGACCCATCTATATGCTGTCGACAAGAGACCCACTTCAGATCTGGGGACACATACAGACTGAAAGTGAGGGGATGGAGAAAGATTTTCCATGCAAATGGAAATCAAAAGAAAGCTGGAGTAGCAATACTCATATCAGATAAAACAGACTTTAAAATAAAGACTGTTACAAGAGACAAGGAAGGACACTACATAATGATCAAGGGATCAATCCAAGAAGAAGATATAACAATTGTAAATATATATGCACCCAACATAGGAGCACATAAGGCAAATGCTAACAGCTATAAAAGAGGAAATTGACAGTAATACAGTAATAGTGGGGGACTTTAACACCTCACTTACACCAATGGACAGATCATCCAGACAGAAAATTAATAAGGAAACACAAACTTTAAATGACACAATAGACCAGAGAGATTTAATTGATATTTATAGGACATTCCATACAAAAAACAGCAGATTACACTTTCTTCTCAAGTGCACATGGAACATTCTCCAGGATAGATCACATCTTGGGTCACAAATCAACCCTGGGTAAATTTAGGAAAATTGAAATCATATCAAGCATCTTTTTCAACCACAATGCTATGAGATTAGAAATAAATTACATGGGAAAAAACTGTAAAAAACATAAACACATGGAGGCTGAACAATACGTTACTAAATAACCAAGAGATCAATGAAGTAACCAAAGAGGAAATCAATAACTAGTGGGAAGCAACCGCATAGCACAGGGAGATCAGCTCGGTGCTTTGTGACTGCCTGGAGGAGTGGGATAGGGAGGGTGGGAGGGAGGGAGACGCAAGAGGGAAGAGATATGGGAACATATGTATATGTATAACGGATTCACTTTGTTATAAAGCAGAAACTAACACACCATTGTAAAGCAATTATACTCTAATAAAGATGTTAAAAAAAAAAAAACTACAATGAGGTATCACCTCACACCAGTTAGAAAGGGCATCATCAGAAAATCTACAAACAACAAATGCTGGAGAGGGTGTGGAGAAAAGGGAACCCTCTTGCACTGTTGGTGGCAATGTAAATTGATACAGCCACTATGCAGAACAGTATGGAGGTTTCGTAAAAAACTAAAAATAGAATTATCATATGACCCAGCAATTCGACTACTGGGCATATACCTAGAGAAAACCATAATTCAGAAAGACACATGCACCCCAATGTTCATTGCAGCACTATTTACCATAGTCAGGTCATGGAAGCAACCTAAATGCCCATCCACAGAAGAAAGGATAAAGAAGATGTGGTACATATATACAACGGAGGGCTTCCCTGGTGGCGCAGTGGTTGAGAGTCCACCTGCTGATGCAGGGGACACGGGTTCGTGTCCCAGTCTGGGAAGATCCCACATGCTGCGGAGTGGTTAGGCCCGTGAGCCATGGCCGCTGACCCTGGGTGTCCGGAGCCTGTGCTCCGCAACAGGAGAGGCCACAACAGTGAGAGGCCCGCGTACAGCAAAAAAATAAAAATAAAAGAAAAAGAAAAAAAAAGTAAAAGGATCATACACCATGATCAAGTGGGATTTATCCCAGGGATGCAAGGATTCTTCAATATATGCAAATCAATCAATGTGATACACCATATTAACAAATTGAAGAATAAAAACCATATAATCATCTCAATAGATGCAGAAAAAGCTTTTGACAAAATTCACCACCCATTTATGATAAAAACTCTCCAGAAAGTAGGCACAGAGGGAACCTACCTCAACATAATAAAGGCCATATACGACAAACCCACAGCAAACATCATTCTCAATGATGAAAAACTGAAAGCATTTCCTCTAAGATCAGGAACAAGACAAGGATGTCCACTCTCGCCACTATTATTCCACATAGTTTTGGA
Source organism: Orcinus orca (assembly GCF_937001465.1). Classification (NCBI taxonomy): domain Eukaryota; kingdom Metazoa; phylum Chordata; class Mammalia; order Artiodactyla; family Delphinidae; genus Orcinus; species Orcinus orca. The sequence continues at coordinate 169,790,086 of NC_064560.1, forward strand.
AGTCCTAGCCATGGCAATCAGAGAAGAAAAAGAAATAAAAGGAATACAAATTGGAAAAGAAGAAGTAAAACTGTCACTGTTTGCAGATGACATGATACTATACATAGATAATCCTAAAGATGCCACCAGAAAACTAGTAGAGTTAATGAATGAATGTGGTAAAGTTTCAGGACACAAAATTAATGCACAGAAATCTCTTGCATTCCTATACTAACAATGAAAGATCAGAAAGAGAAATTAAGGAAACAATCCCATTCACCATTGCAACAAAAAGAATAAAATACCTAGGAATAAACCTACATAAGGAGGTAAAAGACCTGTACTCAGAAAAGTATAAGACACTGATGAAAGAAATCAAAGATGACACGAACAGATGGAGAGATATAACATGTTCTTGGATTGGAAGAATCAATATTGTGAAAGTGACTACACTACCCAAAGCAATCTACAGATTCAGTGCAATCCCTGTCAAATTACCAACTACATTTTTTACAGAAGTAGAACAAAACATCTTAAAATTTGTATGGAGACACAAAAGACCCCGAATAGCCAAAGCAGTCTTGAGGGAAAAAAATGGAGCTGGAGAAATCAGACTCCCTGTCTTCAGACTTTATTACAAAGCTACAGTAATCAAGACAATATGGTGCTGGAGCAAAAACAGAAATATAGATCGATAGAACAGGATAGAAAGCCCAGAGATAAACCCACACACCTATGGTCAACTAATCTATGACAAAGGAGGCAAAGATATACAATGGAGAAAAGACAGTCTCTTCAATAAGTGGTGCTGGGAAAACTGGACAGCTACATGTAAATGAATGAAATTAGAACACTCCCTAACACCATGCACAAAAATAAACTCAAAATGGATTAAAGACTGTAAAGCCAGACACTATAAAACTCTTAGAGGGAAACAGAAAGAACACCCTGGCGTAAAGCACAGCAAGATCTTTTTTGACCCACCTCCTAGAGTAACTGAAATTAAAACAAAAATAAACAAATGGGACCTAAAAGCTTTTGCACAGCCAAGGAAACTATAAACAACATGAAAAGACAACCCTCAGAATGGGAGAAAATATCTGCAAACGAATCAACGGACAAAGGATTAATCTCCAAAATACATAAACAGCTCATGCAGCTCAATATTTAAAAAAACAAACAACCCAATCCAAAACTGAGCAGAAGACCTAAAGAGACATTTTTCCAATGAAGACATACAGATGCCCAAGAGGCACATGAAAAGCTGCTCAACATCACTAATTATTACAAAAATGAAATCAAAACTACAATGAGGAGACAGGGCCCGAACCATGTCGGAAAAGACTCAAAAAAGTGTGAAGATTGCACCTGGAGCAGTTGTGTGTGTAGAGAGTGAAATCAGGGGTGATGTAACTATAGGACCCAGGACAGTGATCCACCCTAAAGCACAAATCATTGCGGAAGCCGGGCCCATAGTGATTGGCGAAGGTAACGTAATGGAAGAACAGGCGCTCATCATAAATGCTCACTCTGATGCAGCAGATTCAGAGCCCAAACCTATGATCATTGGCACAAATAATGTGTTTGAAGTTGGCTGTTATTCCCAAGCCATGAAAATAGGAGATAATAGTATTATTGAATCAAATGCGTATGTAGGCAGAAACGTAATATTGACAAGTGGTTGCATCATTGGGGCCTGTTGCAACCTGAACACATTTGAAGTCATCCCTGAGAACACAGTGATTTATGGTGCAGGCTGTCTTCATCGGGTACAGACTGAGCACCCACAGCCCCAGACACTACAACTGGATTTCCTGTTGAAAATCTTGCCAAACTACTATCACCTGAAGAAGACTATGAAAGGAAGCTCAACTCCAGTTAAGAACTAAGAACAATATATGTCATCAAGGTAACATTTGTCTTTGACCACTGTCTTCTGAAAAATCCACACTGTTTATGCACTCTTAGCAGTGCGCAGAATAATATGTGTTGACTTTATCTTGTAAAATTCAGTTAGAGAGGAAAATAATGGGTTTTCATTGTAACTGTCCTCTATAATTTATATAAAATGCATTATTTTCTGATGTCCTTGCCCCATTTCTGATAATTTACAGATTTTTCTTCTGTGTTGTTTTGTTATGTAAAATGTTGGCCATGAAATTGAGTTATATAAAAGACTACCCATGAGGGCTTCCCTGGTGACGCAGTGGTTGAGAGTCCACCTGCCGATGCAGGGGACACGGGTTCGTGCCCCGGTCCGGGAGGATCCCATGTGCCACGGAGCGGCTAGGCCTGTGAGACGTGGCCGCTGAGCCTGCGCGTCCGGAGCCTGTGCTCCGCAACAGGAGAGGCCACAACAGTGAGAGGCCCGTGTACCACAAAAAAAAAAAAAAAAGACTACCCATGATAAGACAGAACATATTGTTATGTATTTATATTCTAGCATTTACTAAACTAAATAAAAATGTTGATGACAGGACTTTCAGTGAATATACTTTAATCAATTTTTCTCCTTGCATCAACTTTCCCAAAATAGCCCCTTTAATTTTTATTGTGTACTAGCTATATATTAAAGATAATGTGGATTTCTAGCTGTTTAAAATTTCAGGTGAAATTTCAGCAGCTATTGAATTAATTTAGACTTCATTTTGTTTCCAAGAAAACGATTTTATTTTTCTTTTCAGTAAAACAAAAGTAATCGGGGAAAGATGTATTCAGTAGAATACAAAATCAAAAAGAATGGTGTCTGATGAAAATGACAAGTAAAATGATGATTGAGTGGTATTCTTAGGTTTCTGAGGACAATTAAACTAGAAGAGATTTTGATATATTTATAAATGTATGAAATTATTTTGGCATATTACTAATCACTAATTATTGACCTTGTCATAATTCTATTTACCTAATTACATAATGGGCAAAATATTGAGTATTTTATTGTAATTCCAAGCGTTTTTTTTAATAATTCAAGTGCATACATTTAATGGGACATACTTTTTAACTTTTGAATCAGTAGATGTTGATTAATACTAAGACATTAAATGCTAAAATATTTTCTCTTGAAACTTACTATTTTTTCATTGAGGTGTGGTTGATTTACAATGTTGTGTTAGTTTCAGGTGTATAGCAAGGTGATTCAGTTATATGTATATATGTATCCTTTTTCAGATTCTTTTCCAGTATAAATTATTACAAGATTAATTTTTAATTGTGGATAGTAAAAGGCCATTTTTGAATTTCTGAAAAAAAAAAAACTACAATGAGGTATCACCTCACACCAGTTAGAATGGGCATCATCAGAAAATCTACAAACAACAAATGCTGGAGAGGGTGTGGAGAAAAGGGAACCCGCTTGCACTGTTGGTGGGAATGTAAATTGATACAGCCACTATGGAGAACAGTATGGAGGTTCCTTAAAAAACTAAAAATAGAATTACCATATGACTCAGCAATCCCACTACTGGGCATATCCCCAGAGAAAACCGTAATTCAGAAAGACACGTGCACCCCAATATTCATTGAAGCACTATTTACAATAGCAAGGTCATGGAAGCAACCTAAATGCCCATCCACAGAAGAAAGGATAAAGAAGTTGTGGTACATATATACAATGGAATATTACTGAGCCATAAAAAGGAATGAAATTGGGTCATTTGTAGCAATGTGGATGGACCTAGAGACTGTCATACAGAGTGAAGTAAGTCGGAAAGACAAAAACAAATATCATATATTAATGCATATATGTGGAATCTAGAAAAATGGTACAGATGAACTGGTTTGCAAGGCAGAAATAGAGACACAGATGCAGAGAACAAACATATCAACACCAAGGGGGGAAACGGGGGGGACGGTTTGTGATGGGATGAATTGGGAGATTGGGATCGACATATATACGCTAATATGTATAAAATGGATAACTAATAAGAACCTGCTGTATAAAAAAAAATTAAATTAAAATAAATACATAAAATCACATGGTCAAGCCCGTTAATGGGCTTAGATGTTAATAGCCTCAGAAGTATAATACTTTAACAGGGATAGGCCTGGAAGAGAGGGGCCTTGTAAGGAGGAGCTGTTAGGAAGGGTCGGTGAATATTTTGATAATAAAATAATCTACCATACCAAATATAAAACTGATTCAGGGCTTCCCTGGTGGCACAGTGGTTAAGAATCTGCCTGCCAATGGAGGGGACACAAGTTCAATCCCTGGTCCGGGAAGATCCCACATGCCACGGAGCAACTAAGCCCGTGTGCCACAACTACTGAGCCTGCACTCTAGAGCCCGCGAGCCACAACTACTGAGCCCGTGTGCCACAGCTACTGAAGCCCGCGTGCCTAGACCCTGTGCTCTGCAGCAAGAGAAGCCAGCACAATGAGAAGCCCGCATGCAGCAACGAAGACCCAATGCAGCCAAAAATAAATAAATTAAAAAAAAACTGATTCCAATGAATGGAAATTGTCTAAACTACGCAATTAGTAGTCAAATATTGTCAGACTACAACAAAAACAATCCAACTCTATGCTCTTCATAAGTGCCTCATCTAAAACATAGGGGCAGAGAAAGTCAAAGTGTAGGGAAAATACTACACAAATAAATCTGGTATAAAAAAGAAAGAAAGAAATCTGATGGAGCCACACTGATATTATACAAAATAGACTTCAAAGCAAAAAGCATTTCTAGAAATAAAGATCGTCAATACATAATGATAAAAGCTTCGATCCATCAGGAAAATATAATAATTCTAAACTTTATGCACTTGATAACATAGCCTCAAAATCTATGGACAAATTCACCAGCAAAAAGGAGGATTTTAACTAATTTTTCAGAGTAAATTAAACAGACCAAAAAAGGGGGGATATAAAAACTCTGAGTGACACAATTAACAAGCTCAGTGAAAAGGACATATACAGGACACTGCAGTCAACAGCTACAGAATATACGTTCTTTTCAAGCTCAAAATCTTTATGATACTGCATAAAACAGGTCCCCTGAAATTTCAAAAAACTGGTATACAGAATACTTACTTAACAACCATAAAATTAAGTTAAAAATCAATAACAAAAAGACAAATAGAAATACTTCCATGTGTTTAGAAATTTAAAAATGTATTTGCAGGCCAAAAAAGTCATAATAGAAATCAGAAAATTTCTAAAATTTCTTAGAACTGAATGATAAAGAATTTCATATTCAATACTTGTGAGATACTGCTAAAGTCTTACTTTGAGGGAAACAGATAATTGTATATTCCTAACTAAGCACAAAAGAGGCTCAAAATTAATGAACTAAGCGTTCCAACTTTAGACATTGGGGGAAAAATACAGAATAAATTTTACAAAAGCAGAAAGGAGATAATCAAGTTTTTTATTAGGGGAGAAATTACAGAACTACACGAGAAATCTTGGGCCAAGTACCTCCTGGCAAGCCCTTCCTGGGAAAAACTGTAATAGTTTCTTAAAGGATGCTGAAGAAGACTTCTGTAAATGAGGAGTTATGCTATGTGCATATATAGGTAGACTCAATACTGCAAACACGTCGGTTCTCCACAAATTGATTCATAGATTCAATTCAATCCTCAAAAGCCTAATAAGTTTTGTTTGTTGTGTTCTGGTTGGTGGCTCAATAAGCTGTTTCTAAAATTTCTATGTAAGAACAAAGGAGCAAGAATAGTTAGGAAACTCCTGAATAAAAAGAATAAAGTGGGAGTCTTGTTCTATTAGATATCAAGGCTTACGACTAAGCTATATTCATAAGCCCAAATTATACAGAAACAGACAAAAAGAGACTAATAAATAGATCCGAATAGAGATCTCAGAAACAGACAACTTATATATGCAAACTTGATTTATGACAGAGGTGACAATATGGATCAGTGGGTTAAGAACCTTCCAATAAATGCTGCTGGGAAAATTGTTTATCCAAATAGTTATATTTGGAGATTGAACGAAAATTTGAATGTAAATTTTTACAGCCACTTTGGAAATCAATTTGTCATCCTCAAACAGAGTTAAAACTGGATATTGTATGACCCAGACATTCCACTCCTGGGCATACATGCTGCAGAAACTCTTGCACATTTTTACCAGAGCTTATGTACAAGAATGTTCACAGCAATATTACATATAAGTTCAAAAAATAGGGGAAAAATCCGAATGTCCACTGAAAGAAGAATCCATAAATCACTTGTAATATAGTCATACAATGGACATGCAGTATAGTAGAGAAAATTAATGCATGCCGCTACTTGAATCAATATAAATAAAACTTTCAAATATAATATTGAGGAAAAAAATACCCAAATTGTATATACAGTATGACTTTGTCTATATTGAGTAGATAAACATGTAAAACAAAAATACGTAATTTAGGAATACTTGTATCTGTGGATAAAATGTAAAAATAAAATAAGGGGAGTGGTAAACTATCAAATACCCGGGGTAATTAATACCCTGGTGAGTTGGGGTGGGGATTGGTTTATAGAGCGTGAGGCATGAAATCAAATAAAAGCATTTCAAATATATGGGTAATGTTCTATTTTTGAGGTTAAATGACAGGTCTAGAACTTTTTAAAATTGCTGCTTTGATACTTTAAACATATAAATATTCTCTCGTATGCATTAAATATTTAATAAAATTGCTGCACAGACACTGTAGGGGTAGGATGGACACCTATTCAAAGTCTGGTTTGGACGTACACACACACACACACACACACACACACACGCTCACACACCCCAAGAAAGTATGAGAAGATTGATTACTCATAAAATGAGACTTTCTGGGGAGAGCAGGGTGGCCCCCAAGCAGGCCCCAAAATGGCTTGAGAGAGCAGGGAAAGAAGACTGACTTGGGGCTTTTATGGTGACTAGGGATGATACTGACCAGAGTTCCTGGCCTTCCCCAATCAACAGAAATCGATCAGAGGCCAGATAAATTCAGGCAAGGCTCGAAAATAAGTAACAGGTTCCCTTGCTCACTCCCTGGTGGGGGGAGGGGGAGGCACGAGTTGGTTCCTTGTATGGGGTGAGGGTAGGAATGTGCCCAGGGGTCAGGCCAGAGGCTGGCCCACCCCCTTTGTGGTGTTGAGTGCAGGGGGCTTGTGCGGTACCCTGCTTTTGCTCCTGACACCCTGTTTTTGCTTCCAGCTCTTCAGAAGTGGCAGTTGGGTTTTTCTGGTCCTTTTGTATCTTGTTGTCCATAATTTGCCCCAACTGCACATGCATGCAGTTATTTTTAGTCCCTTATAGTTTCTTTGTATTTTGTAGCTTGAGGAGATGTCTGTCCACCTGCAAGCATTGCAATACTGCAGCAAAGGGTCCCAGGCCCAGCCTGCTTCAGGGAGGGTGTCTAGAGCAAGGGTTCCTGTGCATGATTTGAACTGTCACAGGCACAAAAGAAAGACTACCTGGGCTTTCTTATCAGCTTGTCCATATATGGGACAGAGAGGAAAGAGAGAGGTGGATCTTAAAAGATATCAGTCAAACATAAAAAAAAAAGTCACTGAATTTATTACAAATATACTTTAAACAAAATTGTATAGGAAACAGAAGGAATATCTGTCTTTTGGAAGACAATATGTATGTACAGAAAAGAATGTCACCTCTCCCTTTTATTTTTTTATTATTATTATTTTTTAATAGTACAGTTACTTTATTTTATTTATTTATTTATTTATTTATTTATTTATTTATTTACTTTTGGCTGTGTTGGGTCTTTGTTTCTGCGCGAGGGCTTTCTCTAGTTGTGGCAAGCGAGGGCCACTCTTCATCGCGGTGCGCGGGCCTCTCACTATTGCGGCCTCTCTTGTTGCGGAGCACAGGCTCCAGACGCGCAGGCTCAGTAGTTGTGGCTCACGGGCCTAGTTGCTCCGCGGCATGTGGGATCTTCCCAGACCACGGCTCAAACCTGTGTCCCCTGCATTAGCAGGCAGATTCTCAACCACTGTGCCACCAGGGAAGCCCTCACCTCTCCCTCTTAGAAACCACTTCTCCCAATTCTTTCTTCTGCTAGGAATATCCCACTAGAGGAATAACTGTGATCAAACTGTTAAATTTGGTAGCAATTTAAAATTATTTACTATTCCACAGAAGAAACAGAATACCAAGAGGAATTATTGCAATAACAGAAAGTTAGATGTCAAGTTCTGTGGAGTGAGGAGAATGGGAATTACTCATGGTGTTTAAAAGATCCTGGGATTATGCCATGCAATAAATATCATTTGGGTCTCTTTGGTACCTAGCTAAGCCCATTTGCTTTACCATGACGGTAGAGAAGAAATGCCGCAACTTTACACCCAGTAACTGCAATACCAGGCTTGAAGCCTTCTCCCAGAAGAAGGTATTTCATTCCTACTGAAAAGATATAGACAATGAATTACAAGTGTCCATCAATTTTTGAGCCACCTCTTGGTGTTTGCTGCAGATAAAAAGATGACAGCTTCAATCTCTGCTCTCTAGGGGCTCAGAATCTCTTGTATTAGTTTTGCAGCCTGACGTGTGAAAATGTAGATTTACAGAAAACCTACAGCCCCACTGTTGCCTCAAATGATAAAATAGTGAATCAGATTGCTTTCAACATACTTCAATATCTAAGAATTCATGAGAACCATTAGAAACTGTATCTACTGCCTGATATATGCTTATAGAAGAAGGAAATACTCATGCTTAAGAAAATTCTTGATAAACAGGTTGAGGGTGGATGAGGAGACCCTGAGGGCATAGGTCAGTAGAGCTAAAGATGAAAAAACAGATAGCAAAAATTACTCACATTCATTAAGATTAGAAATGTGGGATGAGTGGAGACAGAGTACTAACATCGAACTGGAGATGTGTGAGGACCTTAGAGAAGCAGAATTGTATACTCTGAACTTGTAAGCTATTGGTTTGTAAGTTCTTACAAATGAAATGCAAATTCCTTCATCTCCCCAGTCTTTTGTAAAGTCTTCTGCACACGCATGCATGCACACAACATTTTGAGTGAGGCTGTTTTGGGTGAAAATAAAGAAGAGACCCTGAGCTCAAAATCTGGTTTGATGCCTAATATCAGGTCAGCATAATTACAATATTGTAAAAATGCTTATCGTATCCAAGTGGTGTTCTAAGCTCTTTACGTACATTAATGTATTTACGTGTTTTATGGTAATTCATTAATTTAATAAACTCAAGGCAAACCGATAAGCAGTAGTGTTTTCACCATTTTGTAAGTGAGGCATCAAAAGCACAGAGAGCTTAAGTAATTTGTCCAAAGTCATGTGGCAGCTAAGAGGCAAAACCGAATTCCAGCTTAGGCAGTTGGTAAACAGGGTGTGGAGAAGATCTATAAAATGAATGCATTCAGTGGAAGTAGAAGTGTGGTCAGTGGGGGTCCTGGGAGACACACACCCTTCTAGCAATTTACAGAAATCTTAGGGAGTGATTTAGAATTTCCACAACTAGATATGGTGCTTTTTACCTGTCTTAGCCATATCTTAAAGGATGGGATCACCCCAGCTTGTTCAGCTTGTCCCCCGCCCCCCCTCTCTCTTTCTCTCTCTCTCTCTCTCTCTCTCTCACACACACACACACACACACACACACACACAAAACTGGTCCAATTTTGAATTTCTTGATCTTCATCCCTCTGAGGGTTAATAAATACAAAGCTGAGTGTCTGTACTTTATAACACTTCTCCATTCTACCTAGAGCTCTGACTGTATCCATCTTCCTCCTGCTAAGTAAGCTCCAGATGAGTCTATTTGATGCTGTTTTACATACTGATGCTTTTTGCTCAGTCTCTGCCTCATAGGGTCTCTTGCTGTCTGCCATAGACATCAGCCCACCTTTTGAAGACCTCATTACTCCCACCACACCATGACCATGTGCACAAAGCAACCTTGCAGATAAAGTCAAAATGGAGATGGAGATCTCAAACAGGTCAATCCTAGGCTCTAAGCATTCAACTTTCCCCTGCCTCTCCTCCTCAATGTCCCTTGCTTTCTCTTTCCTGGTTAAGAGGAGTACAGAATCTTCCTGTAGGCAGCAGTCACACTCTGGGCTTCCAGGAAGAGAAAACTAATGAAAGAAAGGAGAGGCAGTAACTGGGAACATTTTCACTTAAACTCCACTTTCGCTTCTGTAAGTCTCCTCCAATTGAAGTGGCTATGCATGTACGTAAATGGTTGATACGTAAACATGTGATTATACACACACCCCTTATCTGGATCAGAGCTGAGATGCCAGCTGTGAATGAGATGCACGATTCTAAGGGCGTTATCTATATTTACATTTTTCACCCTCCCAGATAAGGAAAATGAGACCCAGACTGGTTAAGTAACTTGCCCTAGGTAGAAACTAGTGTCAAGTTAGAGGAGACTTCCCAACAAAGCTTCCTTTATTGTCATTGAATAGATGAGGATACATAACACCGGCTTAAACACATCCTTGGCTTCATGTGTAGCTTAAAGATCTATAGGAAATAACTTTATTGGGGTTTCTACTTGGAGTTGGGATATAGCCATACCTACCTAATGGTTGGGGTAGCCAAGCCATTGGGAGGGAAAGAAGGACCCCATAAGTGATGAAGGAACCAGACACCCTGCGTTGGAGTCAGCAGCGATGCCTGAATGGCAATGGCAATGAGTCTACCCTTGAACGTGCCTTCAGCCAGCACCCCCCACTCCTTTAAGCAAGCATGTGTAAACCCAGGGGGAAGAGTGGACACTACATTAAAGCGCTGTGCCACCAGAGCCTAAGCAGCTCCCCTTCCAAAACAGTTGAATACAAAAGGAAGCGCCTCCTTACCAACAGCTGATTCAGAGGTGAGTGGCTCCGGGTGGCAGCAAGATGGAGAGCAGGTACCCAAATCCTAACCGGAGTTGGAGCACAGCAAGGTAGCACCACCACACTGGGAGTGTCAGGAGAGCTGGTCAACCCAGGATGGTAGATGTGCAGAGGACAGCGAGTGAGAGCTGAGAGACTCAAGATGACCACAGAACAGAAATGCAGAAGAGGCCCTAGGAACCCAGCTTCTAAGCTGACACCCTCCAGAGCAGACGGCGAGTTCTGATGATGTGTACCATGGCCCTGCCCTTTGGGGAACACCTAAGAGACGCGACTGAGGAAAGCCTACGATCCTGCCATTTGCCAGACGGGGGCTGTTGAAGACCAAGGAGCCAACTGCTCATATGATCGTATCCAGGACCCCTCACTGGGATGTCCTCAGGTGTATTTATGTTCTGGATGCACAAATACATACATGTATGTGTGTACATATAATTTCTTTCCGTGTAAGATATAGGCTTTAACGCCTTCCTTTCTTGGGTCTCAGTTTCTTCTTCTTTAAAGTCAAATCATACTTTGATTCCTTTCAGCTCTACTGTTTTGTCTGAGCAAAGATCACTATTCTTCTATAACAGCCCTCATTTGTTTGGTAATTCCCATCCTGCTGGCCACCCCCCAGGTTCATATCTTTACCCCCTTATTCCTGGACTATCTGCTCACTGGTCTCTCAATTTCACCCCTCCCTCAAGTCATTACTGCCACATTCCTCTTTTCAACCCTACAATGTCAACGAATTTTCTGATTCTGAAATCTTCAGGGGCTCCCACTGCCAATGTGAAAAATGTTCTCCACAGTATGACTTTAGCCAACTTAGTCTTCTCTCTCCAGTTACCACTCCATGTCTCTACCTCCCTCAACTGCAAAATATTCCTCAGAAGTTTTCTGTATTAGCTGTTTTCACTTCCTTGCCATTCTCTCTTCACTCCACTCCAGTTTGGCTTTATCCCTACTCCTCCTCTGAAATGACTTTCATGGATGAACTCCATGTCGCCAAACTCAAGAATCAGTTCTCTATTCTCACACAAAGTCTCAAGCATTTAACACACGTGGACACTCTCTCCTTCTTGCAAAATATTCTTCCCTTAACTCCCATGTACGATGTCATTCCATGACAAAACCTGTCTGTGTGGGTTTGGGGTTTTGTTTTTGTTTTTACTTTGATTTGCTTTGATTTTGCTCCTCTGGAGCACCTATTCACTTTTCTTATATCTTCTTCAGACTATCTTCATCTTAAGAATAGCTATTAATTTTGCCTTATATATGAACATGGTCAGCTGCTTACTAATACAGCCATGTAAACAGCAAGGTCTCAGAAAGTTTCCCCTAACACAACAGACCTTTTTTGGCTCTGTAGCTTGGTTCAAGCTGTTGCTTCTCCTGAATATCTGCTCAATAGTCCTTCTAAAAGTAACATCCCTTTTCAGAAATGAATCCCAAGAGAATGGACCACTTCCTCCTCTGTGCTCCCTATGCCATGTCTTTATGTCTCTCAAAGCCCCAAACCCTCCATTTCACTCACTGGCTTATATATCTGTCTTTTTACAAGATTGAGAGTTCCTTGAGGGCATAGAATGTGTCTGACTTTTTCTGATCTGACACCAATCTCAACGTCCACCACTTAGTAGCCATCCAAGTAATACATGGGAAACAGACGAGTGAAGGCTTGAATGGACTAGGCCAGGAGGAGCTGCAAGAGAAGCTGATGGTGGCTGCTACTGAAGCCAACCATGGAAAGGGAAAGCTGGTGTTGGGCTGCACCCTGCAGGCCTGCAAGCCTGGTACTTGCCCAGCCTCAAGACCAAAGAGAGGGCCCAGCGTCGGCAACAGACACATCAATGGTTTAATAGATGAGGGATCTTACGTGTCTGAAGCAAGGTCCTGGAGCAACACTCCACCATGCGAGGCAGACAGAAGGCAGGACGTGGCAGCAGTCTTTGCTCCCAGGGGAAGAGGGAGATTACCAGTTACAGAGGGAATTGACATCAGGTTAGCTCATGGGTTACCAGGGAAACCAGCAGAGGAGCATGTCCCTCATGGCCCCTTTGGTAAACTGTCATAGTAGAGATAGTTCTGATCTAAAGATTAGAACAATCAGTAGCTGGGGCCAGGGGCAAGCATTAATACATAGGCATTTACTGATTAGGCTCTATGATTAAGAGAGAAGGTCATTCAGGTGAGTAGGGTGTAGGTGAGGCAGGGACTGGTCAAGCAGGGGAGGTACAGAGAACAAGAGAACAGCCACCTTGGGTGACCTGATCATACAGCTGGCTAGTGGGCACTGCCTGTCAGCTACCCTGTAACCCTGGCTTGGAACACAGCTTGTTCCTGTGTTTTATTTTGAGTCAAGGTCATGTCTCAAATCTGAGAGGCAAAGTAAAGATTACCTGCTGAATGTGTTAAGATCCAAACTGAGCAAGACGTGAGGGACAGACTGAGATAAGTTCAGGACAGCACCAGTGAACACAGAAATAGAAGAAGGCAAAAATGGCTTTTAAATGAGCTTGGCATATGCTGCAGGGGCCTACTGAAATTGCTCCTTTCCCGGCAACACAACAGACTTCTAGCTGCCTTTTCCCCCCTCAGGTCTCGTCCTCTTCCTACTCATCCTCTGTACTGTTGCCAAAATCATCTTAATATTTTATTTTGCAAGTTTGAGTTTTTCACATCTCTGCTTGATGCCCTTTAGTCACCACCTCTGCAAAGTCAGTTCTAAAGCTGTAATCATGACATCCCCTATCATTTGTTGTCAAGATCCCAGCTACCTCCTCAGCCTCATTTCTTAGCACTCTTCCCATGCCACCTCACCAAACTATATCTGTGCTCCCAAATGTGCCCTCTTCTCTCACACCTCTTGCCTTCGCACATGTTGGTGCCTGTGCTGCTAATGTCCTTCTCCATTTCAGGCAGCTGGGACAATCTTATTCGTGTTTCCTGACTCAGATTCAAGATCACTTACTCTGACACTCCTTATACTCTCACACCTCAAGAGTCCTGACCCCCTTGCTGGCTTCCAGTGATTTGTTAATGTTTGCATTAGAACAATTACTACATTCCACTGCTTATCTTTTTAACTTAAAAATTGTAATACATATATAAAATACAAGCAGAAAACCATAAAGCTCAATGAACACACTCATGGAACAATCACCCAGAGCGAAGTTTAGCAAACTTTTTGTGTAGAGGGCCAGATGTAAACGTTTCAGGCTTTGCAGACATATGGACCATATGGACTCTGTCACAACTACTTAAAATCTGTTGTAGTGAAAGCACTGATAAACAACTGTAAACAAAAGGATATGGATGTGTTCTAATAAAACTTTATGGACAAAAACAGAAGGAAGCTGAATTTGGCCTCTAGGCTGTGATGTACGGACCCCTGACCTAGATCAATTCCCATATAACCCATAGTTAATGACTATCTCCTACCTCTCCCAAAAGATAAACACTATGGTGACATATATAGTAATTGCTATTCTTCTTCATAATTTTATCACTTAAGCATGAATCCCTAAACAGAGGAGTTCAATTTCTTATTTTTGATATTTATATAAATGGAAGTCTATACTATGTATTCTTTTATATTTGACTTCTTTCACTCAATATGACATTTGTGAAATTCATCCACGTTACTGCATATGGCTGTCGTTTGATTTTCATTGTTGTAGAGTATTCCATTGTATGAATTTTTTTTTTCATTCTAGTACTGAGAATGGATACTTTGGTTGATTTCAGTTTTTCACTGCTATGAATTATGCTATTACCTGGCTATGAAAAATCTTATGCATGTATCTTAACGCACAGGCACACATTTCTGTTTCCGAATTAATTGTACCAATTTGTACCCCACCAGCAGTGTGTGAGATTTATTGTTCCACATCCTTGCCAATTCCTGATATTCTTCTCCTTCTCCTTCTTTTTTTTTATTTTAATTTCAGTCATTCTGCTAGATATGCAACAGTATCTCATTGTGGTTTAATTTTTGCATTTCCTTATCCCATTAATGAAGCTGAGCCCTTGTCACATTTGTATTAGCCATTTTGATATCCTCCATTGTGAAGGCTTTGCCCTTTTACTTACTGATTTATAAGAAGTTCGTTTTATATTTTGGACACAAGCTCTTCATTATCTGTGGCAAATATCTACTCCTAGTTTAAAGCCTGTCTTTTCTCTTTCTTAATGTTATCTTAATGTGAACATAGGTTCTTAATTTTAATACTGTCCAACTTATCCATATTTTCCTTTATTTGATGGTTTTTTATGTCCCACCTAAGAATTATTTTTCTGCTCTGAATTATCTAAAATGATAAAAAGTATTTTACATGTAGACGTACAGCTAATGGAATATTGATTTTGTATGTGTGGGATAGGAGTCAAGATTTCATTTTTTTGCCATGTGAATATTTCTTTGTCCCAGCACTACATATTTATCAGGTCTTCATTTACCTTGTGCTCTATGCCTTTTTATTTTATTTATTTATTTTTTTTGGGGGGGGGGTAAATTAGGTGTTGATCTCTATAGGTCTTTTTTTCTGGACTTTCTATTATTTAAAATTTTGGCTATTATCCTTGCACACATACCTTAATTATGGTCTTGGGCAAATCTTGGCCCTTAAAATTCCAACATAAACTTTAGAATCATCTCCAGTTTCACAAAACAGCTGTTGGAATTTTGATTGGATTGTGTTAAATTTTTACACCATGCAGGAGGATATCTTTGTGATTTTGAATCCTCTAACCCGTGACATGGATTATCATTACGTTTATTTTTGGTCACTCTTTCACCTCAGTAATATTTTTTATTTTTCTGTGAAATATTCTTGAATACCTTTATTCAATGTAACATATTGGGTACTTTTATGCTATTATAAATGGTATTGTTTCTGAAACTTTCAATTTTTTTACCCTGGTATAGAGAAATACAACTAACTGAGTTTTGTCTATTGATCTTATGTCTTGCAAACTTGTTAAACTAATTTATTAATTCTGGTAACTCATCTGTGAAGCTTTTTGGATTTTTCAGACAAACAATCACATTCAAAAAATGACATGTAAAATTTTCTTCCCAATCTTTCACCAATTGTTTTCACTTTCTTGCCTTACTGGATTGGCTAGGGTTTCTAGTACACTGTTGAATAGAAGTAGTAATAGTGAGAATACTGTGGGAATCCTTAATCTGATCTCAAAGGGAATGATTTCAACATTTCACCTTCAAGCCTGACAGTTTTTTGTAGGTTTTCTATAGATAATCTTGAATCAGAATAAAAAATTTCCCCTCCATTTTTAGTACTATTGCTATGCTAGATGACCTAAAAAACTTCCCCGTGACTGCTTTCATGTTTATTTTCCTTGTCATTGGTTTCTGGCAGATTTTCTATGACGTGCATTTATTGTTGTTGTTGTTGTTGTTGTCGTTGTTGTTATTACTACTGCTACGGCTATTCTGCATGATTTGTAACATTTCTTGAATTTGCAGGTTGTTATCTTTCATGAGATTTGGCAAATTCTCACCTTTGTTTTGTTCAAATGTTTTTTCTGTTCCATTCATTTTTTTATCTGTGTTCTAGAACTTCAATTATATGCAGCTTAGATCTTCTCACAGCATCTTCTTTTAATTTTACCCTCTCATCACTGTTTTTAATCCTTTCATGTCTCCATGTTTTATTCTGGATTTTTTTTTCAGAGCTTTCTTTCAGTACAGTAATTCTCTATTCAGTTGTGTTTCATTTCTTATTATTTTTACCTACTGAGTTTTAAACACTGGTTATTATATTTTTCATATTGGAATTCTATTTGGTTCTTTTTCAAACTTACTATGTCTTTTATAGTTTCTAGACCTTTGCCAAAACTAAAAATCTTGTCTTTTATCATCATAAATCTATTAAGCACAGTTTTCTAAGTCTGTGATTGATAACTCCAATAGCTGGAGTCCTCATGGATCTAATATTTGTTGTTTCTGCTGGTTCTTGTTTATGTTATCTTATTTCTTTGTGTGCCTAGCCATTTTAAAAGTTTTTGTTTAACACTGTATTTGCAAAATCAGAATTAATTTGTGGCCCAAGAGGACATTTTCATTCTCCAGAGAGGATTTCACTTTTTTTCTTCTGCCAGTGCCCAGAGGCAAGAGCAACCCAAAATACCCTGATCCAAATTCAGGGATTGACATAACTGGATTTTTTAAAAACAGTGAGATAGAATTACATGCCATAAAATTCACTTGTTTAAAGTGTACATATAATTCAAGAGCCTTTAGCATACTCATAGAGTTCTGCAACCTTCACCATAATCTAATTTTAGAACAATCTTATCATGCCAAAAAGAAACCCTATACCAATTAGTACTCACTATTCATTCCCTGCCCAACTCTAGGGAACAACTAATCCACTTTTGTTTTCCATAGCTTTGCTTTTTCTCGACATTTCATAAAAAGAATCACACAGTATGTGGTCTTTTGTGACTAGATTCTTTCATTTAGCATAATGTTTTCAAGGTTCATCCATGTTGTAGCATGTGTCAGTACTTCCTTCTTTCTTATTGCTGAAGAATATTCCATTGAATGGATATACCACTTTTGTTCATCCATTCATCAGTTGACGGGCATTTGGATTACTTCCACTTTTTGGTTATTATAAATATTGCTGCTATGAATATGTGCATACTAGGTTTTATGTGGATTTTTAAATTTCTCTTGGGTATATGAATTGCTAGGCCATATGGCAACTCTATGTTTAATATTTTAAGGAACTACCAACGTGTTTTTGAAGTGAATGTATTCTGGGCTGAAGCTCCTGTAAGTGTCAGTCAGTGCAGCTCTCTGGCTTTCCAATCCAAAGCCATGAGAGTTTACTAGGTTCTCCTTTCGGTGGGCCCTGGATTTCAACGTTTTTGTTCTTATACAATACCTGCAACAATGTCATATGTGCTGCTTACTCTCTCAGCATCTCAGCCATCACTTTCAAAACTGGAAATTGATTTAGTCCATTCTGGTTGCTATAACAGAATACCATACACTGGGTGGCTTATTCATAACAGTAGTTTATTTCTCACAGTTCTGGGCTAAGAAGTCCAAGATCATAGTGCCAACAGATTCAGTGTCTGGTAAGAGCCCAATTCCCGGCTCACCGAGTCTTCTGGCTATAAACTCACATGGCAAGAAGAAGCAAGAGGGCTCTCTTGGGCCTCATTTACAAAGGCACTAATCCCATTCATGAGGGCTCTACCTTCATGACCAATCAACTCCCAAAGCCACCTCCAAATACCATAACAATGGAGATTAGGTTTCAACAAGAATTCAGGGGAGATGCAAACATTAAGCCTATAACAGAAACACTCCCAAGGGAAAAATAACACCAAATACCATGCTTGACTCTCTGGATTTCTTCCTTCTCTCGGTTCTCAACCTGATAATTATTCTCTATCTTGTTACATCTTTTATGCCTTCAAGTAGATTTCTTATTATACATTTTACCTAGATGGTCTAGCTTTCTCAGAGTTTGATCTGAATTACCTAGTCTATCACTATTGATAGTAGAAGTCCTCTGGTTATTTCTTTAGTTGTCAGTTTTCCCTAACTCTACTGTGAATTCCTTGAGGAGGAGGACTGTGTCTTGTTCATTTCTGCAGCACCAGACCCTGCCACCTAGTAGTTGTTTTACAAATGTTATGAAAGTCTAAGTTCTTACTTTCAAGTATGGAACTGATGCAAAGTAATTAAAGCTGCTCACAGAATCTGGGAAAGCCAGAGAGCCAACCACAGTAATTATAAAGCTAGAGCAAACCTAGCTCCACAGACAGCAGGCCCACATACTGCACTTGTATTACTGATACCAACAAAGCTAGATCCTGGGCACTGATGCTAGATATACTCCTGAGCAAAGTAGAGCTATTGCTACTGCTATACAGGAAGACCAACAGGAAAAGGGATGGACTAGGGAAGAGCAGGGAATGCTGAGGAAGAGAGGGCAAGAAAGGGCCTGGTAAGTTTTGGAGAAACCTGATCTTGTGAAGGAATTGACAAGGGAATTCAGTCTATTTTCAGTATTTCAAAAATTGAAGTAGATATCCTATAGAACTAGAAAGTAGGTTTCTTGAACCCCAGAGTCATTCCAAAGTGATTTATTACACTTCCAAGGATTAAGTAGATGATACAAGTGAATAAAATGATCCGGGAAGACAGATTCTACTGTGGATCACGCCCTTTCGTCCTTGCCCTGGCATGCCCTGCTTGAGAAGACTATGATCCATCCCACATATTTTTCTTTTCTAAAATTCCCATATTCCTTCCCTGTCATCATTCTCCAAGCCATTTAAATTCCATTGCTTTGCAAAAGGATTTCCTCAGTAGCTGCTATGTAATCCACATGTCCCAGTAACCTCTATGTAAATGTCTTTCAGGTAGAACAAGTGACTTCTTAATAAAAATGATTATATTTCTCACCCATTTACATAGATGTAATTTTTATAATAAGAATGTTTCTTCAGAAGCATGGGACTCCTCAAGGAATATCATCTGGTTTTTAGCCATTCTGCCCACAAGTATATCAACTCCAAAACTAAGGAGTAACTCTGTAAAATCCTGGGATAATCTGACTTTGCCATAAAAGACTTTGTTTTGTTTTTAAATACATGTTACTACTTACTAAAAGATTTGGATGCAATGGAAAATGAAGGAAATACCCATTATCCAGAAGCAGGTGACTACTTCATCTCACTTTTTTTACATAAAGTCTCTAAGCAGTCTGTCATCTTCTTCCCACTTTTTAGAGTCTTCCTATATTTGATTGTTGTATTATGTAAGGGTGAGACCTCAGACTTCCCAAAAGGCAAGAAAATCCCCACGTACCTGGGTAGGGCAAAAGAAAAAAGAGAGACAAAAGAATAGGGACAGGATCTGCACCTCGGGGAGGGAGCTGTGAGGAAGGAAAAGTTTCCACACACTGGGAACCCCCTTCACTGGCAGAGATGGGAGGTGGGCAGGGGGGAAGCTTCGGAGCCATGGAGGAGAGCGCAGCAACAGGGGTGCAGAGGGCAAAGTGGAGAGATTCCCACACAGAGGATCAGTGCCGACCAGCACTCACCAGCCTGAGAAGCTTGTCTGCTCACCTGATGAGACACGTGGGGGCTGGGAGCTGAGGCTCGGGCTTCGGAGGTCAGACCCCAGGGAGAGGACTGGGGTTGGCTGCGTGAACACAGCCTGAAGGGGGCTAGTGTGCCAAATCTAGCCAGGAGGGAGTCCGGGAAAAAGTCTGGACCTGCCTAAGAGGCAAGAGACCATTGTTTTGGGGTGCGTGAGGAGAGGGGATTCAGAGCACCACCTAAAAGAGCTCCAGAGACGGGCGCGAGCTGCGGCTATCAGCGCAGACAACAGAGACGGGCATGAGATGCAAAGGCTGCTGCTGCAGCCACCAAGAATCCTCTGTGCGAGCACAGGTCACTATCCACACCCCACCGGGAGCCTGTGCAGCCCGCCACTGCCAGGGTCCCATGATCGACGGACAACTTCCCTGGGAGAACACACGGTGTGCCTCAGTCTGTTGCAAGGTCACATCAGCCTCTGCCTCTGCAGGCTCACCCCACATCGCAATTATAACTACCGTACCCCTCCCGCCCCCCCAGCATGAGTGAGCAAGGGCTCCCTAATCAATGCTGCTTTAACCCCATCCTGTCTGGGTGAGAACAGATGCGTGAGGGCGACCTACACGCAGAGGTGGGGCCAAAACCAAAGCTGAAGCCCAGGAGCTGTGCGAACAAAGAAGAGAAAGGGAAATCTCTCCCAGCAGCCTCAGGAGCAGCAGATTAAATCCCCACAATCAACTTGATGTACCCTGCATCTGTGGAATACATGAACAGACAACGAATAATCCCAAATTTGAGGTTGTGGACTTTGGGAGCAACTGTAGACTTGGGGTTTGCAGTCTGCGACTGATTTGTTTCTAATTTTTATGTTTATCTTAGTATACTTTTTAGTGCTTGTTATCATTGGTGGATTTCTTTATTGGTTTGGTTGCTCTCTTTTTTTAATTAATATTTTAAAAATTTTAAATTTTATTTTATTTATTATTTGTTTTCTTTCTTTTTTTCTCCCTTTTCTTCTAAGCCACGTGACTGACAGTGTCTTCGTGCTCCAGCTGGGTGTCAAGCCTGAGCCTCTCAGGTAGGAGAGCTGAGTTCAGGGCATTGGACTACTAGAGACCTCCCAGCCCCACGTAATATCAATCAGCAAGAGCTCTCCCAGAAATCTCTGTCTCAATGCTAAGACCCAGCTCCACCCAATGGTCAGCAAGCTCCAGGGCTGGACACCCCAGGCCAAACAACTAGCAAGACTGGAACACAACCCCACCCATCATCAGAGAGGCTACCTAAAATCATACTAAGTTCACAGACACCCCAAAACACACCACTGGATGCAGCCCTGCCCACCAGAAAGACAAGATCCAGTCCCACCCACCAGAACACAGGCACCATCCCCTCCACCAGGAAGCCTACACAAGCCACTGAACCAACCTCACCCATTGGGGGCAGACACCAAAAACAACAACTATGAACCTGCCACCTGTGAAAAGGTGACCCCAAACACAGTAGTTAAAAAAATGAGAAGACAGAGAAATATGCAGCAGATGAAAGAGCAAGGTAAAAATTCACCAGACCAAACAAATGAAGAGAAAATACGCAGTCTACCTGAAAAAGAATTAAGAGTAATGATAACAAAGATGATACAAAATCTTGGAAATAGAATGGAGAAAATACAAGAAATGTTTAACAAGGACATAGAAGAACTAAAGAGCAAACAAACAATCATGAACAACACAATAAATGAAATTAAAAATTCTCTAGAAGGAATCAATAGCATAATAACTGAGGCAGAAGAACGGATAAGGTAAAACAGTGAAGAACCTGGAAGGTAAAACAGTGGAAATAACTACCACAGAGCAGAATAAAGAAACAAGAATGAAAAGAATCGAGGACAGTCCAGAGACCTCTGGGACAACATTAAACGTGCCAACATTTGAATTATACAGGTCCCAGTAGATGAAGAGAAAAAGAAAGGGACTGAGAAAATATTTGAAGAGATTATAGTTGAAAACTTCCCTAACGTGGAAAAGGAAATACCACCCAAATCCATGAAGTGCACAGAATCCCCTACAGGATAAATCCAAGGAGAAACACTCCAAGACACATATTAATCAAACTATCAAAAATGAGATACAAAGAAAAAATATTTTTAATATTTTCAAGGGAAAAGCAAAAAATAACATACAAGGGAATCCCAATAAGGATAACAGCTGACCTTTCAGCAGAAACTCAGAAGGCTAAAAGGGAGTAGCAGGATATATTTGAAGTGATCAAAGGGAAAAACCTACAACCAAGATTACTCTACCCAGCAAGGATCTCATTCAGATTCAATGGAGAAATTAAAATCTTTACAGACAAGCAAAAGTTAAGAGAATTCAGCACCACCAAACCAGCTTTACAACAAAGGCTAAAGGAACACCTCTAGGCAGGAAACAAAAGAGAAGGAAAAGACCCACAATAACCAACCCCAAACAATTAAGAAAATAGTAATAGGAACATACATATCGATAATTACCTTAAATGTAAATGGATTAAATGCTCCATCAAAAGATATTGAATGGATACAAAAACAAGACCCATATATATGCTGTGTAAAAGAGACCCACTTCAGACCTAGGGACACATACAGACTGAAAGTGAGGGGATGGAAAAAGATATTCCATGCAAATGCAAATCAAAAGAAGGGTGGAGTAGCAATTCTCATATCAGACAAAATAGACTTTAAAATAAAGACTATTACAAGAGACAAAGAAGGACACTACACAATGATCAAGGGATCAATCCAAGAAGATATAACAATTGTAAATATTTATGCACCCAACATAGGAGCAACTCAATACATAAGGCAAATGCTAACAGCCATAAAAGGGGAAATCGACAGTAACACAATAATAGTAGGGGATTTTAACACACCACTTTCACCAATGGACAGATCATCCAAAATGAAAAGAAATAAGGAAACACAAGCTTTAAATGACACATTAAACAAGATGAACTTAATTGATATTTATAGAACATTCCATCCAAAAACAACAGAATACACTTTCCTCTCAAGTGCTCATGGAACATTCTCAAGCATAGATCATATCTTGGGTCACAAATCAAGCCTTAGTATATTTATGAAACATGAAATCATATCAAGTACCTTTTCTGACCACAATGCTATGAGACTAGACATCAATTACAGGGAAAAAAAACTGTAAAAAATACAAACAAAAGGAGGCTAAACAATACACTACTGAGTAACCAAGAGATCACTGAAGAAATCAAAGGGGAAATCAAAAAATACCTAGAAAAAAATGAGAATGAAAACACGACAACCTGTGAGATGCAGCAAAAGCAGTTCAAAGAGGGAAGTTTATAGCAATACAATCCTACCTCAAGAAACAAGAAACACCTCAAATGAACAACCTAACCTTACACCTAAAGCAATTAGAGAAAGAAGAACAAAAAAACCCCAAAGTTAGCAGAAAGAAAGAAATCATAAAGATCAGATCAGATATAAATGAAAAAGAAATGAAGGAAACAATAGCAAAGATCAATAAAACTAAAAGCTGGTTCTTTCAGAAGAAAAACAAAATTGATAAACCATTAGCCAGACTCATTAAGAAAAAAAGGGAGAAGACTCAAATCAATAGAATTAGAAATGAAAAAGGAGAAGTAACAACTGACACTGCAGAAATACAAAGGATCATGAGAGATTACTACAATTACATGCCAATAAAGTGGACAACCTGGAAGAAATGGAAAAATTCTTAGAAAAGGACAACCTTCCGAGACTGAACCAGAAAGAAATAGAAAATATAAACAGACCAATCACAAGCACTGAAACTGAAACTGTGATTAAAAATCTTCCAACAAACAAAAGCCCAGGACCAGATGGCTTCACAGGCAAATTCTATCAAACATTTAGAGAAGAGCTAACATCCATCTTTCCCAAACTCTTCCAAAATACAGCAGATGGAAGAACACTCCCAAACTCATTCTATCAGGCCACCATCACCCTGATACCAAAACTACACAAAGATGTCACAAAAGAGAAAACTACAGGCCAATATTACTGATGAACATCGATGCAAAAATCCTCAACAAAATACTAGCAAGCAGAATCCAACAGCACATTAAAAGGATCATATACCATGATCAAATGGGATTTAGCCCAGAGATGCAAGGATTCTTCAATATATGCAAATCAATCAATGTGATAAACCATATTAACAAATTGAAGGAGAAAAACCATATGATCATCTCAATAGATGCAGAACAGGTTTTTGATAAAATTCAACACCAATTTATGATAAAAACTCTCCAGAAAGTGGGCATAGAGGGAACCTACCTCAACACAATAAAGCCCATATATGACTAACCCACAGGCAACATCATTCTCAATGGTGAAAAACTGAAAGCATTTCCTCTAAGATCAGGAACAAGACAAGGTTGCCCACTCTCAGCACTATTATTCAACATAGTTTTGGAAGTTTTAGCCACAGCAATCAGAGAAGAAAAGGAAATAAAAGGAATCCAAATTGGAAAAGAAGAAGTAAAACTGTCACTGTTTGCAGATGACATGATACTATACATAGAGAATCCTAAAGATGTTACCAGAAAACTACTAGAGCTAATCAATGAATTTGGTAAAGTAGCAGGATACAAAATTGATGCACATAAATCTCCTGCATTCCTATACACTAATGATGAATAATCTGAAAAAGAAATTAAGTAAACATTCCCATTTACAATTGCAACAAAAAGAATAAAATACCTATGAATAAACCTACCTAGGGAGACAAAAGACCTGTATGCACAAAATTATAAGACACTGATGAAAGAAATTAAAGATGATACAAACAGATGGAGTGAAATACCACGTTCTTGGACTGGGAGAATCAAATTGTGAAAATGACCATACTAAGCAAAGCAATCTACAGGTTCAGTGCAATCCGTATCAAACTACCAATGGCAGTTTTCACAGAAATAGAACAAAAAACCTCACAATTTGTATGGAAACAGAAAAGACCCCGAATAGCAAAAGCAATCTTGAGAAAGAAAAACGGATCTGCAGGAATCAGGTTCCCTGACTTCAGACTATACTACAAAGATACAGTAATCAAGACAGTATGGTACTGGCACAAAAATAGAAATATAGATAAATGGAACAGGCTAGAAAGCCCAGAGATAAACCCATGCACATATGGTCACCTTATCTTTGATAAAAGAGGCAAGAATATACAATGGAGAAAAGCCTCTTCAATAAGTTGTGCTGAGAAAACTGGACAGCTACCTGTTAAAGAATGAAATTAGAAGACTCCCTAACACTGTATACAAAAATAAACTCAAAATGGATTAAAGACCTAAATGTGAGGGCAGACACTATAAAACTCTAGAGGAAAATATAGGCAGAACACTCTATGACATAAACCACACCAAAATCCTTTTTGACCCACCTCCTAGAAAAATGGAAATAAAACAAAAATAAACAAATGGGACCTAATGAAATTTAAAACCTTTTGCATAGAAAAGGAAACCATAAAAATATGAAAAGACCACCCTCAACATAGAAAATATTTGCAAACGAATCAATGGACAAAGGATTAATCTCGAAAATATAAGCAGCTCATGCAGCTCAATATCCAAAAAGCAAACAACACAATCCAGAAATGGGCCAAAGACCTAAATAGACATCTCTCCAAAGAAGATATACAGATTGCCAACAAACACATGAAAGGATGCTCAACATCACTAATCATTAGAGAAATGCAAATCAAAACTACAATGAGGTATCACCTCACACCAGTCAGAATGGCAAGCATCAAAAAATCTACAAACAATAAATGCTGGAGAGGGTGTGGAGAAAAGGGGACCCTCTTGCACTGTTGGTGGGAATGTAAATTGATACAGTCACTGTGGAGAACAGTATGGAGGTTCGTTAAAAAATTAAAAATAGAACTACCATATGACCCAGCAATCACACTTCTGGGTACCTGAGAAAACCATAATTCAAAAAGAGTCATGTACCACAACGTTCACTGAAGCCCTATTTACAATAGCCAGGTCATGGCAGCAACCTAAGTGTCCATCAACAGATGAATGGATAAAGAAGATGTGGCACATATATACAATGGAATATTACTCAGCCATAAAAGGAAACGAAACTGAGTTATTTGTAGTGGGATGGATAGACCAAGAGACTGTCATACAGAGTGAAGTAAGTCAGAAAGAGAAAAACAAATACCGTATGCTAACACATACATATGGATTCTAAAAGAAAAAAAAAAGGTTCTGAGGAACCTAGGGGCAGGACAGGAATAAAGACGCAGATGTAGAGAATGGACTTGAGGCCATGGGGAGGGGGAAGAGTAAGCTGGGACGAAGTGAGAGAGTAGCATTGACATATATACGCTACCAAATGTAAGGTAGATAGCTAGTGGGAAGCCGCCGCATAGCACAGGGAGATCAGCTCCGTGCTTTGTGTCCACCTAGTGGGGTGGTATAGGGAGGGTGGGAGGGAGACACAAGAGGGAGGAGAAATGGGGATACATGTATATGTAAAGCTGATTCACTTTGTTATACAGCAGAAACTAACACACCATTGTAAAGCAATTATACTCCAATAAAGATGTTAAAAAATAAGAAAGATTTCACTGATTCATATTTCTTTGGATGTTATTAAGGCTGAAAAGATTTTAAGTGTTAAGTGGTGACCTGTAGATAGCTTTATATCATTAAGTATTTTAGTGAATTGATATACATCAATTGTATATCATTTACATTTCAAATATGGTTAAGATGTCTTATTTCTTAATGGAAGATTGTGATGATGATGTTATTTCTGAGATATTTCCACCTTTTTCCTATCATATGGGTGATAAGACTTCTCAGATAGGACTTCTCCAAAATAACAAAACTCTCCTTGTGGTAGGCAAAATAATACCTCCTCCAGTGCTGTGCCACCTGCCCCCCCAGCAAGAGATGTCCACGTTCTAATTACTGGAAACTGTGAATATGTTATCTTATGTGGCAAAAAGGAATTAAGGTTGCAGATGGAATTTAGATAGCTAACAGTTGACCTCAAAATAGGAAAATTATCCTGGATGATCTGGTGGTCCTAATGTAATCACCAGGGCCCTTAAAAATAGAAAAGGAATGCAGAAGAAAAGGCCAGAGTGACACAATGAGATGTGAGAAGGATTAACCTCCATTGCTGGCTTTGCAGATAAAGGAAGTGGCTAAAAGCCAATGAATGCGGGCGGCCTCTAGAAGCCAGGAAAGGCAAGGAAACAGATTCTCCCCTAGGGCCTCCAGAAAGGAACACAGCCATGAGACCACCCTGATCTTAGTCCAGTGAGACCCACATCAGATTCAGAACTGTAAAATGAAAAATTTGTACTGTTTTTAAGCCACTAACTTTGTGGTAATTTGTTACCACAACAATAGAAAACTAATATAGATAGTAAATTGGTACACAGATATTACCAAAAAATGTGGAAGTGGGACACAGAGTTTGGGAAGCACTGTATGCTAAAAGAATACTGAGGGACACACGTGTGTCTAGAGTTGTAATTGGCAAGTAGAAAGCAGGGTTACCTTGGAGGTGGACAAAATTAGGAATTTCAATCTTTTTGTTTCTTTGAATTTTATTTATTTTTTTATACAGCAGGTTCTTATTACTTATCCATTTTATACATACTAGTGTATATATGTCAATCCCAATATCCCAATTTATCACACACACACCCGGCCACTTTCCCCCCTTGATGTCCATATGTTTGCTCTCTACATCTGTGTCTCTATTTCTGCCCTGCCAACAGGTTCATCTATACCATTATTCTAGGTTCCACATATATGTGTTAATATGTACTTGTTTTTCTCTTTCTGCCTTACTTCACTCTGTATGACAGTCTCTAGATCCATCCACGTCTCTACATATGACCCACTTTTGTTCCTTTTCATGGCTGAGTAATATTCCATTGTATATATGTACCACATCTTCTTTATCCATTTGTCTGTCGATGGGCATTTAGGTTGCTTCCATGACCTGGCTATTGTAAACAGTGCTGCAATGAATGTTGGGGTGCATGTGTCTTTTTGAATTATAGTTTTCTCTGGGTATATGCACAGTAGTGGGATTGCTGTGTCATATGGTAATTCTATTTTTAGTTTTTTAAGGAACCTCCATACTGTTCTCCATAGTGGCTGTATCAATTTACATTCCCACCAACAGTGCAAGAGGGTTCCCTTTTCTCCACATCCTCTCCAGCATTTGTTTATAGATTTTCTGATGATGCCCATTCTAACTGGTGTGAGGTGATACCTCATTGTAGTTTCGCTTTGCATTTCTCTAATAATTAGTGATATTCAGCAGCTTTTCATGTGCTTCTTGGCCACCTGTATATCTTCTTTGGAGAAATGTCTATTTAAGTCTTCTGCCCATTTTTTGATTGGGTTGTTTGTTTTTTTAATATTGAGCTGCATGAGCTGTTTATATATTTTGGAGATTAATCCTTTGCCATTAATTCATTTGCAAATATTTTTTCCCATTCTGAGGGTTGACTTTTCATCTTGTTTGTAGTTTCCTTTGCTGTGCAAAAGCTTTTAAGTTTCATTAGGTCCCATTTGTTTATTTTTGTTTTTATTTACATTACTCTAGAAGGTGGATCAAAAAAGATCTTGCTGTGATTTATGTCAGAGTGTTCTTCCTATGTTTTCCTCTAAGAGTTTTCTAGTGTCCAGTCTTACATTTAGATCTCTAATCCATTTTAGGTTTATTTTTGTGTATGGTGCTAGGGGTGTTCTAATTTCATTCTTTTACATGTAGCAGTCCAGTTTTCCCAGCACCACTTATTGAAGAGACTGTCTTCTCTCCATTGTATATCCTTGCCTCCCTTGTCATAGATTAGTTGACCAATGGTGTGTGGGTTTATCTCTGGGCTTTCTATCCTGTTCCACTGATCTATATTTATGTTTTTGTGCCAGTACCATACTGTCTTGATTACTGTAGCTTTGTAGTATAGTCTGAAGTCAGGGAGTCTGATTCCTCCTGCTCCGTTTTTTTTCCTCAAGACCACATTGGCTATTCGGGGTCTTTTGTGTCTCCATACAAATTTTAAGATTTTTTGTTCTAGTTCTGTAAAAAATGCCATTGGTAATTTGATAGGGATTGCACTGAATCTGTAGTTTGCTTTGGGTAGTATAGTCATTTTCACAATATTGATTCTTCCTATCAAAGAACATGGTATATCTCTCTATCTGTTTGTATCATCTTTAATTTCTTTCATCAGTGTCTTATAGTTTTGTGCATACAGGTCTTTTGTCTCCCTAGGTAAGTTTATTCCTAGGTATTTTATTCTTCTTGTTGCAATGGTAAATGGGAGTGTTTCCTTAATTTCTTTTTCAGATATTTCATCATTAGTGTATAGGAATGCAAGAGATTTCTGTGCATTAATTTTGTATCCTGCAACTTTACCAAATTCATTGATTGGCTCTAGTAGTTTTCGGGTCGCATCTTTAGGATTCTCTATGTATAGTACCATGTCATCTGCAAACATGACAGTTTTACTTCTTCTTTTCCAATTTGTATTCCTTTTATTTCTTTTTCTTCTCTGACTGCCATGGCTAGGCCTTCCAAAACCATGTTGAATAACAGTGGCAAGAGTGGACATGCTTGTTTTGTACCTGATCTTAGTGGAAATGCTTTCAGTTTTTCACCATTGAGAATGATGTTTGCTGTGGGCTTGTTGTATATGGCCTTTATTATTATGTGGAGGTAGATTCCCTCTATGCCCACTATCTGGAGTGTCTTTATCATAAATCGGTGGTGAATTTTGTCAAACGCTTTTTCTGCATCTATTGAGATGATCATATGGTTTTTATTCTTCAATTTGTTAATATGGTGTATCACATTGATTGATTTGCATATATTGAAGAATCCTTGCATCCCTGGGATAAATCCCACTTGATCATGGTGTATGATCCTTTTAATGTGCTGTTGGATTCTGTTTGCTAGTATTCAGTTGAGGATTTTTGCATTTATATTCATCAGTGATATTGGTCTGTAATTTTCTTTTTTTGTAGTGTCTTTGTCTGGTTTTGGTATCAGAGTGATGGTGGCCTCACAGAATGAGTTTGGGAGTGTTCCTTCTTCTGCAATTTTTTGGAAGAGTTTGAGAAGGATGGGTGTTAGCTCTTCTCTGGATGTTTGATAGAATTCACCTGTGAAGCCATCCGGTCCCAGACTTCTGTTTGTTGGAAGATTTTTAATCACAGTTTCAATTTCATTACTTGTGATTGGTCTGTTCATGTTGTCTATTTCTTCCTCATTCAGTCTTGGAAGGTTTTGCCTTTCTAAGAATTTGTCCATTTCTTCCAGGTTGTCCATTTTATTGGCATAGAGTTGCTTGTAGTAGTCTCTTAGGACGCGCTGTATTTCTGCGGTGTCTGCTGTAACTTCTTTTTCATTTCTAATTTTGTTGATTTGAGTCCCCTCCCTCTTTTTCTTGATGAGTCTGGCTAATGGTTTATCAGTTTTTTTTATCTTCTCAAAGAACCAGCTTTTAGTTTTATTGATCTTTGCTATTGTTTTTTTTGTTTCTATTTCATTTATTTGTGCTCTAATCTTTATGATTTCTTTCCTTCTGTTAACTTTCGGTTTTGTTTGTTCTTCTTTCTCTAGGTTCTTTAGGTGTAAGGTTAGATTGTTTATTTGAGATTTTTCTTGTTTCTTGAGGTAGGCTTGTATTGCTATAAACTTCCCTCTTTGAACTGCTTTTGCTGCATCCCATAAGTTTTGGATCATCTTGTTTTCATTGTCATTTGTCTCTAGGTATTTTTTGATTTCCTCTTTGATTTCTGCAGTGCTCTCTTGGTTATTTAGTAACATATTGTTTAGCCTCCATGTGTTTGTGTTTTTTACGTTTTTTTCCATGTAATTGATTTCTAATCTCATAGTGCTGTGGTCAGAAAAGATGCTTGATATGATTTCAATTTTGTTAAGTTTACTGAGGCTTGATTTGTGACCCAAGATGTGATATATCCTGGAGAATGTTCTGTGCGCACTTGAGAAGAAAGTGTAATCTGCTGGTTTTGGATGGAATGTCCTGTAAATATCAATGAAATCTATCTGGTCTATTGTGTCATTAAAAGCTTCTGTTTCCTTATTAATTTTCTGTTTGGATAATCTGTCCAACGGTTTAAGTGAGGTGTTTAATTCCCCCCCCCTTTTATTGTATTACTGTCGATTTCCTCTTTTATAGCTGTTAGCAGTTGCCTTATGCATTGAGGTGTTCCTATGTTGGGTATATATATATTTATAATTGTTATACCTTCTTGGATTGATTCCTTGACCATTATGTAGTGTCCTTCCTTGTCTCTTGCAACATTCTTTCTTTTAAAGTCTATTTTATCTGATATGAGTATTTCTACTCCAGCTTTCTTTTGATTTCCATTTGCATGGAATATCTTTCTCCAACCCCTCACTTTCAGTCTGTATGTGTCCCTACGTCTGAAGTGGGTCTCTTTTCGACAGCATATAGATGGGTCTTGTTTTTGTATCCATTCAGCAAGCCTGTGTCTTTTGGCTGGAGCATTTAATCCATTCATGTTTAAGGTAATTATTGTTATGTATGTTCTTATTACCATTTTCTTAATTGTTATGGGTTTGTTTTTGTAGGTCCTTTTCTTCTCTTGTGTTTCCCACCTAGAGAAGTTTGTTTAGCATTTGTTTTAGAGCTGGTTTGGTGGTGCTGAATTCTCTTAGCTTTTGCTTGTCTGTAAAGCTTTTGATTTCTCCATCGAATCAAATGAGATCCTTGCTGGGTAAGGTAATGTTGGTTGTAGGTTCTTCCCTTTCATCACTTTAAATATTTCATACCACTCCTTTCTGGCTTGTAGACTTTCTGCTGAGAAATCAGCTGTTAACCTTAAGGGATTTCCCTTGTATGTTATTTGTTGTTTTTCTCTTGTTGCTTTCAATAATTTTTCTTTGTCTTTAATTTTGCCAATTTGATTATGTGTCTCAGCAGGTTTCTCCTTGTGTTTATCCTGCCTGGCACTCTCTGCACTTCCTGGACTTGGGTGGCTATTTCCTTTCCCATGTTAGGGAAGTTTTCGACTATAATCTCTTCAAATATTTTCTCTGGTCCTTTCTCTCTCTCTTCTTCTTCTTGGAGCCCTATAATGCAAGTGTTGTTGCGTTTAATGTTGTCCCAGAGGTCTCTTAGGCTGTCTTCATTTCTTTTCATTCATTTTTCTTTATTCTGTTCCGCAGCAGTGAATTCCACCATTCTGTCTTCCAGGTCACTTATCCATTCTTCTGCCTCAGTTATTCTGCTATTGATTCCTTCTAGTGTAGTTTTCATTTCAGTTATTGTATTGTTCATCTCTGTTTGTTTGTTCTTTAATTATTCTAAGTTTTTGTTCTCTAAATCTTCTAGATCTTTGTTAAACATTTCTTGCATCTTCTTGATCTCTGCCTCCATTCTTTTTCTAAGGTTCTGGATCATCTTCACTATAATTATTCTGATTTCTTTTTCTGGAAGGTTGCCTATCTCCACTTCATTTAGTTGTTTTTCTGGGGTTTTTACTTGTTCCTTCATCTGGTACATAGCTCTCTGCCTTTTCATCTTGTCTATCTTTCTGTGAATGTGGTTTTTGTTCCACAGGCTGCAGGATTGTAGTTCTTCCTGCTTCTGCTGTCTTCCCTCTCAGGAATTTCACCCTTTGGCTGAAACTTTCTGTTAACCTAACTACATTAGAGCAAACTGAGGTTAACCACAGTATGAGGCACCTTCTCTCTCTAGCCTTTGACTACATTGAGAACAACCACCACGGCAATTCCAAAGTCTTTGTGTTACATTCAAAATTGCACCTGGCTATCTACTAATATAATTTCAAGCATACAACATGATGCTCCTCCAATAGCAAAAAGCAACATGGGAGTGGTAAAAAAAAAGTTATTAGCTGCAGTTCAGGAAAAAGGGCACTATAAAAAGGATTGGTAATCTGCTACAGGGCTCTAGTAAAACCCCAGTAAACTGAGATCACATATAACATCTAAATTATAGGGAAGATCCTCTATTCTCTATTTTTTGATTAGCTATGTACGTTGAGAAGCCAAACTACTCTCCTCTTTATAAAAGTTCACTTACTAAGGTAAGGAAGTGGTAGACTTGCCATTTTGCCTGAAGCAGTTACCTGATCTAAGGATATGTTTTTGTGTATAGTAGTCATCTGTGCTACTAAAAAAATAATGGGGAGAGGAGAAGGAAGTAACACTGATAGGGGAAAAACCTTGATTCCTACAAAAGAACAGAAAAAGAGTTGAGACTAATTTACTAATGTTTTTCTTTTGGGGAAAACCTATCTCTCTTTGTGTATACACATAGACACACACAAATATATACATATATATTACATATATTTGACAGATAATATTTTCCAAAGATATCTCCCAACCCACATTCTCTTACGCTAGGTGACCTTGCCATTCTGCCATTAAGAGATGGAGTCTTGTGACATCAGCAGCATGGCCAAGTGACACAGTCTCTCCCCTTCAATCTACAACCAGTAAAACAGCCACAGCTCAACAAAGGTGCCTCTACCCAACATACCAGGGTGCCAAAGAATTCCACACACCTGTTCATCTAAAGGTGCATGGAGTGGAACACACAGAGGAGGTGGAAATAGGGGAATCTTGGAGGTGGTGCCTGCAATCCTGGCATTCCAGAGAACGCAGTAGTTGCAGGGGAGGTGGTGCATACAACTCCAGCCTCCTGGCCACAGTAGCACCTGTGGCCACAGGTAACTGGGCAGCAGTGGCAGTGGGGTCTGGGACCCCGACACTCCAACCACTGAGGTGCCCACGATGCCAGCCCCTTTCCTCTAATCCTGCAGCAGCAGAGCCCATGGAGCTTAAAACACCAGACACAGCAGAGGCTCCCATGCATCCTGACTCCCATCCTCTAGCCTCCCTCTCTCCCTGCAGCAGCAGAACCTGACACTCAGGGGAACCTGCACACAGCAGAAGAGCCCACCATCCTGGTGCCCCAGGCAGCAACACCAGTGATACTGACAGTAGCACAGCACCAATGACCCTAGAGGCAGAAGAAGCCATAACAAGGGCTCAGGGCAACACCTCCGAGAGGCAGTGGAGGGCATAAAGGGCCAACTCTCAATTCTAACCAGAGGCAGCTCAGGTAAGAGAAAACAAAAACCTGTGCTATAGTGCCACCTACTGGAATACAGAAGAAAAGCCTTTAATTTCTAACCTGTTGAATCATTAGAATCAAGTAGAATGGTGTTTGCTACTTCAAATGCATCAGTAGATAAACAACTAACTCATCAAGCACCATGAATACCCACCACAGTAACACAAAGTACCACAAAGAGAAAATGACAGTTCTCCAGAATCCAAACTTAAAGTCATGGAATACTGCAATCTAACTGATAGAGAATGCAAAATAGCTGCCATGGGGCTTCCCTGGTGGCGCAGTGGTTGAGAGTCCGCCTGCCGATGCAGGGGACACGGGTTTGTGCCCCGGTCCGGGAGGATCCCACATGCCATGGAGCGGCTGGGCCCGTGAGCCATGGCCGCTGAGCCTGCGCGTCCGGAGCCTGTGCTCCGCAACGGGAGAGGCCACAACAGTGAGAGGCCCGCGTACCACAAAAAACAAAAACAAAATAGCTGCCATGAAGAAACTCAATGAGATACAAGAAAACTCAAAAACACAGTTCAGTGAACTCAAAAATAAAATTAATGAACAGAATACTTTACCAAAGATATTGAAACTCTAAAAAAGAAACAAACAGAAATTTGGGAGTTGAAGAACTCAATATATGAGATGAAGAATGCATTAGAAATCACTGGAAATAGGGCAGACCATAGGGAAGAGAGAATTAGTGAGCTCAAAGATAGAAGTGTAGAAGTGATACCAGTAGAAGAAAGAGAAGTGTATACTTAAAAAATGAGGAAATTCTGTGAGCGCTATCTGACTTTTTTAGGAAGGGCAACAGAGTAATGGGTATCCCAGGAGAAGAAAGAGAGAGAAGGGAGCGAAGAGTGTATTTAAAGAAACAATAGCTGAGAACTTTCGAAACCTGGGGAAGGAGCTGGATATACAAGTCCATGAGGCAAAGAGAACACTTAATTAGCCCAACGCAAAAAGACCTCTTCCAAGACACACTGTATTAAAACTGTCAAAAGTCAATGACGAAGAATTTTAATGGCAGCCAGGGAAAAAAGGATGGTAACTTACCATCCAGTAGGCTATCGGCAGATTCCTCAACAGAAACTCTACAGGCCAGGAGGGAGTAAAACAACACTCTCAAAATACTGAAAGATAAAAATTATCACCCTCAAATACTCTATCCAGCAAAGTTCCATGCAGATATAAGGAGAAATAAAGACTTTACCAGACAAACAAAAGCTAAGGGAGTTCATTAACAGTAGACCTGACTTACAGGAAATGCTACAAGCAGCTCTTCCACAAGAAACAAAAAGGCAAGAGTACACAAAAATTTGAGTAAGGTAATAAATAGACAGGCACAAGCAGAAAATCTCAACTCTTTATCAGAATAGGTTTTTATTTTTTATTCTTTTTGGCCGTGCCACGTGGCCTGCAGGATCTTAGTTTCCCAACCAGGGATTGAACCCAGGCCCTCTGTAGTGAAAGCACAGAGTGCTCACCACTGGACCACCAGGGAATTCCCCAGAATAGGTTTTTAAACACTTTATTATAGCATAAAGTTTAAAGCAGAGGGGAAGAAGAAAAATGACTTCAGCTACTTCAATTTGGTAATAAACTTGCAATATAAAAAGGGATAATTTGAGATGACAAAAACACAAAAGGCAAGGGGAAAAGGATGAAACCCATATAGGTAAATAAAGATAAGATGCTATCAGCAGAAAAAGGACTATTTCCAAGAGAAAGCTTATACAACCTCATGGTAACCACAAAACATAAATCTAGAGCACAGACATGAAATAAAATATTTAAAAAGAGTAAACGGAGAAAAACATCATAGAAAACCTCAAACCAAAATGGCAGATGGAAACACAAGGAAAAAGAAACAATGGAGATATAGAGCAACTAGAAAACAAAAGATAAATTGGCAATACCAAGTTCTCATCTATCAGTAACTACTCTATGTTTAAACGGATTGAGGGAACCAATCAAAAGACAGAGAGTGCTTCAATGGATTAAAAAACAAGACCCAATGATATGCCACCTCCAGGAGACTCACCTGAGCTCTAAGGACAAATATAGGCTCAAAGTGAAGAGATGTTATATGATACTCCAAGCAAATGGGAACCAAAAGAAAGCAAATGTAGCCATACTCATATCAGACAAAGTAGACTTGAAGCCAAAAAAAAAGGTAACAAGAGACAAAGATGAACAGTATATAATGATAAAGGAGATAATTAATTGAGAAGACATAATAGTTATTAATATGTATACAACTAACATAGGAGCACCAAAATATATAAAACAATTATTAACAGACCTAAAGGGAGAAATTGACAGCAACACAGTAATAGTAGGGGACTTTAACACCCCACTTACATCAATGGATAGATCATCCAGATGGAAAGTCAACAAGGAAACAACAGCCTTAAATAAAGCATTATACAAAATGGATTAGATAGATTTGTACAGAACATTCCATCCAAATGCAGCAGAATATACATTCTTCTCAAGTGCAGATGGAACTTTTTCAAGGATAGACCATATGTTGGGGACAAAACAAACCTCAAGAAATTTAAGAAGACTGAAATCATATCAAACATCTTTTCCAATCACAATGGTATGAAACTAGAAATCAACTACAAGAAGAAAGCTGGATCAGTCACAAACATGAAGACTGAACAACATGCTGCAGAACAACTATCAGGTCAACAAAGACATCAAAGGAGAAATAAAAAATTACCTGGGGCTTCCCTGGTGGCGCAGTGGTTGAGAGTCCACCTGCCGATGCAGGGGACACGGATTCGTGCCCCGGTCCGGGAAGATCCCACATGCCGCGGAGCGGCTAGGCCTGTGAGCCATGGCCGCTGAGCCTGAGCGTCCAGAGCCTGTGCTCCCCAACGGGAGAGGCCACAACAGTGAGAGGCCCGGGTACTGCAAAAAAAAGAAAAAAAAAAATTACCTGAAGACATATGAAAATAAAAATATGATATACCAAAACCTGTGGGATGCAGCAAAAGCAGTATTAAGAGGGAAGTTTATAGTAATACAGGCCTACCTCAAGAAACAAGAAAAATCTCAAATAAACAATCTAATATACACTTAAAGGAACTAGAAAAAGAAGAACAAGTGAAGCCAAAAATCAACAGAAGGAAGGAAATAATAAAGATCAGAGCAAAAATAAGTGAAATACAGTCTAAAAAGACAATAGAAAAATCAATGAAACTAAAAGCTGGTTCTCTGAAATGATAAACAAAATTGATAAACCTGTAGCTAGACTCACTAAGAAAAAGAGAACGTTCTGATAAGTAAAATCATAAATGAAAGAGGAGAAATAACGATGGATATCACAGAAATACAAAGGATTATAAAAGAGTATTACGAACAGCTATATGCTAACAAACTGGACACCCTAGAAGACGTGGACAAATCTTCCAAGACTCACTCACAAAGAAATGGAAAATCTGAATAGACTAATCACTAGTACAGAGATTGAAACAGTAATCAAAAACCTCCCCTAAAATATAAGTCCAGAACCAAGTGGATTCACAGGCAAAAATTCAAAGAAGACTTAATACCTATCCTTCTCAAACTCTTCCAAAAATCTGACGTGGAGGGAACACTTCCTAACTCATTCTATGAGGGCAACATCACCCTGGTACCAAAACCACACAGACACAACACACAAAAAAAGAAAATTACAGGCCAGTATCTCTGATGAACAGATGCAAAAATCCTCAACAAAATATCAGCAAACTGAATTCAACAATACATTATAAAGATCATATACCATGATCAAGTGGGATTTATTCCAGGGATGCAAGGATGGTTGAACATCTGCAAATCAACATGATACACCACATAAACAAAACGAAGGATAAAAACTATATGATCATCACAACAGATGCAGAAGAAAAAAAAAAAACATGTGGCAAGATTCAACACTCATTTACAATAAAAACTCTCAAAGTGGGTACAGAAGGAATGTACCTCAACATAATAAGGGACATATATGATAAACCCATAGTTAACACATACTCAATAGTGAAAAACTGAAAGCTCGCTCTCTAAACTCAGGAACAAAAAAGGATGCCCACTCTCACCACATAGTATTAGAAGTCCTAGCAAGAGCAATTAGACAAGAAAAAAATAAGTCATCCAAATTGGAAAGGAAGAAGCAAACCTGTCACTATTTGCAGATGACATGATATTATATATTGAAAACCCTAAAGACTTCACCAAAAACCCTTTGGAACTAATACATGAATTCAGTAAAGTTGCAGGATACAAAATCAATATATAAAAATATACTGCAGTTCTATACACTAATAATGAATCATCAGATAGAGAAATAAAGATAACAATCCCATTTACAATTGCATCAAACAGAATAAAATACCTAGGAATAAATTTAACCAAGGAGGTAAAAGACCCGTACACTGAAAACTATAAGACACTGTTGAAAGGAAATGAAGGAAACACAAATAAATGGAAAGATATACTGTGTTCATAGATTGAAAAAATTAATATTACCAGAATGTCCGTATTACCTAAAGAAATCTACAGATTCAGTGCAATTCCAATAAAAAAAAAACAAGGACATTTTTCACAAAAATTGAACAAAAATTTCTACAACTTATATGGAATAACAAAAGACCCAGAATAGCCAAAGCAATCCTGAGAAAAAAGAACAAAGCTGAAGGTATCACACTCCCTGATTTCAAACTATATTACAAAGACACAGTAATCAGAAGAGCATGGTGTTGGCAGAAAAACAGATACATAGATCAATGGAACAGAATTGAGAGCCCAGAAATAAACCCACACATATATGGACAAATAATTTATGACAAAGGAACAAAGAATATACAATGGAGAAAGGATAGTCTCTTCAATAAACAGTGTTGTGAAAACTGGACAGCCACATGCAAAAATACTAAACTAGAGCACTATCTCTCACCATACTCAAAAATAAACTCAAAATGGAGTAAAGACTTGAATATAAGACCTGAAACCATAAAACTCCTAGAAGAAAACATAGACAGTATGCTCTTTGACATCAGTCTTAGCCACATTTTTCTAGATATGTCTCCTCAAGCAAAGGAAACAAAAGCAAAAATAAACAAATTAGACTACATCAAATTAAAAAGCTTATGCACAGCAAAGGAAACCATCAACAAAACAAAAAGACAACCTACCAAATGGGAGAAGATACTTGTAAATCATATATCCAATAAGGGGTTAATATCCAAAATATACAAAGAACTCATATAACTTAACACTAAAAAAAACCCAAACAATCCAATTAAAAAATGGGCAGAGGAGCTGAATAGACATTTTTCCAAAGGAGACATACAGATGGCCAACAGGCACATGAAAAAATGTTAAACATCACAAATTATTAGGAAAATACAAATCAAAACTACAATGAGATGTTATTACCATATGATCCAGCCAGCCCACTTCTGGGTATTTATCAAAAGAATATGAAAACACTAATTTGAAAAGATACCTGCATCTTTATGTTCTTCGAGGCATTATTTACAATAACCAAGATATGGAAACAACCCACCAAGAGATGTATGCATAAAGAAGATGTGAGATATGTACATATACATACACAATGGAATACTACTCAGCCATAAAAAAGATGAAATCTTGCCATTTCCGACATCATGGTTGGACCTTGAGGGTATTATGTTAAAGTAAAATAAATCAGATGGAGAAAGACAAAAACCATATGATTTCACTCATATGTGGAATATAAAAAAAAGAAAACAACAAACAAAATAAATGAACAAACCAAACCACACAAAAATGTAGATACATAGAACAGAGAAGTGGTTACTAGAGGGGAAGGGGCAGGGGGGAGGGCAAAATGGGTAAAGGTGGATCAACTATATGGTGAAGGATAGAAACTAAAATTTTGATGGTGAGCACCCTGTAGTGTATACAGAAGTAGAATATAAGGTTGTATGCATGAAACGTATAATGTTACAAATAAAATCTACCTCAATCAAAAATAAACTTTAAAAAAATCAGGAAATTCCCTGGCAGTCCAGCGGTTAGGACTCAGTGCTTTCATTGCCAAGGGCCTGGGTTCAATCCCTGGTCAGGGAACTAAGATCCCACAAACCAAGCAGGATGGCCAAAAAATAACCAAAAAACAAAACAACAAAAGATAAGTCTTTTAACATTTTTTTTAATTTTAAAATCTTTTTCTCTCTCTCTTTTATTTTTCTAAAACACTTTATTTTTTATAAAATTTTTAAAGGTTACTTTCCATTTACAGTTATTACAAATTATTAGCTATATTCCCTGTATCTTATACCCAATAGTTTGTACCTCCCACTCCTCCAGCCCAATATTGCCACTCCCCTCTCCTCCTCAGTGGTAACCACTAGTTTGTTCCCCATATTTAAGTCAGCTTCTTTTTTTTTTTATTCACTAGTTTGCTGTATTTTTTAGATTCCACATAGAAGTGATATCACACAGTGAGAGAGAGATGGAGTTTTAATTCCTCTCCTCTCCCCTTGAATCTGGGTTCAGCTGGCCTGAACAGGTACATGGTTTGCATGTACCTAACAGAATGCAACAGAGATGAACATGGGTTACTTTCAAGTCTAGATTTTTTTAAAAAAAAGTAATAGTTTCCACCTGGTTCACTTGGAACTCAGTCTCCAGATATTCCCTTTCAGAAGGTTCCCTTTGGGAATCCAGTACCATACTATGAGAAGCATGGAGGGTCACATGGAGGAACCATGAGTAGGTACCACAAAAATCGTTCCAGCCTAGGAAATAAATATGTGTATGAAGAAGCCTCAAAATATCCTAGTCCCCAGTCATTCAAATTTCCTTCCCATTGAGTAGGAAATGTGAGACTCCGAGTAGAAATATAAGACAAAACTGAGGACCAAGAAAGTGGGTAAAGTAAACAGGTGATAGAATAAAGAGACATTAAAGACACAAACTGAATAAGACCTTGGGGAACTCTGGTAGTGGTGGCTGAAGGAAGGTGAAGAGTGAAGAACAAAGCTTGGAAAAGAAATCAAATTTGGTTTTGAACATATGGAATTATAAATGCCTAGGATGGAATACTGAAAAATACAGATTAATGAAAAGACCAAAGAAAACCATGAAGAAAAGTAAGAAAGAACTGCAAGCTAGAAAAAAAAAGAAGAAGAAGAAGAAGAAGAAGAAGCAGCAGCATAATGGGTTTATGTAAGACAACAGGGTTTTTGAAAAGCATGAAGTCAGCACTGGTAGCATATACTATATAAAAGAGGGTATATAAAGTTGAGAAAGTATTGGATTTAGAAATTAGTGAATCACTGATGATACCAGTAAATGGGTAAGGAAGAAGCTGAAGCAACAAATTCATTATTTTTTTTTCAAGAGGTTCATAAGAGAAGGAAAAGAGGAAATTATTGGTGTATACCCGGTACTTTAAAACCCTTTTCTGTATGTTGTACCATAAAGATTACTAACATTTATCAGAGGATACAGTCCACTTTGAAGTTATTATAGTAATTATGGGAAATATACAATAATATGCTGTTCTTTACATAATATTCCTACAAGGAAAAGAGAACGTATAATATTTACTTAAGTTCATTCCAGTAGTTTTGTTGGGTTTAAGAGTATTGATTCCAGTATTTTCTGTCCGCTTGACTCCAACTGTGCCAACAGGTCAATTAGTATATTTGACAGGCCACCAGGGATAAGGCTTATAACCCTTCCCAAACACAGACTATTTTGTGTTTTAAATTAAGTGGCCTTTTTCCTTGGCCTCATTAGTATAATTAACTCAGATTGGAAGGCCTACCTCTGTTCCAAACCTTTATCCAAATTATGCTGCTTATGGACAAGACTGAGGATTGCAAAAGCAAACAAAGTGCCCAAGGTCACAAAGCAATTAAAGAAACTTATCTGGATTCCAGCTGGGGTATAACTAATTCTAAGACCTAATCCTTCCACAGTTATACCAGTGTCTACTTGCATTCCCTTGAGCAATGGAACAAGACCCCATACTCAGGACACTCAGTGTAGAACAGGGCACAAATACATAAGGAACACAACTTAATGTCATATATGCAGTGATACACAAAGCGTACGTAAAAAGAGCTGTAGAAACACAAAGGATAACTCATTGTAGTTTTGATTTGGATTTCTCTAATAATTAGTGATGTTGAGCATCTTTTCATGTGCTTTTTGGCCATCTGTACATCTTTTCTGGAGAAGTGTCTATTTAGATCTTCTGCCCATTTTTTGACTTAAAAAAATTTTTTTTATTGAGCTGCATGAACTGTTTGTATTTTGGAGATTAATCCCTTGTCAGTCACTTTATTTGCAAATATTTTCTCCCATTCTCTGGGTTGTCTTTTCATTTTGTTTATGGTTTCCTATCACCTCACACCAGTCAGAATGATCATCATTAAAAAGTCTACAAACAATAAATGCTGGAGAGAGTGTGGAAAAAATGGAAGCCCCCTGCACTGTGGGTGGGAATGTAAATTGGTACACTGTTATGGAGAACAGTATAGAGGTTCCTTAAAAAACTAAACATACAACTACCATATGATCCAGCAATCCCAGTCCTGGGCATATATCTGGAGAAAACCATAATTCAAAAACATACATGCATGCCAATGTTCACTGCAGCACTATTTACAATAGCCAAGACATGGAAGCAACCTAAATGTCCATCAACAGAGGAATGGATAAAGAAGATGTGATACATATATACAATGGAATAGTATTCAGTCATAAAAAAGAATGAAATAATGCCATCTGCAGCAACATGGATGGACCTAGAGATTATCATACTATGTGTAGTAAGCCAGAGAGAAAGACAAATAGCATATGACATCACTTACATGTGGAATCTAAAAAAATGACACAAATGAACTTATTTACAAAACAGAAACAGACTTACAGACTTTGAAAACAAACCTGTCTTACCAAATGGAAAGGTTGGAGGAGGGATAAATTACGAGTTTGGGATTAACATATATACACTACTATATATAAAATAGATAATCAACAAGGACCTACTGTATAGCACAGGGAACTCTACTCAATATTCTGTAATAACCTATATGGGAAAAGAATCTGAAAAAGAATGGATATATGTATATGTATAACTGAATCACCGTGCTGTACACCTGAAACTAACACAACATTGTAAATCAACTATACTCTAATATAAAACAAAAATTAAATTAAAAAAAAAAAGAATCATCTGAAGGTCTTGTTAAAATACTGGTTCCTGGCCCCTTTCCCCAGAGATTCGGATTCAGAAGATATGAGGCGGGACCTAAAATTTGCACTTTTAACAAGTTTGCAAGAGATGCCGTTGATGCAGGTCCAAGGACCACCCTTTGAGACGTACTGCTCTACTTCAGTGCTTCTCAAACTTTCCTGTGGGAATGCCACTGAGAGCAGTGAAGGGGGAACTAGACCCCTGGGAGACGTGGGGCATGGGATAAACAGACTCATTAAAAACTCAGAATTCCTTTGGGAAAAAAAAAGAAACACAAACAACACAGCTACCACTTTGCGAGTCCCTACCCTTTGGCAGACAGGGTGCTAAACACTGTATATGTCCTTACAACAACTACGTGAAATACGAACTAGGCCCATTTCACAAGCTAGGAAACTCACTCCTGGAGATGCCGAAAATTGTACAATTATTAAGTAACTAGATTTAATCCCAGAGGTCCTGAGAAGAGTCATGGTGTAGTAAGTAGAAGAATACAGGCTTTGTAATCACTCAGACTTAGGTTAAAATCTGCCTCTGATATGTTAATTTTGTTGCCTCCGGCAAGCCTCTTACCCTAGAAAAGACTAAAAACTCCCAATCCACGGACTGCGGCGTCCCAGTCTTCTGGCCTCTCGCATTGCAGATTCCCTGCAGTCTCCATCCGGCCAAGCCGGAGGCCCCACCCCTTCCGGAATCCCGCTGGACACTTCTTCCTCCAGACTCTTACTCTCACCTCTTCAATTCCATCACCACCATGCGGACTCTGAAGCGAAGGGGTCTCGTTCTTGAGTAAGGCGCCCATCACCACATGGGCGAACATGATGCCCTGCCAGACAAGCCCTTCGAGGCCTCCCGAATCCCAGAAGTTCAGAGTCCCTCCCAACAAGGACATCACAGAATCCTGGCCTTAAGGCAGCCTCGTTGTTCGTGGCCCTCATCTGATACGCCTCCATCAGGGAAAAGCAATCAGTCGGTCATCACGTACTCATACATCTGCCCTGAAACTGCAGCGTCCCCAGTTCAGTTCCAGCATGTGGGCTTGCAGTTGGGATTTAGAGGCTCATATTAGGTTCGCCCTCACCATCAAACTGATAGGGAAACTGGTAACTCCCACGTTCCAAGTCTTGACCAACCTCTTCTCAAAACACTCCCTAGCACATAGCTGCTAG
Organism: Orcinus orca; assembly: GCF_937001465.1. Lineage (NCBI taxonomy): Eukaryota > Metazoa > Chordata > Mammalia > Artiodactyla > Delphinidae > Orcinus > Orcinus orca. The sequence goes on from NC_064560.1 coordinate 169,834,558, forward strand.
ATAAAATCAGCCAAGAGAAAAAGCTAGTATGTTAGCCAGTATGTTAGCCTCTATGACTATGCGTGGGATGGATAGTTTATCAGATTAATTAAAAAAAAAGTGCTATGAGAGTTTAGGTTGCATGGTAATTGGTGTAATGTCTTGGTATCGGTGAACCTTTAATGCTGGTGCTTTTACTGCCAGATAGCCTGTAATCTTCAGTCATTTATAAATGTCTAGTTTCCTCTCATTCAACAACCACCCAGCACACTTTTCTGTGGGTCATTAGAAGGCTCGAGGAACACAGAGATGAAAAGCTGATCCCTGCCTTACAGAGGCAATCTAATGGGCAATGCAAAGGAACGTGTGCCTGGGGTACATCCGTAGCTTGGGAAACAGCCCCACGAGTGCGATTTGCCAGGGTGAGTCAGAGAAAACCTCACCTATCAAGGGCTGTTTGAGATGACATAATAGTAGAGTGCAGGTGACAGGCTCACATTTCCCATGCTATCACTGAAATCCTTCCATCTGTTCCTGCCTCTCTATTGCCACCGAAACATTCCTGGCTTAATCCCTCATCATCTTTCCACCAATTAAAGTCGCCCCTAAGTGGTCTCCAGAGAAGAAACTCCGGATCTCCCTCCTGCCTTTACACTGATCTAATAATAGCCATGTCAACAGAACTACAGTGTCAAATATGGAGGAAAAAAAGAAAAGAAACTTATGATTTTCAAGTCTATCTTTGACACTGCCGAAAGTTACCTAAAAGATATAAATGATGATAGGATACTCCTGCTTTTGCCTTCAGTGTTCATTCTGATTTTCTTAGCAGGGGATATCAGGCTTCTTGTAATATGACTTTGACCCGACTTCCTGCCACTACCCGCTATTCACTCCATAACTCCATCCTGGAGGAGACACCATTCCTCGAGTATTCCATGAACTTCCGCTACTTCAAAATGCAGTTCCAAGGGAACCAGGATCATGAAACCTCCCCTTCTCTGCAGGTGGTGTAAGTTAATCCTTCCTCAGAAACCTGGACTCATATATATCACAAGGCACATATCATAGTCTGCTTATTTTTAATGTATAAAGTCGGTGACTTCACGATGCATTGATATAAGCAACATGAAAAGAGGAAAGAGCCTTACTGTTCAATCCCCAGCATCTAGAAAAGTCCCTAGGATATGGCAGGTGCTTAATAAATGTTCACTGAATGAATAATGATGTAGTTGATTTCATTAAGTCTTCTATGTTAGTGCCTTGATCAAGTGGGTGCTGTGAAGGAGCTGTGAGGCACACTTTGTTTGAAGGCAACTTCTTCCCTGTTTTGGAAAAAACACAGCTGGAATGAGCCAGGGTAGGTGAGTTGAGGTTTTAAGGCCTCTGGTTCTATACTGCCCATTAGAAGGGCCTGAACTATACCAAGTGGGGCCTGTTTGACATCCTTGGAGTTGCACACTTGGACTAAGCACACTCTCTAGGACACAAAAATGGACAGCCACTGCAAAAAGGCTTAATACATGTTGGGAAATGTTTCTGAAATTTTAGCACAGGATTGTTCAAAACAATCCTCTTCATAGCTGACTCCCTAGCTGCCTTTAATTTTACTTCTTTTGCTGCCCATGTGCCACATTCTACATTTCATCTGCCTGTTCTTTCTTTAGATGTGAAATGTAAGAACATCTGCAGGAAGGCTTTGGCTCCAATCAGATGCATGCCTCAGCCCAGCAGGCAGAGAGATACTTGTATGTAAGTCAGATCATGTCATTCTTCTGCTCAGAACCCTCCAACAGCTCACCATTACCTTTAGAGAAAAGCCAAAGACTTTAAAATAGCCAGAAAGCCTATGATCTGTCCCTTCTTCCCCCCTTTACCTCTCACTTCATCTCTCCTGGTCCTCTCCCTCTGAATCACTTGGCTTCAGTACTACTTACCTCCTGTGTTTCTCCAATCACACTCCCAATTCAGGACCTTTGCACTGGCTGTTTCCTCTGCTTGGAATCCACTTAACCCAGATATGCACATGACCAATTTCCTTACTTACTTCAGATGTTTATTCAAATGTCATGTTCTCAATGAGGCCTACCCTGAGCAGCCTATTTAAAATTTTAACCTGCTGTCCCTCCCCTTACAGATTCCCAAATTCTGTCATCTTTCTTTACTTTTTTCCCTATAACACTCATCAGTTTCTAACATACCATAGAATTTAGTTATTTACATGTTTATTATGTCTACATCTTATCAGGTCCATGAGAGCAGGGATCTTTTTCTGTTGTTAACATTGTTGTATTCGAAATGGGAGAAATTCGAAATGTGGCCTGGCTCATAGTAGTCACTCAAAGAATAGTTGTCACATTAATTAATCTTTGTCATCTCTTCTCTGCTGGCATTTGTCCGTAGTAGAAGCCCCCGATCTGCCTGACTGGTGACTTCCTAACATTTTATTCAGTCAAGGATCTCTAATGTTTTTGCTGCCAATAAAGCGTTTTGTGCCTTCCCTTAACCTCATACAGTGACACAAAGAAAAACTGATCAGCAATTGCTTTGCAAAATTCCCACAGTTGGGGACCGCATTTAAGTCAGCCTCATCCTGACCAGGCTCAGATGAAATATTTCCATTCCTAGCATATTTTTTCTTCATAGAACTTATTTTCACACTGCAACCATTGTGCCTATCAGGAATGTAATCCCTAGTACCCAGGTGTACTTCTGTGCATCGCAATGTACCATAAAACTGATTTGAGCAAAGAGGCTGGAACCTGAATTTAAATCTGATATCCATTAGTGGATGAGATCGAAGTGAACTTAAATGAGCCCATTCCCCGGCAAAAATTCAATGAAAATCATGGTGAGTCAGGGTGTATAACCTTTTAATTCATCTGATTTTTATGTTGCAGAGATTGGAATTAAGCTCAGGCTAATCCTCATTTCTAGAGAAACAAATTATACTTCGGCTCAGCACCAGGGATGCCCTCCAGTCATGGTATTACAGTTCCCTGTGCTAGGGATCACAGACCCAGCTGAAGCAGCTAAGCCTGCTCACAGATGTTGGAGGCAGGCAGCAGAGTTCGCCCAGCAAGCCTTCCGAGACTTCCTCTCCTCTAACTGACTTGTCAAGTGCCAGGAGCTAGTCTCCAAAAGAGAACTGTTCTACGCTGGTACTCTTTTTCCAGCCCCCTCCCCTATGCCTCGCTGTCTACCTGATGCGGCATCACTGGAGCTTTGGGGCAGATATAGCCATGAGTGACGGTGGGTGGTCTGGGAATGGCAGTGTGAGATGTAATTTAAGAAACCAGCTCCATTGGGGCGGGGGTACATTTTCCATAACAGGTAAAAGAATAAATAGTCACAGGACTTTGATTTCACTGGATATGGACTGGAATATGAAATGAAGTAAATGGGGCTTGGGATTTGGAAGTGGAACCAGATGGGTTGGAGGTTGAGAGGTAGAAATGCTCATTTTCTACCCATTACAAGTTCCAGCAAGACACCCACCTACCCACGCACACACACACAAACACACAAAACAGCACAGTGTCACAAGACCACAAGACATGTCAGTGAAATGAAATCCATTCCCTCCTTGAGGTCTGTGATCTGACACAGATCTGGGACAGTCCCTAGAGATCTAATCTAGTCACTTAATGTTCAGGAAGATAATGAAATGGAGCCCAAGGAGGTTAAGGCTAATCCTGGGTCACACACTGGACCCTCTGCACACCTGGTGCTTACAGACATCACTTATACACAGATACGCTCTCCCTCACCCAGGCTTTGTGCCCAGGGGACAAACACACTCCCTAACATTTATGTGTCCCTGACTTGTCTGTTTTTGTGGAGTCATAGATAATATTGTACGTATGGCCACAGCCTGTCTCCTTGTTCACACACATCCATCCATTCATTCGATAAACATTCTTAGCACATGTTCACCTAGCATTGTTACAAATGCCAAAAGCACTGTACCAGCTCTCAGAGGCTTGTTTCCTCACCTACATTCACAAATAGAGACATGCAGACTTTATCATCTTTGGGAAAAACATAATGCTTCCCACTCAACCCTTTAAACTGAGGGTGAACAGAAGGACTGTCTTCTACTGGTAGTCAGGGTAACTGAATTTCAGTCCAGAATCTTCCACTAACCAGCTGTGTGACCTTGGGCACGTCGCCTTTCTTCTGTGGCCTCATCTCTCTCTTTTGTAAAGTGAGGATCTGTGTCAAAGATGGGTGATCTTAAGCTTCTTTCTCAATTTCACCTTCTCTAACTCTCTGACACTTTAATAAATGTAAATGACACTTTAATAAATAAATGTAACAACTGTACCAGTTGTCAGAAAAGCTGAAGTTATTAGCTGGGGGAGATTGATGAAGAACCTGGAATTTTTTTTTTTCTTTAGTGGACTGTAGGAGATAGTATTTTCTGAGGCTGCATCAGAAACAGTGGCCTGAGCCTGTGGGATGGTATAGCTTGGCTATCTGTAAGGCCTCTCTGGTCTTCACATACTGCAACTTCAGAGAAAGTTCACGGTAAAAGCAATTAACAGAGCATAGCAAAGGGAAGAAGGGGAAAAGGGTGACAACTGTGGCGGCTTCTTGTCCTTCTTTGATGGGGAAGGATGAGGGAGGCAGCAGGTAGGGGAGCGAAGGGTGCCCTTGAGGCCTTCACAGTCTTGTAAAATCCAAGGAACTGGTTAAGACTAGACACCTTTACAAGGGTTTTGTCAAGATTTTTTCCTGTGTGTTTGAAAAGTCTCATACTCCAGTATAAGTAGTCTGCTCACTCAGGCCCCCTCCCATAAAAAAATCACCAAATAAGCCTTACAGAACCTCACTGCTGAACCTTTGCTAGTGAAGTGCTGGAATTTCTGCAAGTTGGGCATCTTCTCCCAGACAGTGTCCAATGAAGGGTTTGCAGCTTCTTATCTTGTTCTCCCAGTGCCTGAGGAAAACTTTGATTTGCCCAAAAGAGATTCCCCAGGTCAAGGGAAATGCTATATGCAAGGACACTGTCTCTCCAGTGCACAGGAGTGAACACACCACTGGGTCTATGAAACAGACTGGTAACATATACTGAGGGCAGGCCTCAGAGCTAACTCCCAGGGCTGCTGCCCCAGATGGCCTCTTCCCACTCAGGCACCCACTGGGGGGGATTGGCTGGTGTGCTTGTGTGTGCGTGCATGTGTCTATATGTGTGTCAGTATGTTTGCGGAGCAGCAGGTTCAACGACCAGCAGGAAGATTTGATTATGACCTCCTAGAGGCATCTGAGGTAAAGGAGCCCTGGTTTCTTGTGGTTAATTCACCTTGGCAAGGGGAGGGGAGCCAAGAAGGAATAGGAGAAAGGTGAGCACGAAGTGTGAAGGCAGAAGGATATAGATGAAGACAGAGAGTAGAGCCCAGCTCAGGCAGAGGTGGTTGGCGCCTCCTAGAAGCACCAGATGTGGAAGACGTTCTCATCTGTAGTTTCGTTGTGGAACCCAGGGTATATGTGGCTCTCCTGGGCTGCAGGCATCAGCCACTCTTTGGAGAGGCAGCTCCACACAGGAGGATGCAGTAGCTGAGGTAGCCAAGGCAATTCACCCAGTCTGGAGTCTCCTAGTCTCACAGTAGGTAAAGGGACAATGCAGAGAGAGAGAACAAGGCAGAACTGATGACTATGGGACCCCTGTGGAGAGTGCACCCTGCACCAGAGCTGGACTTTACTTAAGAGGTGGACCCCCAAATTCAGTGCTGTGCTTAGCACACCCTCCAGTGGTGATGGCAGTGACTCCAAAGCTTTCCCACACCAGGATGATTTCTGTTGGGAACACTACAGACTACTTATGCCTCTCAACACTTTCACCCTCAAATTCTAGTCTCCACTTTCCCGGTCTAGAGGAAATCGAAAATCCCATTTCAGAAACCTTTTGTCCACCTTCCTTCTATCCTTTGGTGATGCTTCCAGCCGGTTAAATATTGTTTAAGAGTCAAAAGGCAGAAAACAAACCAGAGAACTATTTTAGAAACAATTACCGGAAGCAGTGATTTAGGACAGAATATCTATCATCTGTAAACAGACTATTTTTCATCCACTGGTCAATAATAATAGCCACTCTTTTATCACCTATGTTCCCTTTCCTGAGTCCCTTACATAGCTCACTTAGGTTAACTGACATCAACAACTACAAAACTCCAATTCACAGACAAGGTAACTGAGACTCAAGTGGGTTATGTAATCTGTATAAGATTTGTACACAGTTTGTAATCTGACAAACTGACAAGGCCAAGATTCCAGTTCAGGTCTATCAGTTTGCATGCTTTCCCACTGAACTGTGCTGTCTACAGAAGGGACAAGATTATTAAGGTAGATCTTTCCTTTTTTTCTTTTAAATTTTCCTTCTAAACCTTTATTTCAACAATCAATTTTAATATAAAAAGCATTTATCATATAAAACAAGTTTTGAGAAAAAACACAGAAACATAAGTTTGTTATTAATTTAATAGACTACTGAGCAATGCCGTTAAAATACTATCCTTGATGTGACATTTTGATGAGAATTTTTGTTGTTACTATAATTCCTTCCTAACATCTGTAGAGAGCTTTCTCTATGCATAATTATTGGCATCATTAGCTTGACATCAATTAGCTCCCATCAACTCTATGATGTCTCTACTGTGATTATTATTCCCATTTTCCACATGAGGAAACTGAGGCACCAAGTAGATCTTCTTTCCAAGATAATACTTGTGTATTTAATTTATAGAATATAACATTCTTCACTATGATTCCTCACTGGTCCCCTGTGGCAGAATTCTGGGGATGGGTGTTCTGGTTTGCAGGAGCTGGGGAAAAGCAAACTTGCTGTGCACGTGAGAGTAATGAGTTTGAAGTGGGATGGGGAGAAGGGAATGAGCTGGGAGGCAGAGCAAAAGAAGATCCAGAAGGAGAAAAGATAGGCTCCATCAAGGCTGGGCCCTACAGAGGGAAATGACTAAGTGAGAAGAGGATATGGTACCCATGACGGACTCTGTGGGAACCAGAAATTTAGTAAGTGTATTTTTTGTTACTCTTTTATTACTCTTTTGTTACTCTTTATTTTATGGTATGCAGTGTAAACATTCTCTTCTTTATGAAATCTTCAGTAAATTTTACATTGGTTACTAATACTTTGTGTCAGAAAGCTGAGTTTTCTTTAGGGTGGAGAACTCAAAGACGATGATAGAACATAACCAATCAACTATAAATTGAAATGCTCCCATGGATTCTCAAAGGCGTACTGTCTTCAATTGGTATATTCATTCCTTACCAGGAGCTTGGCAAGACCTTACAAGGAAAAAGAACTTGCACATCAGGTCAGCTCTGAAAGCACTGCCTTTGGTATTGTGGTGGAGAGAGGAGAGAGAAGAGGAGGTCGGGCAGGACACTTAAATATTCTCTGGTCTTGAGGTTTACAGTCTTACCAAATCCTAATGCCACCCTAGAAGTGTCCTATACTCATATGAGTGCTGAACTCATTTATTAGTTACAATAATTTTTAGTGAATGCCTTAAAATGCTCTATATACAAGATCATGTCATCTGCAAACAGAGATAGCTTTACTTCTTCCTTTCCAATCTGGATGCTTTTTACCTTATTTTTTCCCCTCCTAATTGTCCTGGCTAAAACCTACAGCTCAGTGTTGAATAGCAGTGGTGACAGCATACATTCTTGTCTTCTTTCTGATCTTTGGGGGAAAGCACTCATTCTTTGCTATTAAACATGTTAGCCGTGAGGGGTTTTTCTGCTTTGTTTTGTTTTTATTTGTTTGGTTTTTTTGTAGATGCCTTTTGTGAGTCTGAAGATGTTTCTTTCTATTCCTAGTTTGCTGAGTATTTTTTTTATCATAAAGAGGTGTTGAATTCTGTCAAGTGTTTTTCTGCATCTTGATATGATAATGTGGTTTTTGTCAATTCTATTGATAGTCTCTTACATAATTTAAAAAAATTAAATCAATATTGCATTCCTGAGATAAACCTCACTTGATCATGATGTATAATCCTTTCTATACATTACTGGATTCAGTTTGCTAGTATTTTTTTGAGGATTTTTACATCTACAATTCATAAAAGATATTGGAGTGTAACTTTCTTATGATGTCTTTGCCTGCTTTTTGTATCAGGATGATACCAGTTTCATAGAATGAGTTGGGAAGTGTTCTGTCCTCTTCTTTTTTGGAGGTAAAGTTTGTGAATAATTGGTATTAATTCTTCTCTTGAATATTTGGTATTATGTGCCAATGAAGCTATTTGGGTCTGGGCTTCTCTTTGTGAGTATTTTTTAAATACTAATTCAGTTTCTTTATTTGGTATAGGTATATTCAGATTTATATTTCTTCTTGAGTCAGTTTTGATAATTTGCCTTTCTAAAATGCATTTATTTAATCTAAATTATTTAACCTATTGGCATAGAATTGTTCATAGCACATTCCCTTATAGTTCTTTTTTAAAAATTTCTGTAAGGTTGCTAGTAATGTCCCCTTTTTCGTTTTTGATGTGAACAATTTGAGTCTTTTTTTAATCTAAAGACTAAAAAATCAAAACTTTTGGTTTCATTGGTTTCTGTTGTTTTTCTATTCTCTTTCATTTACTTCTGTTATAATCTTTATTATTTACTTTCTTCTGCTTTTAGTTTTTTGTTTTGTTGCTCTTCTTTTTCAAATATGTTAAGGTAGAAAGTTAGGTTACTAAATTTGAGATCTCTCTTTTTTTTTTCTTTTGTAATACGGGTGTTTACAGCTATGCATTTCCTTCTAAGTACTGTTTAGATGCATCCCACAGTTTTGGTATGTTGTGTCTTTATTGTAATTCATCTCAAAGTATTTCTCATTTCCCTTGTGACTTCTTCTCAAATGGCCAGTTGGACATTTAATTACATTTAAGTTTCAGATACTTGCAAATTTCCAACATTTCCTTTATGGTTGATTTCTAATTTAGTTCCCAGGATGTTGTATGATTGAAATCCTTTTAAATTTACTGAGGCTTGTTTTATGTCCAGGCATAAGGTCTATCCTGGAGAATGTTCCAGGTACACTTGAGAATATGGATTCTGCTGTTGTCAGGTAGAACGAGCCATAGATGTCTGTCAAGTTTAGCTGGTTTACAGTGTTCTTCAAGTCTTCTATTTACTTGACTTTCTGCTTAGCTGTTCTATCCATTATTGAAAGTAGGGTATTGAAGTCTCCAACTATTATTGTAGAGTTGCCTTTTCCTAAGTTGCCTTTTTGGCTTCCTGTATTACTGGGCTATGTTATTAGTTGTATATATGTTTTATAATTGTTATATCTTATCTAGATTATCTTTTTTCTTTCTGTGTTTCAGATTTCATAATCAATTTGTCTTCATGTTACTCAAATCTTTCTTCTATACTCAAAACTACTGTTTTGCCTCTCTAGTGAATTTTTCATCTTGGTCATTGAGTTTTTCAACTCTGTAATTTCCATTTGTTTCTATTTTGTAATTTCTAATTCTTTATCAATGTTCTCTATTTGATGAATCATTCTCATCATGTATGATCCTTTCCATGAAACTTTAGAATAAGTTTGTTTATATCCACAAAATAACTCACTAGAATTTTGAATGGGATTACACTGACCCTATATATCAGATTGTGAAGAACTGGGTTTTTTTTGTTTGTTTTTTGGCTGCATTGGGTCTTCATTGCTGCACGCAGGCTTTTCTCTAGTTGCAGCGAGTGGGGGCTGCTCTTCGTTGTGGTGTGCGTGCTTCTCACTGCAGTGGCTTCTCTTGTTCATTCCCAAGTACAGGCTCTAGGCACATGGGCTTCAGTAGTTGTGGCACGAGGGCTCAGTAGTTGTGGCTCACGGGCTCTAGAGTGCAGGCTCAGTAGTTGTGGAGCATAAGCTTAGTTGCTCCACAGCATGTGGTATCTTCCCGGACCAGGGATCGAACCCATGTCCCCTGCATTGGCAGGAGGATTCTTAACCACTGCACCACCAGGAAGGTCCCAAGAACTGGCATCTTAATATTGAGTCCTCCTAACCATGAACATGGCATATCACTCCATTTATTTAAATCTTCCTGGATCTCTTTCATCAGAGGGTTTGTAGTTTTCTTCATTTAGATCTCGTACGTGTTTTGTTAGTTATACCAAAGGGTTTTTTTATGCTAATAAATGAAACTGTGCTTTTAATTTCAAATTCCAGTTGTTCATTGCTGGCATATAGGAAAGTGATTGACTTTTGTATATTAACCATGTATTCTGCATCCTTGTTTTAATTTCTTATTTGTTCCAGGTTGTTTTTGTTGATTCTCCAAGATATTCTCCATGTCACCTGTTAACAAAGACATTTACTTCTTCCTTTCTAATCTACATACCTTTTATTTTATTTTCTTGTCTTATTGTATTAGCTAGAACTTTCCATATGATGTTAAATAGGAGTGATGAGAGGGGACATTGTGTATTGTTCCTGATCTTACTGAGAAAGCATCTAGTTTTTCACCATTAAATATAATGTCAGCTGTAGATTTTTTGTAGATGTTCTTTATCAGTTTGAAGAAGCTCCCCTTCATTCTTAGTTTGCTGAGAGTTTTTATCATGAATTGGTGTTGGAGTTTGTCAAATGCTTTTTCTGCATGTATTTATATGATCATATGATTTTTCTTCTTTAGCCCATTGATGTGATGGATTACAGTAATTGATTTTTGAATGTTAAACGAGCCTTCTGTACCACCCCAGGAATACGTGGGATAAATCCCACTTGGTCGTGGTGTATAATTGTTTTTATACATTGTTGGATTTGACTTGCTAATAATTTCTTGAGGCTTTTTGCATCTATCTTCATGAGTGATATTGGTCTATCGTTTTACTTTCTTGAAATGTCTTTGTTTGCTTTTGGTATTATGATAATGTGGACCTCAGAGAATGAGTTAGGAAGTATTTCCTCTGCTTGTATTTCCTGGAAGAGGTTGAAGAGAACTGATATAAGTTCTTTCTTAAATATTTGGTAGAATTCACCACTGAACTCATCTGTGTTTGGTGCCTTCTGTTTTGGGAGGTTAATTATTGATTCAATTTCTTTAAAAGATATGGGCTTATTCAGATTACCTATTTCTTCTTGTGTGAGTTTTGGCAGATTGTGTCTTTCAAGGAATGAAATTTCAAGTAATTGAAAGGTAATGGAATTGATCCATTTTATCTAGGTTATCAAATTTGTGGGCATAAATTTGTTCATAATATTCCTTTATTATCCTTTAATGTTGTTACAGAGTCAATAGTGATGGCCCCTCTTTTATTTCTGGTATTAGTAATTTGTGTCTTCTCTCTTTTTTTTCTTAGTCTGGCTAGAGGTTTATCAATTGTATTGATCTTTTTAAAGAACCAGGTTTTGGTTTTGTTGATTTTCTCTACAGATTTCAGCTCTAATTTATTATTTATTTTCTTCTCCTTGCTTTGAATTTAAGTGGTGCTTTTTTCTTGTTTCCTAAATTAGAAGCTTAGATTAATAATGTTAGAGTTTTTTCCTAATACATGTATTCAATGCTTCTAATTTCCCTCAAAGCACTGCTTTTGCTGCACCCAACAAACTTTGATAAGTTGTATTTTCAACTTCATTTAGCTCAAAATATTTTAAGTTTCTCTATAGACTTCTTGGACATGTGTTATTTAGAAGTGTACTGATTCATCTCCAAGTATTTGGGAATTTCCAAGTAGCTTTCTGTTACTGATTTCTAACTTAATTTCATTGTGGTTTGAGAGTATACTTTGTATAATTTCTGTTCTTTTAAATTTGTTAAGGTGTGTTTTATGACCAAGAATATTGTCTTGAAAAATGTTATGAGTTTGAGAAGAGTGTATTCTGTTGTTGTTGGATGAGGTATTCTAGAGATTTCAATTAGACCAGTTGATTGATGCTACTGTTGAGTTCAACTATGTTCTTACTGATTTTCTGACTGCTGGATATATCCATTTCTGACAGAGGGCAGTTGAAATCTCCAACAGTAATAGTGGATTCATCTATTAGTCTTTGCCTTTTTGTCAGTTTTTGCTTCATGTATTTTGCTGCTCTGTCATTAGGTACAAACACATTAAAGATTGTTGTCTTCTTAGAGAATTGACTCATTTATCACTATGTAATTCTCCCTCTTTATCCCTGATAATTTTCCTTGCTTTAAATTTTAATTTTCCTACTTTGCCTGAATTAAATAGCTACTTCAGCTTTCTTTTGATTAGTGTTAACATGGTATATGTATCCTTCTCCCTCCTTTTTCTCCCTCCCTCAACCATATCTACTCTACTGATGACTACATCATTCTTCATTTCTGTTATATTGATATCCTTATGATTCCTTAGAACTTCCTTCTCTCTGCTGACATTACCCAACTGTCCATGCATGTTGTGTACTTTTTTTCATGAGAGCTCTAAGCATACTGACCATACTTATTTTAAATTCTCAGTATGATGATTCCAATCCCTGCCATTTATGAATCTGATTCTCTTGCTTAGTTTGTCTTTTCAAACTGTGCTTTTTGCCTTTTAGTATGCCTTATAGTTTCTGTTGTTGTGGAAAGTTGGACATGATAACCATTTGGACTGCGTAAAAGAAACTCCAGTGAGTGGGCCTTTGGCGATGTGGCAGTAATGTGGAAAGTGAGGGGAACCTTCTATACTCTTTTGATTAGATCTTAGTCTTTTAGTGATCATGGGATCCTGGTATGTGACCTGCACAACTGCTTCTCAGTCTTACTCCCCACCCCTCTTCCTCCATTTAGGTGAGACAGAAAGGCTAGAGGGAGGCAGAGTTGGGTATTTCCCTTACGCCAGTTGGTTAGGCTCTGGTAAAACCCAGTATAATTAAGCTCTAACAAAATAGTTTCCTTTGAGACCAGGCTTTTGTTAAGTACAGAATTCGGAGGGCACATTTCAAAATGGTTACCTTCCCCTCCCCTTGTTAGAAGAACAAGATTTTTCTCTGACATTCACTGTGAGAACTTGGTGGGGTTCCAGGAAGTAAAAGTGTGTCCCTGGCCTGGTCTCCAGGAGTTTTTATCTCTCAGGTTAGTCCATGCTCAGTCTCTAATAATTAGTGAATTACCCTTTAGGTATTCCTATCTGATGCTGGGCCCAGAAGTGGTTTCCAGGTGTTTTCTCCTCCAGGTAAACTGTGATTCTTTATATTTCTCTGTGTCTCTAGTTTTCAGGGTGATGGTTTTATCCTGTACCTCAGTTCTCTCATGGATCAAAGCATACTGTTTTCAGTTTTTCAGCATTTTTCTTTTTTTTTTTTTTTTGTATATTAGGATGGAAGTTATGACCTCATGATTTTTGCTTTAACTTGGAGCAATAAAACTATCTTAACGCATTTTAATGGTATCAACACCATCATCAGGTGATGCTTTGGAGACTGATTAGCCTGACATGTGAGGTATTACAAATAAAACCAAGGCTCTTACCAGACTGATCAACATTATTTTCCACATAGGTCTGACATAAAATCCTGCTTGATGTTACTGTGAAAATTTGGATCCAGACCTATTATTCTCATTAGGAATCAGATTGCCCTACTGGCTAGGGGAAAAGAAATATGGGTGGGTACCTGGGAGTAGAATAAATGACACTGTTTAAGTGGCAGTATTCACATTTTTATTGAGCAGTAAAAAATATATGTGGTCAACATTGTTACTTTCATTTGCAAATAAAAGAGTTGGGAAGTATAGAAACCTGTACTTAACTTTTTATCAAGAGTACTTATCATCAAATTACTCCCATCCAGGCTTCTGCAGGTCTGTAATTTTCTTTCCAATGTACAGGAGTATGTGGTGGGAATTCCAGTTGATAACATTTTTATTTAAAAAAAAAAAAAGAATCAGCATAGTCAAGTTGTCTTAGTGTTACGGATTTCTGGATTTTGTCCTTGGAGGAGGTCAGGATCTTCCCAAGGCCTGGGTCCTCGAATATTCTTCCAGTCATCAAAAGTGGAGTCTTTTATTTTCTATAGAGCCACAAATATTAGAGGATAAATATTAGTATAGGAGCCCTGTGGGTTCGATTAGGACCTCAGTGAATGAATGAATAAATGAGTAGAAAGAATTCAATAGGCCCTCACTTATAATTCTAATAAATAACTGCATATCAAGCTTAATAATTAAAGAAATGTCATATTTCTTAGGACTTAAAATTTTTCTTACTTCCTATTGATGTTACTGCCTATCTTTCCCCTCATCAGAATTAAACTATTAAAACAGAAAAACTCTATATTTTTTAAAAATTTATTTTATTAAATTATAGCTTATTTACAATGTTGTGTTAATTTCTGCTATACAGCAAAGTGATTCGGTTATACATATATATGTATATACACACACATACATTCTTTTTCATATTCTTTTCCATTATGATATATCACAAAATACTATAGCTCCCTGTGCTATACAGTAGGACCTGGTTGTTTATCCATTCTATATATAATAGTTTGCATCTGCTAATCAAAAACTCCCAATCCATCCCTCCCCCATGCTCCCCCTTGGCAGCCACAAGTCTGTTCTCTATGTCTGTGAGTCTGTTTCTGTTTTGTAGATGTGTTCATTTGCATCATATTTTAGATACCATAATAAGTGATATCATATGGTATTTGTCTTCCTCTTTCTGATTTACTTCACTTAGTATGATAATCTCTAGGTCCATCCATGTTGCTGCAAATGGCATTATTTCATTCTTTTTCATGACTGAGTAGTATTCCATTGTATATATTAATATGCACCACATCTTCTTTATCTATTCATCTGTTGATGGACATTTAGGTTGTTTCCATGTCTTGGCTATTGTGAATACTGCTGCTATGACATAGGGGTGCATGTATCTTTTAGAATTATAGTTTTCTCCAGATATATGCTCAGGATTGCTGGATCATATGGCAACTCTATTTTTAGTTTTTTGGGGAACCTCCATACTGTCTTCCATAGTGGCTACACCAATTTACATTCCCACCAACAGTGTACAAGGGTTATCTTTTCCCTAAACCCTCTTCAGCATTTGTTATTTGTAGATTTTTTTAATGATGGTCATTCTGACCTCTGTGAGGTGGTACCTCATTGTAGTTTTAACTTGCGTTTCTTGAATAATGTACATGTTTTATTTTTGAGAGCACAAAGAAAGGGAAGAAGCTGGGAAAACAAAACTCAAGGTCCGAACGCTAATCCAGCATAATAATGACTAGCATGGGTTAACATGGGTGATGGCAGTAAATGAAGAGAACAAAAGTGGAGAATCTAGAGTCTGCTAGAAGGAATAGAGACCAAGATGATTTGTTCTGCACCTAAGAAATGAGCCTGGGCTTAAGAATGAAAAGATATTCCCCATAGCTGCCATAAGCAAAGCTCTTTTGGGGCAATAAAAACTAGCTTCAACCACAGTTTGGATCACCATATCTTTAGTTAGTGTGAAGTGTCTCTCAAGCACAGGAATGAAAATAGGAAAAAAGGGAAGAACATAAACCTTTCTTTACCCTTCTGACACCACTCTGACAGTAACTTTCATATATCTGCTTTGGTTATTCTGGAATAATTAAGTGCACAAGATAGAAAAAGAAACACAGAGAACACAGGACAGCTTTTATTCAGAGACAGGGAAAATGATATCAATTTACCTTGACACTTGGATACTAAGCACTACTGTTTTACTAACAAGCTATATAACCCTGGGCTAGTGATTTGAGCTATCTGGGCACTAATTCTCTCAAAAGTAATAATGAAAAGGCTAGACCAAATGGTCTATATAATTTCTTCAGCTCTCAAACTCTACGGCTTCTAAAAGAACTTTAAGGAACGTCCACTCCCAGACAAACCCTCCATAGATATATACTGAGAAGTAGCAAATTAGAGGTTTTGACAAGATAATGGGGAAATAGTAAATGAACCATTCTCTAAATTTCACTTACAGTTTTACCAGGAGTTTACTAAATCTACATAGATGAACAAAATTCTACTAATTTAGTGTCAAGAACAGAGTAAATTATTTTCACGTATAGTTATGAAATGATACAAAGTTATAAAAAGGTTTTAAGAAAGAATAATGGCCTTCACTCAGATAACATAAGACCTATATGCTCAAGAGAATTTGAGAATAATTCTTAAATGGGATGCAAGGTTGGCAGAACAACTTCATGCAAAAGTGGTCCAGTCCCAAACTAAACTAAAAAACAACAACAATAAAACAAAAACAAACAACAACAACAAAAAAGTGGTCTAGTCTTAAGCTCTGACGAGATCCTCTGGGTGAACAATTTGGAGACTGAATGCCACAGTTTGAGGGGTTTAGGAAACGTCAAAACCTTTCTACAGATCCTCCCTTATGAAGCATAAAATCAAGCTCAAAATGATCAGCCAATGATTGAAATGCTAAAATGAGAATCAACACTCTACACACGTCTCTTCAATGTATATTGTTCACAATGTCCACCTTTCAATCAAAAATGACCAAACATGAAAAGAAATGGGAAAATATGATCAGAGATGGAGAACACCCTCTCTCTCCACATCCTATAATAAAACATGCTATTAAGCTCTTTGATTTCGTTAATAAGATAGGTGGAAAATGATACCTCGCTATAATTTTAATTAACATTCCTATTATAAGTTGAGCATCTCTTTATCTGTTTAAAAATGATATTTATTTCCTTGTCTCTGAACTCATTACATGCTCTGCCCATGTTCCTACTGATCAAGTGAGTTGTTGAAATTTTCCATACTGATTTGCTCTTCATATTTAAATAAATTAATTCATCGTGTTAAGATAAAAAATATTTTTAGAATTTCACATTTAACTAGTAACTTTATATACACTATTTTTTTTAGGTTGAACTTTTGAACTTTTGAATTTTTATGTATGAATTCTGCAATCTTTACTTTTAAAGCTTCTGGGTTTTCTATATTTAAATAGGGTTTTCTGACTCAAGACCACTAAAAAGAATCTTCATTGTTTACTCCTAGTACTTTTACCTTTTGTTTCTTATTTTTAAATTCTTGATCCATCTAGAATATGGATATGAAACAGTATATGAAATATAGATCCATCTTTATTTTCTTTTCAAACGACTACATAGTTGTTCCAATAACATATATTTAAGGTAAATATTTTTTTCCTGTACTGATAATAATTTGAATTTACCTTAAAGCAGATAGAACCAGTCACTGACTAGGAAGATTGCTACATTAGCATACTGTACCTCATACTCGGACTCCAATGACACTTTATTCATTTTCAGTTTTTTTTCTAACTCAGGATCAATCTGTAGAAAAGAAAGAGCAGCCATAAGTTATTTAAGTCTGTTAGATCCCATTTTCAATTTTAAAAAGTAATATAAGGCATGGCTGGGATGGCATGGCAGATTACAAAAGCATGGGAAAATCTCCACAAAACATACAATTGCATAATGATAACTAATATAGTACTACCACCACTACTACAACTAATAGCAGCTAATATTTACTGAGGACTTGGTATATGCCACGTATTTTGACATTTATTACCTCCTTTAATCCTCAAAAAATTCTATGACATAAGTATTAGTATTATGATCAAAGTAAGGATAATGGAATACAGGGAGTTTGAATAGCTTGTCAAAGAGGCAGAACTTGGCTTTGAGCCTCGGCCCTCTGCCTCCAGAGTCTATGCTATTAACCACCACAATAAATTATGTTATTACATAGAATCATTACAAAAATACTAATAAATGTAACACTGCTCTTGAAAACAAAAAAGAACATTTTATATACACCAGAAATTAAAAAGTTAGCTATGAAAAAATTAGACAGGATTCCATAGTGGTAAACAGAAACTGATGCCACGTTACCTGTGTGTAGCAAAGTCTTTAGGAAAGAAGAATGTGATTGCTGAAATTAATTAACAACCATCACCATCAACAAAACCCAAATTAAATTCAGTGGAATAGCTGAATAATGACTAACACAGCTTAAGACCAAAGTAGTACACAAGAAACACAACATGAGGATTCCACTAGAATGATGCACAAACAGATGGGATAAATGAAAGAAAAGGCATATTATGAAAGCTAGATCCAAAACAGGTCTATTAGGGGTTTCAGAATTACAGGATAAAGAGAATGGAGGAAGGGCAATAACTAATCAATAATTAATGAATAATATATAAAAATACATGATTCCTCAGACTGAAAGAGCACAATAAAAAATAACCACAACAGGAATTCCCTGGTGATCCAGTGCTTAAGATTCATTGATTTCACTGTTGTGGGCTGAAGTTCGATCCCTGGTCAGGGACCTAAGACCCTATAAGCCATGAGGCGCAGCCAAAATAAGTAAATAAATAAAATTTAAAAATAACCACAACAAAACAAAGCCAGCCCACTCTTCATCAACTAATAGTAAAGCCTCAGGATATTAAGGATAAAAAGAAAATCTCAAAAGCAAAAAGAGTGAAAAGACAAAGGGATGAGGATTAGAAAAAAGACTTCATCAGCAACTTAAAACGCTAAAATAAAATGAAATTATATCTACAATGTTGATATTAAAAGGATTACTTTGAACCTCAGTTTTTTTGGGGGAGGGTTTGGGTTTTTTTTGTGGTACGCGGGCCTCTCACTGCTGTGGCCTCTCCCGCTGTGGAGCACAGGCTCCAGACGTGCAGGCTCAGCGGCCATGGCTCATGGGCCCAGCCGCTCCACAGCATGTGGGATCCTCCTGGATCGGGGCACGAACACATATCCCCTGCATCAGCAGGTGGACTCTCAACCACTGCACCACCAGGGAAGCCCTGAACCTCAGTTTTATTTTGACTATTTTCTCTCTTCTTTCTCAGCTTCTACTTGATTGGGTTTTTCTCAATCAGTGTTTTGAGTGGTGGAAATACATACAAACATATCAACAATCTCAGTAACTGCTGAACTCATCTATTAACTAATAAAGATTTTCTGACTGACATTTTTAGAAATCCAGTTATATATTACTTACAAAAAATGCACTTAAAAAAAAGAATGAAAACACAAGATTGAAGGCAGAGGTTACAAAAAATGATACACTACACACACACACACAAAACTGGTGGGGGCAGGAGGATCAATACATAACAATATTTTTAATGGACAAAACAGAATTCAAGGCAAACAGCATCAAAAAGGAACATTTAGGACTTCCCTGGCGGTCCAGTGGTTAGGACTCCGCGCAATGCGCGGGTTCAATCCCTGACTGGGGAGCTAGGATCCTGCATGCATGAGGCACGGCCAAAAAAAAAAAAAATTCAATACTGGAAAATGGAACAATTTTTAAAGAAAATGTTAGAATTATTAAATATTATGTGACTATATTGCTTTGAACTGTATGCAGCAAAATGGATAAAAATTTAAGAAATAAATACACAAAACATCCTAAAGGAGCTTAACATACCTCTCCCAGAAACTAAGTGATCAAGCAGATTATAAATAAAATTATTGAAGATGAGTAAAGTGATTAAGTTCTTTCTAATAGATATATATAGAATTTTGAGCTCAGCAAATTTGGATTGCTATTTTCTCCTCAAACACACACAAAATATTAATAAAAATTAAACTTATTATAGGGCATAATGGAAAACTAGGCAAATTCACATATAAAAAATCGTCATATATAACATATTCAATGACTACAATCGATAATATTTAAAATCAATAGCAAAGAGATAACTGCAGAAAGAATCCATATATATGGAAGCTGAAAACGTTTTAAAATACATTAACATGTTAGAGAAGAAATCAAAATGAAAATTACAAAGTATTTACAAGTGAAGAGCTATCTGTTGCATGATCTTTTTCATTCTAATAGGTTTAATCTTCTTGTGTATAAAATTTCTTGGTAGAGAACATTTCATCTGCACATAATGACATTTTCACTCCTTTCTATCTAAACCCACTTAGTTCAGATTAGCTCAAGATGGCAGAGTGGAAGGATGTGAGCTCGCCCCCTTCTTACAAAAATACCAAAATCACTACTGTAGAATAATCATCAACAAAAAAACACAGGAATCTACTAAAAATGATACCCTACATCCAAAGACAAAGAAGCCACAATAAGATGGGAGGAGGGGGCGCAATCGTGATAAAATCAAACCCCATACCCACCCGATGGGTGACCCACAAACTGGAAAATAATTATACCACAGAAGTTATCCCACAGGAGTGAAAATTCTGAGCCCCAAGTCAGGCTTTCCAGCCTGGGCATCCAGCAATGGGAGAAGGAGTCCCCAGAGAATCTGGCTTTGAAGGCCAATGGGGTTGATCACAGGACTTCCACAGGTCTGGGGAAAACAGAACTCCACTCTTGGAGGGCATACATAAAGTCCTGAGGGTACCAGGACCCAGAGGAAAAAAGCAGTGACCCCAGAATAGACTGGGTCAGACCTACCTGCTAGCATTGGAGGGTCTCCTGGGGAGGCAGGGGGTGTCTGTGGTTCAGTGCGGGGACAAAGACACTAGCAGCAGTTCTTGGAACTACTCATTGGCATGAGCCCTCCCAAAGGCCGCCATTACCACCAAACAGCCTGTAGCCTCCAGTGCTGGATCACCTCAGGCCAAATAACCAATGGCACGGGAACACAGCCCTTCCCATCAGCACACAAGTGGCTTAAAGTCTCCCTGAGCACAGCCCTGCCCACCAGAGGGACAAGACCCAGCTCCCCACCACTGGGAACCAGTCCCTCCCATCAGGAACCCTGCACAGGCCTCTTAGACAGCCTCATCCACCAGAGGGCAGACAACAGAAGCAAAAACTACAATCCTGCAGCCTGTGGAATGGAAACTGCATTCACAGAAATCTAGTCAAAACGAGAAGGCAGAGGAATATGTCCCAGATGAAGGAACAAAATGAAACCCCAGAAGAAAAATTAAGTGGAGTGGAGATAGCCAAGCTACTAGAAAAAGAATTCAGAATAATGACAGTGAAGATGATCCAAGATCTTGGAAAAAGAATAGAGGCAAGGATTAAGAAGATGCAAGAAATGTTTAACAAAGACCTAGAAGAATTAAGAACAAACAGAGATGAACAATATGATAACTGAAATGAAAAATACATTTGAAGGAATCAACAGTACAATAAGTGAGTCAGAAGAACAGATAAGTGACCTGAAAGACAGAATGGTGGAAATCATTGCCACAGAACAGAATAAAGAAAATAGAATGAAAGAAATGTAGACAGTCTAAGAGATCTTTTAAATGCACCAACATTCCCATTATAGGGGTCCCAAAAGGAGAAGAGAGAAAGGACCTGAGAAAATATTTGAGGAGATAATAGCTGAAAACTTCACACAGTCATCCAAGTCCAGGAAGCACAAAGAGTCCCAGGCACATAAACCCAAGGAGGAACACGCCAAGACTCCTAGTAATGAAACTGACAAATACTAAAGACAAAGAAAAAATATTAAAAGTAACAAGTGAAAAACAACAAATAACATACAAGGGAACTCCCATAAGGTTATCAGCTGATTTCTCAGCAGAAACTCTGCAGGCCAGAAGGAAGTAGCACAATATACTGTATTTAGAGTGATGAAAGGGAAGAACCTACGACGAAGAATACTCTACCCAGCAAGCCTCTCATTCAGATTTGATGGAGAAATCAAAGGCTTTACACACCCCAATATGTTCACTGCAGCACTATTTACAACAGCCAGGTCATGGAAGCAACCTAAATATTCATTGACAGATGAATGGATAAAGAAGATGTGGTACATATATACAATGGAATATTACTCAGCCATAAAAATGAATGAAATTGGGTCATCTGTAGAGACGTGGACGGACCTAGACACTGTCATACAGAGTGAAGTAAGTCAGAAGGAGAAAAACAAACATTGTAAATTAATGTATATTTGTGGAATCTACAAAAACTTCACAGATGAACCAGTTTGTAAGGCAGAAACAGAAACACAGAGGTAGAGAACAAACATATGGGCATCAAGAGGGGAAAGGGCGGGTGGGATGAACTGGGAGATTGGGACTAACATATATACACTAATATGTATAAAATAGGTAACTAATGAGAACCTGTTGTATAGCACAGGAAACTCCACTTCACTGTAGAGAAGAAGCAAACAACCCTGTAAAACAACTATATCCCAATTTAAAAAAAAAAAAAAGAAACTTTACAGACAAGCAAAAGCTGAGAGAATTCAGCACCACCAGACCAGCTCTGCAACAAATGCTAAAGGAACTTCTCTAGATGGGAAAGAAACTAGAAAGTTAAAACAATCTTGTACCTATACAGACTGCTATATCAAAACCTCACAGGAGGGATTTCGCTGGTGGCAGAGTGATTAAAAATCCACCTGCCAATGCAGACGACATGGGTTCAAACCCTGGTCTGGGAAGATCCCACATGCCACAGAGCAACTAAGCCCATGTGCCACAATTACTGAGCCTGTGCTCTAGAGCCCATGAGCCACAGCTACTGAAGCCTGTGCACCTAGAGTCTGTGCTCCGCAACAAGAGAAGCCATCGCAATGAAAAGCCTGCACACCACAACAAAGAGTAGCCCCCGCTGGCCACAACTAGACAAAGCCCGTGCACAGCAACAAAGAACCAATGCAGCCAAAAATAAATAAATAAATTAATTAATTAATTAAAAACAAAAAAACCTCATGGGAACAGCAAACCCCAAAACTATAAACAGATACACACACAAAAAAGAAAAAGCAACACAAACAGAACAATAAAGATAGCCATCAAACCACAAAAGAACAAAAGAGAAAGGGAAGAAAAAAGACCTACAAAAACAAACCCCAAACAATTAAGAAAATGGCAATAGCAATTTACATACCAATAATTACCTTAGTACAGTGGAGAAAGGACAGCCTCTTCAATAAGTGGTGCTAGGAAAACTGGACAGGTACATGTAAAAGTATGAGATTAGATCACTCCCTAACACCATACACAAAAATAAGCTCAAAAGGGATTAAAGACCTAAATGTAAGGCCAGAAACTATCAAAATCTTAGAGGTAAACATAGGCAGAACACTCTATGACATAAATCACAGCAAGATCTTTTTTGACCCACTTCCTAGAGAAATGGAAATAAAAATAAACAAATGGGACCTAATGAAACTTCAAAGCTTTTGCACAGCAAAGGAAACCATAAACAAGACCAAAAGACAACCCTCAGAATGGGAGAAAATATTTGCAAATGAAGCAACTGACAAAGGATTAATCTCCAAAATTTATAAGCAGCTCATGCAGCTCAATATCAAAAAACAAACAACCCAATCCAAAAATGGGCAGAAGACTTAAATAGACATTTCTCCAAAGAAGATATACAGACTGCCAACAAACACATGAAAGAATGCTCATCATCATTAATCATTAGAGAAATGCAAATCGAAACTACAATGAGATATCATCTCACACCAGTCAGAATGGCCATCATCAAAAAATCTAGAAACAATAAATGCTGGAGAGGGTGTGGAGAAAAGGGAACACTCTTGCACTGTTGGTGGGAATGTGAATTGGTACAGCCACTATGCAGAACAGTACGGAGGTTCCTTAAAAAACTACAAATAGAACTATCATATGACCCAGCAATCCCACTACTGGGCATATACCCTGAGAAAACCAAAATTCAAAAAGAGTCATGTACCAAAATGTTCATTGCAGCTCTATTTACAATAGCCCGGAGATGGAAACAACCTAAGTGCCCACCATCGGATGAATGGATAAAGAAGATGTGGCACATATATACAATGGAATATTACTCAGCCATAAAAAGAAACGAAATTGAGCTATTTGTAATGAGGTGGATAGACCTAGAGTCTGTCATACAGAGTGAAGTAAGTCAGAAAGAAAAAGACAAATACCATATGCTAACACATATATATGGAATTTAAGAAAAAAAATGTCATGAAGAACCTAGGGGTAAGGCAGGAATAAAGACGCAGACCTACTAGAGAACGGACTTGAGGTTATGGGGAGGGGGAAGGGTGAGCTGTGACAGGGCAAGAGAGAATCATGGACATATACACACTAACAAACGTAGTAAGGTAGATAGCTAGTGGGAAGCAGCCGCATGGCACAGGGATATTGGCTCAGTGCTTTGTGACAGCCTGGAGGGGTGGGATAGGGAGGGTGGGAGGGAGGGAGACGCAAGAGGGAAGACATATGGGAACATATGTATATGTATAACTGATTCACTTTGTTATAAAGCAGAAACCAACACACCATTGTAAAGCAATTATACCCCAATAAAGATGTTAAAAAAAAAAAAGCAGCAGAATACACATTCTTTTCATGTGCACATGGAACATTCTCCAGGATTGACCACATGCTGGGCCACAAAGCGAGCCTCGGTAAATTTAAGAAAACTGAAATCATATCAAGCATCTTTTCCAACCACGCTATGAGATTAGAAATCAACTACAAGAAAAAAAAACTGTAAAAAACACAAATGTGGAGGCTAAACAATATGCTACTAAACCACCAATGGATCACTGAAGAAATGAAAGAGGAAATCAAATAATACCTAGCGACAAATGGAAACAAAAGCACAACGAATCAAAACATATGGGATGCAGCAAAAGCAGTCTAATAACCAATGGGGTGGGAACACAGCCCCGCCCATCAGCACACAAGTGGCTTAAAGTCTCCCTGAGCACAGTCCTGCCCACCAGAAGGACAAGACCCAGCTCCACCCACCACTGGACGGGAACAGGCCCCTCCCATCAGGAAGCCTGCACAAGCCTCCTAGACAGTTTCGAGCAATACAATCTTACCTCAGGAAACAAGAAAAATTTCAAACAACCTAACCTTACAGCTAGAGCAACTAGAGAAAGAAGAACATAAAGATCAGAGAAGGAAAGAAATCATAAAGATCAGAGCAGAAATAAATGAAATAGAGATGAAAAAAACAATAGCAAAGATCAATGAAACTAAAAGCTGGTTCTTTGACAAGATAACAAAATTGATAAACCTTTAGCCAGACTCATCAAGAAAAAAATGGAGAGGACTCCAATCAGTAAAATTAGAAATGAAAAAGGAGAATTTAAGATGGACACCACAGAAATGTAAGGATCATAAGAGACTACTACAAGCGACTATATGCCAATAAAATGGACAACCTGGAAGAAACAGATAAATTCTTAGAAAGGTACAAGCTCCCAAGACTGAACCAGAAAAAAACAGAAAACATGAACAGCCCAATCACAAGTATGGTAAGTACCCTACATACGAGCCTTCAAGTTGCCATCTTTCAAAGATGCAAACTTATGTTCACATGTCTAATCACATAAGTTACTTCACGTGTCTGGTGTACATTGTCACATGAATGCATCCTCTACAAGTGGTTGTGCTTTTGTGTACCTTACTATACAGTACTGTATAGAGTACAGTAGTACAGTATCTTTATTTCAAGCCCAGGATGTCTGGAAGCAAGTGTAAAAGGAGCGGGTGATGTAGCTGGCACTGCTAAGAAGTGCCAAGAGATAACAATGGAAACAAAAGTGAAAAAAATTGAGAGTGAAGCGAGGAGAAAAGATGGTAGACGTCACTTGTTCTTATAACATGAATCATTCAACCATCAGCACAATTCTAAAGAACAAAGACAAGATCATGGAATATGAGAAGTGTGCTGTGCCGATGATGTCGACAATAATATCAAAGAAGTGTGGAAGAATGATGGAAGAGATGGAGAAACTTCTCAGTGTATGGATGCAGGATCAGCAACAGTGTTGAGCCCCACTCAGCTTTATGCTGATTCAAGACAAAGCTAAAAGCCTTTACAAAGACTTGAAGAAGAAACACGGCAAAGAATCAGAGGGCACATCTTTTAATGTCAGCAATGGCTGGTTTCACGGGTTCAAGGTTAGAGCCAAACTTCACAACGTAAAAGTAAGTGGCAAGGCAGTGAGTGCAGATACGGTAGCTGCCCAGGAATTTCCTGAAACTCTTTGAGAAATTACTGATGAAGGCGTGTATTCAACAGAGAAGGTTTTTAATGTGGATGAGATAGTACTGTACTGGAAGAGGATGGCAGACCAAAGTTACATCAGTAAGGAGGAAAAGTTAATGCCAGGCTATAGAGCAGCAAAGGGCAGACTAACTCTATTGATTGGTGGCAGTGCTTCCCGCAGTATGAAGCTGAAGGCTCTCTTAGTTTATTATTCAGAGAACCCAAGAGCCCGTAAAAACAAAGCCAAGGGATCTCTTCCTGTTGTGTGGAAGAGTAACCCCAAAGCCTGGGTTACACAGGCCATTTTCTAGAACTGGTTTTTCCACCACTTTATCCCGGAGGTAGGGAAATATTGCTTGGAGAAGGACATCCCATTCGACATTCCTTTGCTGCTTGACAGTGTTCGGGGCCAACCCCCATTCATGGATGACTTTCATCCCAACGTCAAAGTAGTACATCTGCCACCAAATACTATATTGTTCATTCAACCTATGGACCAGGGCGTTATAGTGACTTTCAAGAAATATTATTTACATCACACTTTTCGCAGTAAAGGCGAGTGACAGGAATCAGGGACCACCTTGTGACAATTTTGGCAGGACTACAAGGCCATAAAAACACTGACTTTGCATGGCGTGAGGTTACGGCCATCACCACGAATAGGGTTTGGAAGAACCTTTGCCTGCAGTTTGTTCACGATTTTCATGGATTTGAGAAGGTGGATGAGGAGCCCAAAGAGGTCTTCAGCAACTCAGTGACCCTAAGCAAGAAGCTGGAGCTAGATCTGCAACAGGATGGCTTCATTGAATTCCTTGCTGTGCAACACAAGGAGGTTACAGTACTAATTGAAGACTTGATGGAATTGGAGGCCCAGAGAAAGGACAAAGAGAGACAAGAGGAAGAAGTAACTGAAGAACCGAAGAGATTCACAACAAGGGAAATGGCAAGGGGATTTTCTTTATTTGAGGAGGCACTGTTAGGTTTTGAGGCACAGGACCCAAACATAGAATGGTGCACAAAGGTTGCAGCAGACGTTCAGAATTCAGTCCAGTGCTACCATATCATCTATGACAAGAAAAAAAGAGCTACTACCCAGACATCAATGGATCATTTTTTCAAGAGGGTGGATAGAACTGAATCCAGCAAGGAACCAGAACCTGCGCCATCAACATCAGGCGTGAGTGAAACTGCACCTTGCCCTCCACCTCCTACTGCTGACGATCCTTCCTCCTATTGCTCTACCATCGCCCCCCTCCTCTCCCTCCTCCAGTCAGTAACTCTTCTTGCCTGTTCACTTGATGCCAGCCTCTGTGTCAGCTGTTGTACTGTACTACTGTACTTTTCAAGGTACTGTACTGTAAGATTAAAAATGCTTTAGTTTTTTGAGATGTTTGATTTTTACGTATTATTTGTGTGAAAAGTATTATAAACCTATTACAGTACAGTACTATATAGCCGACTGTGTTAGTTAGGTACCTAGGCTAACTTTGTTGGATTTACGAACAAAGTGGACTTACAAATGCACTCTTGGAACAAAACTCATTCATGTGTAGGGGACTTACTGTACTGAAATTGAAACTGTGATTGAAAAACTCCCAACAAACAAAAACCCAGGACCAGATGGCTTCACAGGCAAATTCTATCAAACATCTAGAGAAGAGTTAACACCTATCCTTCTGAAACTGTTCCAAAAAAATTGCACAGGAAGGAAAACTCCCAAACTCATTCTATGAGTCCACCATAGCCCTAATACCAAAACCAGACAAACATATCACAAAAAAAGAAAATTACAGGCCAATGTCACTGATGAACACAGACACAAAAATCCTCAACCAACTACTAGCAATCTGAATCCAACAATACATTAAAGGATTACACACCATGATCAAGTGGGATTTATCACAGGGATGCAAGGATTTTTCAGTATCCACAAATCAATCAGTGTGATACACCACATCAACAAACTGAAGAATAAAAACCATATGATCATCTCAATAGATGAAGAAAAAGCTTTTGACAAAATTCAGCACCCATTTATGAAAAACAGTCTCCAGAAAGTGGGCATAGAGGGAACCATACCTCAACATAATAAAGGCCGTATACTACAAACCTACAGCTATTCAGTGTTCAAAAGCTAAAAGCAGGGACTTCCTTGGTGGTCCAGTGGGTAAAACTTCACACTCCCAATGTAGGGGGCCCGGGTTCAATCCCTGGTCAGGGAACTAGATCCCGCATGCATGCCGCAACTAAGAGTCCACATGCCACATCTAAAAAGTCTGCATGCCGCAATGCGGAGCCCGCGTGCCTCAATGAAGACCCAGCACAGCCAAAATAATAATTTAAAAATAAATAAATATTTCAAAAAAAAGCTGAAAGTATTTCCTCTAAGATCAGGAAGAAGACAAGGATGTCCACTCTCATCACTTTCATTCAACACAGTTTTGGAAGTCCTAGCTGTGGCAATCAGAGAATAAAAAGAAATAAAAGGAATCCAAATTAGAAAAGAAGTAAACTGTCACTGTTTGCAGATGACATGATTCTGTACATAGAAAATCCTAAAAACGCTACCAGAAAACTACTACAGCTCATCAATGAATTTGGTAAAGTTGCAGGTTACAAAATTAATACACAAAAATCTGTTGCATTTCTATACACTAACAACGAAAGATCAGAAACAGAAATTAAAGAAAAAATCCCATTTACCACCACATCAAAAAGAATAAAATACCTAGGAATAAACCTACCTAAGGAGACAAAAGACCTGTACTCTGAAAACTATAAGACACTGATGAAAGAAATCGAAGACGACACAATAGAGGGAAAGATATACCATATACTTGGATTGGAAGAATCAATGTTGTCAAAATAAGTATACTAACCAAGGCAATCTAGATTCAATGCAAACCCTATCAAATTACCAATGGCATTTTTCACAGAACTAGAACAAAAAATCTTAAAATTTGTATGGAGACACAAAAGACCCTGAATAGTGAAAGCAATCTTGAGAAAGAAAAATGGAGCTGGAAAATTCAGGCTCCCCAACTTCAGACTAAACTACAAAGCTACAGTCATCAAAACAGTCTGGTACTGGCACAAAAATAGAAATATAGATCAATGGAACAGGATAGAAAGCCCAGAAATAAACCCACGCACCTATGGTCAATTAATCTATGACAAAGGAGGTAAGACTATACAATGGAGGAAAGACAGTCTCTTCAAGAAATGGTGCTGGGAAAACTTGACAGCTACCTGTAAAAAAATGAAATTAGAATGCTCTTTAACACCATACACAAAAATAAACTTAAAATGGATTAAAGACCTAAATATAAGACTGGACACACACAACGTATTACAGGAAAACATAGGCAGAACACTCTCTGACATAAATCACAGCAATATCCTTTTCAATCCATCTCCCAGAGTAATGGAAATAAAAACAAAAATAAACAAATGGGACCTAATGAAATTTAAAAGCTTTAGCACAGCAAAGGAAACCATAAACAAAACAAAAAGACAACCCACAGAATGGGTGCAAATATTTTCAAACAATGCAACAACAAAGAATTAGTCTCCAAAATTTATGAACATCACATGCAGCTTAATATCATAAACACAAATAACCCAATCAAAAAATAGGCAGAAGACCTAAGTAGACATTTCTCCAAAGAAGACATACAAATGGCAAGAGGTGCATGAAAAGATGTTCAGCATCACTGATTATTAGAGAAATGCAAATCAAAACTACAGTGAGATATTACCTCACATAAGTCAGAATGGCTATCATCAAAAAATCCACAAACAACAAATGCTAGAGAGGGTGTGGAGAGAAGGGAACCCTCCTACACTGTTTGTTGGAATGTAAATTGGTGCAGCCACTGTGGAGAACAGTATGGAGATTCCTTAAAAAACTAAAAATAGAGGTACCATATGATCCTGCAATCCCACTCCTGGGTATATATCTGTAGAAAAACATGGTCCAAAAGGATACACGCACCCAAATGTTCATTGCAGCACTGTTTACAATAGCCAAAACATGGAAGAAACCTAAATCTCCAACGACAGATGAATGGATAAAGAAGATGTGGTACATATATACAATGGGATATTACTCTGACATTAAAAAGAATGAAATAATGCCATTTGCAACAACAGGGATGGACCTAGAGATCACCATACTGAGTGAAGTAAGTCAGACAAAGACAAATATTGTATAATACTGCTTATATGCAGAATCTTAAAAACAAATGATACAAATGAACTTATTTACAAAACAGAAACAGACTCACGACTTAGAGAATGAATTTATGGTTGGGGGGGTGGGGAGGCTGGGGGGTGGAAAGGATAGTTAGGGAGTTTGAGATTGACATGTACACACTGCTATATTTAAAATGGATAACCAACAAGGACCTACTGTATAGCACAGGGAACTCTGCTCAATATTATGTAACAACCTAAATGGGAAAAGAATTTGAAAAAGAACAGCTACATATATATGTATAACTGAATCACTTTGCTGTACACCTGAAACTAACACAATATTGCTAACCAACTACAGTTCAATATAAAATAAAATTTAAAAAAAGTGTGCTGTTCAATTTTATAGGCTATGCTGTCCAAAATATTACTTAAAAAGCTTTAATAGGAATGCTTTTAATGTTTCTCTATTAAGAATATTTACTATGATTACTGCTTGTTAAAGAGAATTCAACAAGGTAGTTAAATCAACACCCAAAAATCAAAGGGCATGGATCCACATACAAAATCAATATAGTTTCTTTATGCAAGTAAAAACCAATTAGAAAATGTAAGAGAAAGAAGAATACATAGCCAGAATAGTCTCATCTATTTAGAAAATTAAATTCATAGCTAAAAACATTTTGAAAAAGAAAACGAGATGCCCAGATGGTTTCACTGGCAAACTTCTATAAAATATTTAAGGAAGAAGTAACACCAGTTCTACATAATCAATTCCAGAAAATAAAAAAGAGGAAACACTTCCCAACTCATGTTATGAAGTCAACATTATCCCAATACCAAAACCAGACTGTTGGGGAGGAACAATTTTCCCTTCTTCCCTTCTAGGGTCGTTGGCTGGTTTAATAATTAAACTGACATAAAACAGATTTAACAGGAGAAAAACGTTTAATTATGTATGTATGGGAGCCCCACAAACACATAAGACTCACAGGTAGTCAACTTAGACTTATATGCCATCCTGAGCTAAGGGGGTAGGGGTCTGGGGCTTCAAAGAGGAAGAAGCAGGAAGATGAGAAGACCAAATGTTTGGTAAACAAACGTTTCCATGCCATGCAGATAAGTCCTTCTGATATAAAAAGTTCTCTCTCATAATAGCTATCTTCCTGTACAGGCTTCCTACCTAAATCCTTTTGGGCAGTTAAGGAAGAGATAAAAAGCTTTTCCTGAGTCTGTTGGGTCATAATTGCCTTCAGCTTAAAACAATCCACATGCCAAAGTGGCACATTGTGGGGTGGTGTATTCTGCTCCCCATCAAGACCAAAACAGTAGAAGGAAAAAAAAAAAATCTGTAGATCACAACAGTCTCTAGTGAAACTTCTAGTGGAAGAGTAAGACTACAGCTCCCAAACTAATGGAACAACAGCAAAATAATATAATGTTATTAATCCAAAAGAGAACAACAAGACAGAAATAATTATAACAATAGCACATAAAAGGAAGGCATATTTAAACCCAAATATATTTTAAAATTACATTAAATGGAAATATATTTAATGAGCCAATTATAAAACAAAACTATTAAAACATATTTTCTGTTTATAAGAGATATATCTAAAACTTAAGTTTACAGAAAGGTTGAGATTAAAAAGAAAGCTGGTGAAGCCATATTAATATCCAACAAAATAGGTTGTAAGGGGAAAAAGCATTATTACCACGCAAAGTTTCATTACAATGAAAATTCAATTCACCAGAAGACATAATAATTCTGAAATTATATGTACCTAAAAGCACGGTGAAATAGGCAAACAGTCATAATGAGAGATGTTAACACAATTCTCTTGATAGGAGAACAGATATAAAAAGTCAAAAACACAGAAATTTGAAAAAACACAAATAACAAACTTGACCAAATGAATGTATAAACTTTTAGTATGTACCCAACAACATACTTTTATTATGTACCCAACAAGCATACATCATTCATACAAACTGATCATGTGTTAGCTCATAAAGCCAGTCTCAACAAATATCAAAAGAAAGAACTCAATGAAAATTTTCTTTGATTACAACACACTCAAGTTAGAAATCAATAAAAAATAGTAACTAGAAAATTCCCGATGTTTATAAGTTAAGGAAAACCACTTCGAAATAGCTCACGGATAAATAAAAACAAATTTAATTCGATTGATTATGAATATATTACATATTAAAACTTTCATGACATAGCCATGGCCATGCTTAAAAGGAAATTCATCACATTACAAGCATATATTACAAAAGAAGATGGAATTAATCATCTTCTTAATTGCAGTTTTGAGAGTCAAGATGTCTTTTGTTTATGATTCTCTGCCCAGGCAGTCCATGGCTCAGGGGTCTGTGAGCTAGTCTTGCCCTAGAGAAACAACCTGAGTTTCTACATTAATGATGATATCTATAATAGCAATTTTAGTACATTAATAATGTTACTAACAACGGCAATTTTTTAGTCATCTGACTCTGGTTGATTAGTGTTCAGTTAGCTCAAGATTGAGGTCAGATGGGACAAGAAAGGGACTAGAGTTCTGGATAGAGAGATTAATCAGACTCAATACAAGAACTTTTAGGGGGACTCAGTTTCATCATCACGAAAATTTCAAATTCATCACATAATTAGGTAACAATTCATAACACACCCACCAAAACAGCTTTAAAAAACAAAATGAGGAAAACTACCCCAACCTATAATAGCAAGTATTGGCAAGTATTTGGAGCCTGGGGTACAAAAAACTGTTAGCAGTGTTGACTGAAAGAAAAACGCACAATATAAGAGCTCTCGGTTGAGTATCCAGTGTCTCACTGAGGACTATAGCCCAGGAGACAACCTCCCAGATAAATCTGAAGAATTGCTCTGAAGAGGTAGGGGAAGAGGCTAGTATATAGAGAGTATATATATGGCTAAGGAATACGTGCAATCAAGCATACATCTCGGTAGAAGGTTATTGCTAGTCGTGAGGAAGAGACATCTCAGTTAATGATTTTAGTGCTCTTCTGAGTATGGGAAGATGCAAGAATCCAGGTTCATAAAAATCTTTTTCCAAAATATATCTAACTAAGGGCCTGTTTTGCCAAAGCAGAGTGTCTCATCCTGTTCTTTGTCTTGAATTCCTTTCAGGGTGTATGGTAAGGTCAGTGATTGTAGTGGCTAATTACCTGATTCCTATGAGGCAGGAGACAGATGGGCCCCAGGCTGAGCAGCTCGAGACTATCCTGTTGGGGGACAGAATCAAGGAGGAGCTGAGCCCTGCCCAGATAAAAGATAAAGAGACCACATATTTCTCATTCTTGAGGTCAAGGAGACCTTCCCGACTATGCATGCGCAGAAAGGCTCCTCGGGGGTCAAAAAGGGAGGGGGCATCACCCCACAGTAAGTGATGTCAACCTACCCATAGCCCTCTTCACTAGAATCCATCTTGGCTAAGAGATGCGTGTGCACACAGGGGAGGACCCTGACATAAACAAATATGGACTCAGAGCCAGGCAAAGGCAAGATGACTGGCCAGAGGAAACCCAGAAGAAATGCCCCGTGTAAGTGATTCCAACTACCACGAGGGCGCGACTCTTTCTCTGAGTCCACCTGTGTTAAGTTTTTTCACACATACTCTTTTCCTCCTAATAAACACTTTATTTGTTTCACTACTTTCCACCTCTTTGTGGAAATTCACTTCTACAAACCCTACTGGCCACTGGCCTAGTGGCTAGGATTCACCACTCTCACTGCCACAGCCTGAGTTCAGTCTCTGGCCAGGGAACCGAAATCCTGCTTCAAGCCACTGCAGTCCAAGGCCACCCAAGATCACCTACAGAACTGGACGGAGGACGACATTCTTTGTTTTAAAGCAGCAGTGCAGAATGTGAAGGGAAGCAGAATATGACACCCCAAAATATGTCTCTTTGGCATAAAGATTATCTTGAGCTGATTGTTTTTAGGAAACACCAGACGCGCAAGCTCTGAAAACCAGTACAAGTTACACTTTTGTGAGGGACACATACATTTACAAAGGAAATCTCCATTTATAAGTATCTCCCTTTTAGTACCAGGAAGAGAAGGATGATTCTAAATCACAAGAAACTTCTACCAGTCGAGAAGGTACCCACTTCAATCTGTGTAACAACCTTACCCTTTTACTGTGCTTTTCCCAGTAACCTCTCATAACTGCCCTCCCCCTCCAACATCCTTCTTCTGTCTTAAGATAGTATTTAAGGTGGTGGTAGGGAAAGTTTTACTCACTTTTCCTGGGTATCTCCCATGTATACAAGAGGTATACATGTTATTAAACTTCTGTTTGTTTTTCTCTTATTAATCTGTATTTTATTACAGAAGGATCTCAGACAAGAATGTAGAAGGGTAAAGGGAAAATTATTTTTTCTTCCCTACAACTGATTCAATCACTCTGAAAAACAGTTTGGAAATTATCAAATGAAGGTGATAATCCAGCAATGCCTTTTTTGCACACATGCAGCAAGAAAAATATACAAGAATGTTCACAGCAACATTATTTTCAGTAACCAAAACTGCCAAGCAACTCAAATGTCTAAGAGTAAAATGGATAAATAAATTATGGTATAATTAGTGGAATACCATACAGCAATGAAAAAATCATGGGGTCAGCAACTATGGCCCATGGACCAAATCTAGTCTAATATCCATTTTTGTCAGTAAAGTTTTATTTGAACACAGCCATGCTCATTTGTTTTTGTCCATGGCTGCTTTTATGATACAACACCAGATTTCAATAGTTGTGGAAGAGTGTAGCTCACAAAGCCTAAAACACTTACTACCTGGCTCCTTACAGGAAAAGCTTGCTGACCCTGAATTTAGAGCTAAAATAGAGATGAATTTCACATACATAATACTGGGGGGAGGAAAAGGCAATCAACACAATGATAAGGCAACCTACTGAATGAAAGAAAATAAGTGCAAATCATATAACTCATAAAAGGTTAATATCCAAAATATATAAAGAACTCATACAACTCAGTAGCACCCCCTCCAAAAAAAAAATCTGCTTAAAAAATGGGCAGAGGATCAGAACATTTTTCCAAAGACAACATACAGATGACCACCAGGTACATGAAAAGATGCTCAACATGACTAATCATCAGGAAAATGCAAATCAAAACCACAATGAGATATCACCTCATACTTGTTGGAATGGCTATTATCAAAAGGACAAGAAATGACAACTGATGGAGAGGATGTGGAAAAAGGGAGTCCTTGTGCACTGTTGGTGGGAATATAAATTTGTACAGCTATTGTGGAAAACACTATGGAGATTCCTGCAAAAAATGGAAAATAGAGCTACCATATGGCCCAGGAATTTCACCTCTGGGTATTTATCTGAAGGAAATGAAATCACTATCTTGAAGAGGTATCTGCACCCCATGTTCACTACAGCATTGTTCATAATAGCCAAGACATGGAAACAACTTAAGTTGTTTAAAAGGGAAAAAATTAAACAAGCACTATTTCTTTACAAACTACAACAGTCAAGCAAAGGTTTAAAAAAAAAGACTGTTAATGCTCAGGATTACAGTGCACTTAATTGTACACTTAAATCATATTACTTGGAATGATGCAAAAGCAGATAATCTATTACTGTGGAGCCACAGTTGTTAGCATTAGGAGTCAGGAGAAAACAAGAGCAACAGCCATAATGAAGGCAGATGAGCTATGTCAGGTCTATTTCACACTAATTGAAAGCTATTGCTTTCAGCTTATTTGTTTAAGCCTGCCTCATGGGTTCTGTACTTTCCTTTCAACCTTCCATACCCACAACTGAAGAGCAGGAATTTTTACATCCTGGGACACTGGATTTTCAGTCCTAAAATCAGGACAGCTCCAGGCAACCTAAAACGGCTGGTCACTCTGAATCAATACAGTCTTTTTCCACCCTCCTCAAAACTTCTCAGCTGTACTTATCCTTGATCTTTCTTAACTGAATTTGTCCTCTCAACCAGTCTTGACCCCCAGCCCTTGACCTCAGCAATCTTTCCCTCGACTCCTCCTTAATCTCAACCTCTCAACCCTTGTAAGAGCTGTCAGCCTCAACCAATCTTACCTTCTCAATTCCTCTCAAATTTAATCCACCTTACCCTCTCAACCTTATTTGAACTCAACCTCACCTAAACACTGACTCTTGACTTCACCTGAGTCTGACTTCTCAACATCAACCAACCTGGACATCTCAGTCTCAGTAGGTCTTGTTCTCTGATCCTTCTCACCTCAACTTTGTCCTCTCAGCCTCCTTCCATAGACCTTGACCAATCTCATCCTCTTAATTTCAATCAGCCTCATTTCTCCCACCTTTGTTCTCTTTACTTCGACCCCCCTCGTCTAGACCTCTTCTGTTATTGCAATCTCCCTCACTCTCTCTTGCTACGAAAATTTACCCAGTCCTCAAAAGCAAAGCCTCAAGTCATCTGATATTTATTCAGATTTTAATATTATATCACTATCAATTTGCTGCTAAAAATTTTTCTGGAACCCGTTCATTTCTATCTTCATTGCAAATGTTTTATTTCAGATTCCATTATTGTTCATCTATACTCTACTGCCAAAGTGTCTTAACAGGTCTCTGCATCTCCACTTGAAACAATCTCCTCCCTCCTATCTTGCTCCCCCAATCTTCCCTCTATGTTAGCCACTCTATGTTATATAATACTAATCATTTCCATCATTTAGCTAACTCTTACTCATTCTTAACCTTAATTCAAAGGTTGATACCTCTAGCAGACCTTCTCTGATACCCCTTTGCCAAGTCTAAACCGTATGCTTCTCCTTGAAGTTCTAGTAATGTTTTATGCAGAGTTCTAATACAGCATTTCACTGGGCATTGTTATATTGTATGTTTGGATACATTTTTATATTAGATGTCTCCCAGCCTTGATGATGCTATAAACTTTATAAGAACCAGTTTCTTGAATCTTTATCTGTAGGATCTAACATATGATAAACACATGACAAATATTCAATTATTTTTCAAATATGTACATGCCATCCCATTTCTAAAAGTCAGATTATTATAACTTTCATCTTAAAGCAAAAGGGAAAAAATTCCTTAATAAAATAATTGGAATGCTAACAGAAACTTTAAAACTCAGTTATAATTGCTCTATTCCCTCATAGAAAGTATATATTCCTTTTAAATTTACTATTTTTTCTAATACCTACTGTCTTTAAGACTAGCTAGGGCTTCCCCAGTGGTGCAGTGGTTGGGGGTCCGCCTGCCGGTGCAGGGGACGCGGGTTCGTGCCCCGGTCCAGGGGGATCCCACATGCCGCGGGGCGGCTGGGTGCATGAGCCATGGCCGCTGGGCCTTTGCGTCCGGAGCCTGTGCTCCGCGGCGGGAGGGGCCGCAGCGGTGAGAGGCCCGCGTACCGCAAAAAATAAGAAGAAGAAGACTAGCTAGCGTTGGTATTTCTCTTAAACCATAAAATTAACTGAAAAAATTGAATAGGCCTTTAATACTCTCCCACCAACGTTACTGAGGTCTGCTAATGAAATACACCTGACCCTTGAAAACACGAGTTTGAACCTCGAGGGTCCACTTATACAAGGATTTTCCTCAATAAATAACAGTTGGCCCGCCATGCCATATCTGCGAGTTCTGCATCCGTGGATTCAACCAACCGCAGATCGTGTAGTACTGTAGTATTTATTGAAAAAAATCTGGGTATCAGTGGACCATCACAGTTCAAACCCCTGTTGTTCAAGGGTCACCTGTACTCAGGAAAAAACCCTCAAATATCAGAGGTGTGCCACAAACAAAAGCTACATACTTCTGAATGAATGAACCAGAATTGGTCTGTAACAACAGACCTGAATTTGACAGTAATTGTGTAATCATAGAGGTGGGAATCCTAGTTCTAGCCCTAAACAGCCACATGGCCTTAAGCAAGTTACTTAAGCTCTCTGAGACTCAGATTCCTCACCTGTAAAAATAAAGACAGTCATATATCTACGCAGGAACCACTACAGTCCTACCACAAATGCATACGCGTTAAAAGGATCGCTATGAAAAGACAGGTATCACTATAATGAAAGATAATTTTCCTTTCTTTTAGTATTAGTTACTAAAGATACACATCAATATAACTTATAATTTACTGGTATTAATACAAAATAGCTAATTTACAAATAGAATAATAAAATGGAGTGAAATTATTGTCCCCTGTTCTTTAGTCCCTTCTAGATCCTAAAAATGGCTACATCAGAGCATATTTTATGGGAAAAAGCTAACAGAACTGCAAAGTTTCTAATGAGTGAGGAGAAAGATAACTAAATTCTATACATTTCATGATTCACTTCCATGTGATCATTAATGTTATTTTAAAGAGTAAGAAAGAGCCCAAAGATCATATATCAAGCAAGATAAAACTCAGACTGCTTAGTATATTGAGTATACATGATATCATCTCACACCTGTCAGGATGGCTACCATCAAAATAACACAACAAATGTTGGTGAGGATGTGGAGAAAAGGGAACCCCCCTACACGGTTGGTGGGAATGTAAATTGGTGCAGCCACTGTGGAAAACAGTATGGAGGGCTCTCAAAAAACTAAAAATAGAACTACAATATGACCCCAAAATTCCACTCCTGTGTATAACAAAAACACTGATTCAAAAAGATACATGCACCCCAATGTTCATAGCAGCATCACTTACAGTTGCCAAGATATGGGAGCAACCTAAGTGTCCATCAACAGATGAATGGATAAAGAAGATGTGTGTCAGACCTACTAGAGCATGGACTTGAGGATCTGGGGAGGGGGAAGGGTAAGCTGTGACAAAGTGAGAGAGTGGCATGGACATATATACACTACCAAACGTAAAATAGACAGCTAGTGGGAAGCAGCCGCATAGCACAGGGAGATCAGCTCGGTGCTTTGTGACCACCTAGAGGGGTGGGATAGGGAGGGTGGGAGGGAGACGCAAGAAGGAGGAGATATGGGGATATGTGTATATGTATAGCTGATTCACTTTGTTATACAGCAGAAACTAACACGCCATTGTAAAGCAATTATACTCCAATAAAGATCTTAAAAAAAAAAACCATAA
The DNA here is from genome assembly GCF_937001465.1 of Orcinus orca. Lineage (NCBI taxonomy): Eukaryota > Metazoa > Chordata > Mammalia > Artiodactyla > Delphinidae > Orcinus > Orcinus orca. The sequence goes on from NC_064560.1 coordinate 169,873,743, forward strand.
TTTGCCAAAAAAAAAAAGATGTGTGTGTGTCTGTGTGTGTGTGTATATATATATATATATATATATATATATATACATATATATATATATATATATATACACACACACACACAGACACACACACGTATGTTTTACTTAGCCATAAAAAAAAGAATGAAATTTTGCCATTTGCAGCAACATGGATGGACTTGGAGGGCATTATGCTAAGTGAAATAAATCAGAGAAAGATAAATACGGTATGATAACGTATATGTGGATTCTAAAAAATATCACAAACTAGTGAATACAACAAAAAAGGAAGCAGACTCACAAATATAAAAAACAAACTAGAGGTTACCAGTGGGGGGGGGGAGGGGCAACAGGGGTGAAGGCATGGGCAGTACACACTGTTGGGTGTAAGACAGGCTCAAGGATATAATGTGCGACATAGGGAATATAGCCAATATTTTGTAATAACTGTAAATGGAAAGTAACCTTTAGAAATTGTATAAAAAATTTTTTTTAAAGAGTCCAAAGATCATATATCAGTCTTTTTTTTTAAACAGCTCTTTGTATTATTTTTATTATATTTAGTTAGTTAGTTATTTTATTTTTTGGCATCACCATGCAGCATGTGGGATCTTAGTTCCCTGACCAGGGATCGAACCCATGCCCCCTGCATTGGAAGAGCAGAGTCTTAACCACTGCACCGCCAGGGAAGTCCCCATATATCAGTCATAAAAAGCAAGATAAAACTCAAGACAGCTTAGTTTACTGAATATTCGTGTCTCATAAACCAGAACATACATGTACACATGTCAAATACCAATGACAGTTCTTACTTTAATCTTTACAGCATCATAACGGATTTGTGAAAACTCACGAAGGCCAAAAGAACCTCCAACAATCAGCAACTGAAACAAGACAGGGAAACGATTAAACAAAATAGAAGGGCAGAATTCAGTCTATCTATACATTACTTATCTGAACACCAACAGTGGTAGATTATACAAAATCTTATAGATTATTTTCCCTGGTGAGTTACCATTCATCTTCTCAGAGTAGATATAGTACACACTATCACTGGGAAACATTTTAGCACATGAGCAAATACCAAAATCATTACCCCCACCTGTACTTGACCTTATTTAAATATCACCATTAGAAGCATTATATTAGTTGATTCTTACAAAAGACCTATGAGCTAGGGGAAAAAAAATACACTTAATAGATGAGGAAATAAAAGTACAGCGAACTAAATGACTTGCCCATGATTGTAATGGGTAAATCCAGGAATAAAATCCTGGCCTTGCTTCTTCAAGACTAGAATTCTTTCAATTTTATGATTTTGCAAAATAGGCCAATTAGAGAGCATTTTTCTCCATTTTCTAACCAAGTGATAAAACAATCTCATGAAGTATGTTACCCTTCTCAGTATGTGGTACACCTTAAAAGAGCCCATGAATGGCCATTGCTGCTTTAGCATCTCCTCCGATAATCTAACGGGCTTCACTCTCATCCTCAAGCTGTAAAAGTCTAGCAATTTGGAAAAACATTAAGTTTGATCCCTACCATCAATATATTAATATTACCAATTAAAGTAATACAAACAGATAAAAACACTGTAAAATATAAAATTCTATAATTTTGAAGTGGGAATACCAACAAAACCTTGAGGCTATGAATTTAAAAACCCAATAAATCTGACCACATAAAAATTTAGTCTCTTATCTGCAAATAAATAAAACAAAAATGACATCAAATCAAAAGACAAGAAACCAGGAAAAATATGTTATATATAACCAGCTAATACTTCCAATGTCAATATCAATATCCAATGTCAATATGTTATCATTCTTTGTATAAGTAAAGTAACTTTTTTGTCTCTTGGTTTCAATGAAAATGAGACACGCTGGGACCTGGGACCTGGGACCCTTTGCTGCAGTGCTTGCACCTGGACAAACTTCTCCTCCAGCAACAAAATGCAAAGAAAGTATTAGGGACTAAAAATTACTGCAAGCATGCACAGTTGGGACAAATTATGCACAACAAGATACAAAAAGACCAAAAACCCAACTGCCACTTCTGAAGAGCCGGGAGCAAAAACACGGTGTCAGGAGTAAAAGCAGGGTACTGCACATGCCCCCTACACTCAACACCACAAAGGGGTGGGCAGACCACCTAAGCCACCCCTTTAGCTCCACCCATAGACACATTCCTACGCTCTCCCCATATAAGGAATCAGCTGGCCCCCACCCTAGGGGTTCGAGCGAGCCAGGGAACCTATTTTCGCTCCCCCCTGCTAATAAAGTCTTGCCTGAATTTCTTGTCTGGCCTCTTATCAATATCTGTTGATTAAGGAAGGCCAAGAACCCCAGTTGGTAACAAAAAGACACACCTGTGATTTTCCTAACTCCTCTCAGCCTCCCTTTATTCATTCTTCCTCACCTTCCCATCTCAAAATGTTGGAGTATCTCAAAAGGCTCAGTCTTCACACCTTTTTTACCTATTCACAACCAAGAGAGTCCCTAGGTGATGCCATCCAGTTCCACGGATTTAAATAGCTTCTGTAACCTAACAACTTCCACATGTACATTCTCAGTGGGAAACAGCCCTGAGGTGAAGACCTGCCCTCCTACTTCACGTCTCCACTTGAAAGTTTAACAGGTGCACATAAATTAACATGCGACAACTCTTGATTTTTACCCCAGCACCCTTTCTGCCCCAATCTGCTGCTAAGCGATCTTCCACATCCCAATTAAGGTCAAATACTTCCATCCAATTACTCAAGCCAGCTTCTCTGGAGTCATCTTTAGCTCCTCTAATTCCTATCTCACATCTAATCCATCACTGAGTTCTGTCAAAATATTTCTTAAATCTGACAATTTCGGACTATATCTTCTTCTAATATTCTAGTCTAGGCCCCCATCATCTCTTTTCTGCACAACTGCCATCGCAATACCCACGTGTTACATAATAAAGAATTTGTCTGGTCTTGGTCCTGGGTTCTTGGGAGGGAGCTACTCACTTGGAATTTCCTGAGTGACAGGGGCATCTTTGTTATTGGGACCACAGCTGAGTTTATGCTAATGAGATGACTCACTGTGGGTCCCTAGATAGTCACAGCATAGAGGTTGGCCATGCTGGAATGATCAACCATGTGACTAGAGGGTGGGGGCCTTGAGCCATGTGATAGCCACCTGACCTCCTGACCTCCAAGGAGGAAAGTGAGGCAGGAGATTGAGTTCAGTCACACAGCCAATGATCCAATCAACCATAGATGATGAAAATCCCAATAATAGAATCCCAATAAAAAACTCTGGATGAGCTTCCTAGTTGGTGAACACATCAGTGTGCTGAGATGGTGGCATACCCTGATTCCACAGGCAGAAAACAGGGAAACTCTGCCTTTGGGACATTCCCCAGACCTTGCCCTAAGGGTCTCTTCCTTCAACTGTTCCTAATTCATAACCTTTATGATAAAACAATAATCCTCAGTATAGTGATATCCTGAGTTCTGTGAGTCAGTCTACTGAATTATTGAACCTGAGGGGCTATCAGGAACCACTGAATTTGTAACCAGTTGATCAGAAGCACAGGTGGCCTAATATCGCACAGCTTTCAGCTGGTGTCTGATGAGGGGAGTTTTATGGAGAACTGTGCACTTAATCTATGAAGTCTGTACTAATGCTACATAGTTAGTGTCAACATGGCACTGTACTACCGACCACTCATTACCATGGTATCTACACTCCTAGCTAAATATCTTCATTTCTGCACTAGATCCCAACCATCTTATATACTGAAGGGCAGTGATTCATCAAAAATCTTGCTCACCACACTGCATGATTCATCATAAAAAATGCTATCATTTCTCCCATCTTATTACCAGATTTCTCTAGACCTTACTTCCCCATGTTCTTAGCCCGCTTCTTCGTTCTCACCTGCAGTAAAATTTCTCAAACAAGTTGTCTGTGCTTGCTGCTCTTTCCACTTTCTCTCAGATCCATTCCAACCAACACTGACATCATGTTACTAAATGCAATGTTTAGCTCTCTGTTCTCATCTTATTTCATGAGCAAAATTGGACACCGTTGATCACATTTTCCTTCTCTTCCCTTAAACCTGGTTTTCCTTTTACCTCACTGAGAACCCTTCTCAGTCTCCTGTATTGGTCCCTCCTGTACACCCCAACCCTCTGAACTTGGAGTACCCCCAGGGCACAGTGATCTACTCTACCTACATTAACTTCTATCCACAAGCTTAATGCAAGCATGGTGACCGCTGCTAAAGTAGAAGACCTAAAGAGAATATAAAGTTTCCTAACATACTATACAGAATGTCCAAGATAAAATAAACATTCACTTGTTACAAGAATCAGGAAACAGCAACTTGAATTAGGAAAGACTATCGAGTGACATTAGCAAAGATTTTAAAGGAACCATCATAAAAGTGCCTCAAAGAGCAATAAACAAATGAAAATTTAGAAAAATCTCACCAGAGCCCCCCCAAAAACAAAAAAAGTGACATCAGTGAAATGGCAGAGTAAGAATCTCCAAAACCTTCTCCATTAACGCAATGAAAACACTGGCAAAAGTTGTCAAATCTATTTTTTCAGAACTTTGGAAATTAAAAAAGGCCTGCAGTGATGTTGGGAACATTTATGTAAGGAGAATGACTGAATCTCGGTTAAAGCAGAAAGCTTGGTGGCATTTTTAGCCTACCTGTTCCCACGACTCGACCCACACTCCTTGGTAAACATGAAAACCAGCAGTCTAAAATCATGATATAAAGCAGTAACCGCTGGAAGGGGCATAATGGGGTGGAGCTCCTTGAAGTCTTATTCCCTGAGAATTTTCATTATTTGACCAGTCTGGTGGTTCCCTGGAAGACCCACTCACAAGGCTGTCTTTAGTTTTCCTGACTTGGAGCTCAACTAGTGCAAACAGACTTCTCCCTGGAAGTGTTTGCTGAAAAAATTCAGAGGCCATTGTTTAACATCATACTGCCTGAGGTGGTAGAAAACAGGGCAAGGAATAGTCTAACCAAAAAACTCAAAGGAAAATATGAGGCATAAGGTGTCCATAGCGGACTCTGAAAAGCTCAAACATATTCCTGACACTCTGGAAGGACATGCACATGAGCAGAACTGTCCACGTGCCCAGAGCAGCGCGTAAGCTCAGGAGAGATCTGAGAAGGCCCTAAACACTCACCTGTGGCTAACCTTGAGGCTCTGAGCAAGCAAGAAGTAACAGCTTAAGGCGAAGTGTAACCTGCCTGGGTACTGAAGGCATACCCAATCAAGCACACAGAGCCCCTTGACAAACACTGGGAAACTTACTGCTTCCAGGTGTTTAAGAAAACCTCTGCCCAATAAAAACAAAAACAGCCCCATTTAAAAATGGGCAAAGGACTTGAATAGACATTTCCCCAAAGAAGATATACAGATAAACAATAATCCACTGTATGAACGAATGTCCTGCATCATTAGTCATTAGGGAAATGCAAATCAAAACCACAGTGAGATACCACTTCACACCCACTAGTAAGGGTTTAATTAAAAAACAAAAGTGGACAATGACAACTGTTGGCAAGAATGGAAAAATCAGAAGCCTCATATATTGCTGGTGGGAACGTAAAATGACGTAGTTTTTGGGAAATAGCTTGGTAGTTCCTCAAAATGTTAAACATGGAGTTACCATATGACCCAGCATTTCTACTACTAGGTATTTACTCAAAAGAAATGAAAACACATCCATACAAAAATCCGTACATGAATGTTCATAGCAGCATCATTCATAATAGCCAAGAAATGAAAACAACCTAAATGTTCATCAATGAAAAATAAATATTCCAACTGATGGAATATTATTTAGCCATTAAAAGGAATGAGGTTTTGATACATGTTACATGAGTGAACCTTGAAAACATTATGCTAAGTGAACAAAGTCAGTCACAAAAGACCATAAGTTGTATTATTCTATGAAATCTATAGACAAAAGTAGATTAGTGGTTAACTAGGATGGGAGAAGGGTAGGGGACAACAGGAAGTGGCTACTAGTGAGTATGGTGTTTCTCTTAGGGTGATGAAAATGTTCTAAAATTAGACTGTGGTGATAGCTGCATAACACTGAATAAACTAAAAACAACTGAACAGAAAACATTAAATGGGCTCATTTATTAGAATGTAGAAACCAGTAGTCACTGGTCAGATTAGAAAGGTAAATTCTGCCGACTAAATGCGCAGTGTGGAAACTGAAACAACAAATATACTCTCTTTTTCAAGTGGTTTGGGAGAGCAGGGAAGGACAGTATTATTGGCCTGTACCTGGTACTCTAAGTCCTCTTCTGTATGTTGCTGAATAAAGATTCTTATGAAGCAAGCATTAACATTTATCTAAGAGAGGAAATAATTTCAACTTGAAGTATAGTAGTATACTACAGTAATTATGGAATATTTGACTGATACATGATGAAGACGATGTATCTTTTGAGGTCCTTCTAGTAGTACTGGGTTTTAGAGTACTGAATTCAACATTTTCCTCTACAAAAGTAGTTATATGTCTAGGACCCATATTTTGAAACAGTACAGACCTAGGTCCAGTATAGTACAGGTCCAATATAGACACAGAGATCAGTATAGAGAAATACACTTGGGAAGAAGTCTACTGTGGTAGTCTCCACTCCATGAAATAAAACAAATGAGGGAAACCTTAGAAGGTACTTTAATACTACTGGTTTTAAGAGCTTAGCTTTGATGATTTTGAAAGATAAAAAACAAAATCAAACTGTCTTCCAGTGGGACATGCAGGTGACCTCAACGTAATGACTACAATCACAGTATTTTTGAATGGATCTCTATTTTGTGGCAGGGGAATCTACAGGGACGATAGTTTTTACACATTCCCCATCACCTACATTGTCTTATAGCTTTCTTTAAACTTTTAGAAAGATAGATAAAAAGGAGTTTCCGAAGATGAGCAAGAAATCCGCATTCATCAAAGATGAGTAAAAAAACTCATTACTTTTCTAAGGTCACTTCTTTCCTTTAGTCCTGCTTAAATGCAAAAGCTAGTAACTTCACCTGTACCAAATCCATACCAAAGTAATAAACTATTTAAAAGAAAGTGGACTTTGTCCACATGCTTTTTATTTAAATTGTTTCATTTACTATGACATCAAGGCTTGCTGAAGCAAAGTAACTTGCCAAGGTCAAACTGAAAAGAAACGGAGTGGTCTCGCTGGATTCCCACTCGGGTTGGTGGTGTGTTAAGCCAACAACAATCTAAATTTCAAGACGAATGCAACCTTCTGGGGACTCCGCGTAGGAATAGATGCAAAGAAATAGACACCAAAACTACTTTCAACGTGCTTTAAAAATATCAACTATAATTCAGCGACCATGTTTTGAGGGCTGCTACAACGTGCTTCGTTCAATTCACAAGGATTTATTTAACTCATCACAACCCTGGAAGAATTAAGCCAGTTCACAAACTAATAAGCTGACACCTGAAGATGCCCGAAATTATACAGTTAAATTAAGTAAATACAACTAGTTCCAATGCTGCAGAGTGTCGTCAAGCTGTAGCTGGGGGCGGGCGGGCGCGGAGCGGGGTAAGATGGAAGGTTAGTAATCACCCAGACTTGGGTTAAAATCTGGTTCTGACATCACTCTCAGAAGCACATCCAGGTAACTACCAAAGAGGTAAAAGGGGGACTCGAGATCCCACTACCAGCGCGGGGAGAGACTAGGAGACTAGGACCGCCTAAACGCCAGCCCCTTCCTAGCCCAGACTGCGGTTCTGGGTCGCACGCGTTACAGTTTCACAGAACTCTCCTTCCAGCCAGACTTGTGGTCCCACCCCTTCCGGAATCCCTCCCCCACTTTTTCTCACGGCGCTCACCAACGTGGGAACTCCGTAGCGAAGGGTCTTATTCTTGCGCAGGGCGCGCGTCACCGCGTGGGCGAACATGACTGAACTCTCCGACCCGCTTGGATGCCCAGCCAAACAGGCCAGTGTGGCCTTCCGAATCTCAGTGGCTCTGGGTCCCTCCCGAGGAGTACGTCCTTTACTAACCTCCTTTCCTTTGCCTTCCCAGTGCAGGGCCCTTCCAGATAGGTCTCCGCCAGGCAAAAGCAATCGATCCGTAGTAACATACTCACGCTTCCCCCCGGAAATTCGAGCGTCAGAGATTTGGTCCGGCAAGCTGGTTTGCAATCGGGACTTAGGGACTTACGTCGTGTGTGTAGTAACCGTCAAAGGATATAGAAACCTGTACCTCCTGTGTTGTGGGTCTCTTCTTAGAACACTCCCCTGGCACATAAAATCAGCTCAATAAAATCTGTTTTAAAAAAGTTACTTTGAAGCCAGTACTTTAGCCTCTATAGTTACGTGTGGGATGGGTAGTTTACCAGCTTAAAAAAGATGGGGGGAAAAAGTGCTGTGAAAGTTTAGGTTTAACGTTAATTGTTGTAGTGTCTTGCTATCCGTGAATTTTTAATGTTAGTGCTTTTATTGCCAGGTTGCGTGTAATCTTCAGCCATTTATGAATGTCTAGTTTCCACTCATTCATCAACCATCCAGCACACCTTTCTGTGGGACACAGAGAAGAAGAGATATGATCCCTGCCTTAAAGAGACTGGCAATCTAATGGGCACACGAATGAACCATGGGTAGCTTGGGAAACAGACCTCCCCCCCACGTGTGCCATTTGCCAGGGTGAGTCAGAGGAAGCCTCAACTGTCAAGTGTTTGAGATGACATAATAGTATAGAGTGCAGGTGACATGACTCACATTTCCCATGCTATCCCTGAAATCTTTCCATCTATCCCTGCCTCTTTATTGCCACTGAAATATTCCTGGTTTAATCCCTTATCATCTTTCCATCTATTAAATTCACCCCTAAGTGTCTGTAGAAAAGAAATTCCTGATCTCCTTCCTGCCTTTAGGCTGATCTAGTTAACACTCATATCTAGACCCAAAAACAACAACAGAAACAAACAAAAACCTTAATTATAGGGACTTCCCCGGCAGACCAGTGGTTAAGACTCTGCACTTCCAATGCAGAGGGCGCCGGTTCTATCCCTGGTGGGGGGAACTGAGATCCCACATGCCATGGGTGCGGCCAAAAAACTTAAAAAACAAAAACAAAACCTTAATTATGAACTCAAGTCTATCTCCCACACTGCTGACAGTTATCTAAGAGACATAGATAATGATGAGATTCTCCTCTTTTTTTCTGCCTACAATAGTCACTCCAATTTTCTTAGCAAGTAAGTGAAGGGCGTTTGTAATATGACTTTGGCCTGCCTTTACTACCACTGTTCTTCATTCACTCCATGCTCCATCCTGGAGGAGATATTAACTCCCTGAGTATTGCATGAACTTCCACATCTTCCAGATGCAGCTTTAGGGACACCAGGTTCTTGAAGCCTCCCTTACTCCACAGGCAATGTAAATTATTTCCTCTTCAGAGCTCCACTAGTCTTTGACTAAAATATATCACAGAGCTCTATCACACTGTATTGTCGGTTTTGGTGTACAAAGTCATTGTAAGTCCAAACAGTATATAAGAAAGATGAAAAAAAGGAGAGTGGAAAGAATAGTTCAGGGTTTGAATTTGAACTTTGGGGTTTTGTTTTGGGTTCTGGGGCTGAGCAAATGTATCAACCCCCTCCCCCAGAGCATCACCTGAACTGAACCAGGAAGATTTTAAAGTGATCAGCGTAAGGTTTATTAAAGTAAGACTGCTAATCCCTTCTCTTACCCCTATTTCTCCAATCTTCCCCAACCCCAATCTCTCCAAAAAAGAGACACCTTGCAAACCTGGGGACTGGAGCAGTAAGAAAGGTGGGAAGACTTAGCCTGAGAGGTTAAGTCACACTACATAGTTGCTGGGAGGAAATTATTTGGATTCATGGGAAAGAGCCTGGAGCAGTTGTAGAATACAGGAGAATTTAGGATTGCAGAGGTGGTCTTGTGAACAGGGTTGCTAAGGTTTATGAATAGTCTCCTTCAGTGCTGTGATTCCTTTGTATTTTATTTTGAATTGTTTGGCTTACATTTTTTGTTGTATGTTTGTTTGTTTAACTTATCTCTGTGCAGAGACAGAAACATATAGGGCCATAGGATTTATTAGAGAATGTATTGTGAAGTGTGCAAGAATTTGTATATGGCATTGCCTCTCGCCTTAGTCACTTCTTTTGATACTTCAGAACTCATACAGCATCCAGGTTAGTCAAGTGTATTCCTTCTCCAACTTTTCCTCATATCTTAAATGCCGAGGGAACTGTTCTAAAAGTCCAGACCTTTTCCTACCTTTTCACTACATAAAATGTCACCTTATGGATCTGACTCCAATAAAGGCTGGCACTCAACGAATAGTTAATAATGGATTAAACCATATACATGTATTCTAGGTAATGCCATAGCTAATAATGTTACCCTTATCAGATAAAGCATATATTCAATTTAAGTGAATATAGGTCTTCAGTCTTCCATTTATTCCATCATCCAAATAAGCCCTTATTAAGAACCTTGAAATGATCTCGAAGGAGCAACTAAATAGTAGGTATTACAAGTATGCTGGAAAGTTTTCATGAGATAAAATTGGGGGCAGTGTGGCATTTAAGCACTTAAGAAATGTTTTGCCAAAAGCCTGCTTTCAGTTTTAAGGTTCGTTGGATTCGCTGGCAAAATTACCACTCATTTGACACAAATAAACAGCTTTAATCCACTCTTTAATGAAAGCTGATTTAACTTAATTTTAATATACAATCATTAGAAGGAAAGGAATAAGAATATTAGAGAAATACAACAGGGCATATGCATCACTGGATTGGGCCAACACCTACTTCCAGATCCAAACAGAAGCTGGGAGGTTCTGAGTAACAGCAATCTGGACCCCCAGTAGGGAAGGGTCCCGGGTGGTGCGTCCACCCAACGGGTGAGACTTTAGAGTTCTGGGGGCTTCCGTTTGTAATTCCAGGCCACAAACTGATATCGGTTTGCGTGCAAAAATGCAGCTCGGGGGCTTCCCTGGTGGCGCAGTGGTTGAGAGTCTGCCTGCCAATGCAGGGCACACGGGTTCGTGCCCCGGTCCGGGAAGATCTCACATGCCGCGGAGGGGCTAGGCCCGTGAGCCATGGCCGCTGAGCCTGCGCGTCCGGAGCCTGTGCTCCGCAGCGGGAGAGGCCACAACAGTGAGAGGCCTGCGTACCGCAAAAAAAAAAAAAAAAAAAAAAAAAAAAAATTGCAGCTCGGGATTCACTTTAACAATGCTGTTGATTTCACCATGTGAGTCACAAGATTTTCCAGACTCCAGGGGACTGGCCAGGTCCTCAGGGCTCAAGACATTGCAAGACGCACTCCCTTTCTTATTGTAAGCACCATTTGACTTGCTAGCAGTAATTGTTAGGTGTGCAAGCAGGCGTGCAGTCCAGCCAAGGTCACAGGTCGCTCAGAGGCCTGCTTCTGCCTCTGAAGGCTGAACAAGATTATTTTACTAGTTTTCCCAACAACAAATAACACGTATCCTCACCTTAAGCATCACTACTGTATACCTCACTTTACCTATTTGTTAAATCAAAGTGATATTTGTCATCATTTTATAATTCTCACAAAAACCACAAAATAGCTCATCAGTATGGCTTCTGTTGCTTTCCCATAAATATGACTCAAATCTCAACTGTGTGTTTCTAGTGTTAATAAACAGAAAAATAGTTGACCCAGCCATCTTAACTGTCACGCTTCCACGTGGCAGTTTATAAAAATTTACATCCAGAAAACAAGGCATCTCCACCGTCCATGCCAGTCCCTCAGCACTAGTATGTTCTTGATATCTAGCCAAGTTACATAATCCTCCAGTATCTGCTCTACCATCACTTAACTCATGCAAGTATATGGCAGTGTTGTTATCAAAATCACCAATTCAAGGGGCTTCCCTGGTGGTGCAATGGTTGAGAGTCCGCCTGCCGATGCAGCGGACGCGTGTTCGTGCCCCGGTCTGGGAAGATCCCACATGCCGTGGAGCCGCTAGGCCCGTGAGCCATGGCCACTGAGCCTGCGCGTTTGGAGCCTGTGCTCTGCAACGGGAGAGGCCACAACAGTGAGAGGCCCGCGTACCGCAAAAAAAACAAACAAAAAAAATCACCAATCTTGAGAGCTTTAATACCAAAGTTAGGTTTTAGAACTATGGCCAAATTTAATGGCTATGGTACAGAAAGATTACTTCATGAATCATCTGGTTTCATAATTGACATCTAGTATATAATTTAATTCACTAAAAATCTTAAAATTTTGGAAGAGCATGATTCCAGACTCATTTTACAGGTGCACACATTGAGGCTCAGAAAGGTTAAGAAGCTTGCACAACAGTTCACATCTGTACTATTTGTGAACTAGTACAAATGCCCCAACTTGAACTAAACTTCCTATAACATTTGACAATACTGACTATCTCCTTCTTGAAATTCTCTCCTCCCATGGCTTCCATGAATGTTTGGCTCCCATGGATCCTCTCCAACTTTGAGACTTCCTTTTGTCTTCTGCAGCCTTATAAACCTTCAACTGGGGTCTTTAGCTCTCTTCCATTTTTTTTATTTGTCCCAGTGACTCTCAAACTGTAGTGTGCACAGGATCCCCTGGAGACTTTATCAAAACACAGATTGCTGTGTTCCATCCCCAAGATTTCTGATTCAGTAGATCTGGAATGGGACCTGAAAAACTGGGTTTTCTAACAAGCATCCAGATGCTGCTGGTGGTGGTGGTGGTCCAGGGACTACACTATGAGAACTATTGCTGTATCCTCTTTTGCTAGGTAAACTCAACTTTCACCTTGGCTTCAAATTTTATCACAGTGTGGATGATTTCCGGTACATTTTCAGTAACCTAAATGGTTTTCTAACACCTCAAAGTCAACATTCCACAAAGATCTCCTTCTGGACGGGGTAGGGAGTCTTTCCCTCCATTCTATCTAACTTCTATGGCTAGAACTAGAGAGTTGGCTACTCAGTTTCCAATTCAGTCCAATTTCAAACCACTTAAAATTAGTACTTTACATTATTCAACTAGGAAATTCACTGTTTTGCCCTTTATTGTATATTTCTCCTATGGTAGTGATCATTAACATCTAGTTTTAGAATAATTCATGTTTTGTCCTATTATTTTTTAAGTATTTAAATATTTATTTATCTGTGCTGGGTCTTAGTTGTGGCATGTGAGATATGCGTTGTGGCGTGCAGGGCTCTTAGTTGCAGCATGCAGGATCTAGTTCCGTTATCAAGGATTGAACCCAGGCCCCCTGCATTGGGAGTGCTGAGTCTTAACCCCTAGACCACCAGGGAAGTACCGTATCTTATTACTTTTTATAGAGTATAGGCTACGGGATGAATGGGACTGTGCCTAATACATTTCTGTCCTCCATGACTTTTTTCATAGTCCTAAACCATAATTCATACTTTTTGGAAAAACAAATGAAATGGCAACTGGAAAGGTGGCAAGAGTTTCCCATACCATGCTATACAGTGAAGAATCCCCCATTACTGATTCCTAAACCAAACAAAAATCTGCTGCATAACACTTTGCAGAGAATCAAAGGTAACTCTTCTATACAAAAGTGCTAGAGATCTCTTCTGTACAGATTAGTGAAAGCAAAAGGAATTCAAAGTTAAACGAATTGTCTTGAAGTACACTTACTACCTTGGTTAAAATTAAGTTTCGGGCTTCCCTGGTGGTGCAGTGGTTAAGAATCCGCCTGCCAATGCAGGGGACACAGGTTCGAGCCCTGGTCCAGGAAGATCCCACATGCCACGGAGAAACTAAGTCCATGCGCCACAACTACTGAGCCTGTGCTCTAGAGCCCATGAGCCACAAATACTGAAGTCTGTGCACCTAGAGCCCGTGCTCTGCAAAAAGAGAAGCCACTGCAATGAGAAGCCCACGCACCACAACAAAGAGTAGCACCTGCTCGCCGCGACTACAGAAAGCCCACGTGCAGCGACAAAGACCCAATGCAGCCATAAATAAATAAATAAATAAATAAATAAATAAATAAAATTTTTAAAAATTCAAAAAAAAAAGTTTCATGAGGTAGAGCAAATCAGGAAACTTCTAACTTTCCAATTGCCATGGGACTAAAGCCCATCTGAAAGCTTTCTGAATACTGTCAGTTAAGCTAACTAGGGCTTCCTTTTTGGGCAGGTGAATGTGTGCTTTTGTGATATAAGTCAATGGTGAAACAGGATCTTATCTATTGAAATTTATGTTAAAAAACCTTTGCAGGAAAACATATTTAGAAATGTAAAGACAAATCTTTGAATTCAGGGCAAGTAAAGTGTACTTTAATCTGAAGATAAATTTTTTGGAAAGGAAACCATTAAAAAATGGCCTGACTGTATGTGTGTTTTAAGTGCTTGAGTAACATCAGTTGCCCTGGTTTAAGAAAAAAGTCAAATACCATTGTACTATAAAGTTTCCTATACACCAAAACACAATGCCCATCCAATAAAAATAGAATTTGAGGGCTTCCCTGGTGGCACAGTGGTTGAGAACCTGCCTGCCAATGCAGGGGATACGGGTTCGAGCCCTGGTCTGGGAAGATCCCACATGCCGTGGAGCAATTAGGCCAGTGAGCCACAACTACTGAGCCTGCGCATCCGGAGCCTGTGCTCGGCAACAAGAGAGGCCGCGATAGTGAGAGGCCCACACACTGCGATGAAGAGTAGCCCCCGCTTGCCACAACTAGAGAAAACCCTCGCACAGAAACAAAGACCCAACACAGCCATAAATAAATAAATAAATAAATAAATAAAACTTGACACCTCGAAAGTAAATTGGCTTCCTAAAGTACCACTTCAAAATCATATAACACTATTTTTAAAATTTAAATTTTTTTCAATTTTATGGAGATAAATTGACACATAACATTATATAAGATTAATGTGAACAACATAACAACTAGATATACATATATATTGTGAAATGTTTACCATGATAAATTTGGTTAACATTCATCACCTCATATAGGTACAATATTTTTCCTTGTGTTGAGAACTTTTAAGATCTATAACACTATTAGTAATACTACTTTGCATAACCCCCCAAATCAAAAAGGGTATCAAAATAGAAATTATAAGTTATATGGCAAGTAAAAGGAAAAAATTTCATATGAAATCCTATTATTTAAGATGACAGAAAATAAATACCTGACTTACAAAAAAAAATGAACTAAGAGAAAGTATAAAGAGAGAATTAGTCAAAAGAAAAGCTAAAATAAAAGAAATGGAAAACAAACAAAACCAGAAGAATAAATCAATAAAACAAAAAGCTGGTTATTACAAAGAATCAATTAATAGATTAAGGGAAAAAATTTAATGTTAGGGATGAGACAGAAAATAAAAACGTGTAAAAGAAAATAAAAGGGATTACATGAGAATTTCAAGTTATCTTCTATTACAGTAAATAAATTGAACAGCTAGAGAAATTGATGTTTTAGTGATAAAACATAAAGGATCATTTAAAAGTCGAAAATCGGGACTTCCCTGGTGGTGCAGTGGTTAAGAATCCACCTGCCAATGCAGGGGACACGGGTTCGAGCCCTGGTCCGGGAAGATCCCACATGTGCCCCACAGCTACTGAGCCCGAGTGCCACAACGACTGAAGCCCACGTGCTGAGCCAGTGCTCTGCAACAAGAGAAGCCACCACAATGAGAAGCCCATGCACCACAACAAACAACGAAGAGTAGCCCCTGCTCACCACAACTAGAGAAAGCCCATGCGCAGCAATGAAGACCCAACACGGCCAAAAATAAATAAATAAATTTATTTTTTTTTAAAAACGTCGAACATAACAAGTACTATGGAAATTGCAAATTTACCATTAAGAAGAACTAGGCAGTTGGCTGTGACACAGGAAGAAGCATTCATGCTAATTGAGCCAAACCATATCTTGCAAAAGTCTAGTGCAAAATTTTATTCTTCCTCTATTAAGATCTTCTTGGGAACTATTATATAGGTACTTTTACTGGTTCCTTAAAGGAATTTACCATTTCATGGTTTCAAGAGCCTTTTCCCCAACACTGTATGATCACAGACCTGATATCAACTTCCTTTGTCAGTTGTTTGCAGGTTTCTGGAAGAATTTGAGTTCTTATGCCTTGTCCTTTATGTCCTCCCTAGGCGCAAAGTTCTTTACTGTCTACATATGTTGGGTATCCCTCAAACAAAAAATTATCACTTTTTGTGGAGCCCCAGAGTGGATGCCCAGGGAAAATTTAGAAACCCAAGAGGAAGGATTGGAGTCTAGAGTGATAATGAGAAAATAAGACAAATTTGAAAACAAAAGTAAATGAGTAGTTGGTATTAGAATGGACTGATGGGTGGAGAATCTAGATGTAAAAGGTTTAATCCTTGGAGGTTTCTGCAGAGGTGCAGGTTGGGCTATGGGGAGAAGGTCTCTGAGGGGCATTGTGGCCTCCAGGAGGCGGTGAGGAGAATGCATCTAGGGAACCAGCTCTAAGGTGCCCCCCGGGACCAAACAAGCTTGAAAATACAGAAGGCATCTGGGGAAATAACACTAAGTTGAGAATTTAGCCCGAAAATCAGTGGGGGAGGAAATACACAAACTTTAAAGTTTGTAGGAAGACCCTAAGGTAAAGAATCTGGTATTTTTGAGTAACTGAAAGGCCAGGGAGGAGAGGGATCAGAGAGAAAGCATGGAGTGTAGAGTGAAATGAGTTTGGAGAAAGTAGGCAGGAATTAGATCATGCAGTGCATTATAAGTGGTGATGAGTATTTTGGACTGAATCCTACGGGCAGCTGGAAACTTCTAGGGGATTTCTAAGCAGGGGAGAGATGGGAATACAAGCCACCCCACCCCCTCACTGTCCCCCAGAGCCAGGTGAACAAGGGGTGTCCCATGGGTGGCAGCTGCAAAAACCAGGCCACCAGACATAAAAAACTAAGTCACCAGCCGTATGGTGGAGTAAAACTCCCCTCCAGGAGACACTGGTGCACTGGAGTGTAGCAGAGGGAGAGCTTAAAATAGTGCCCGCCCTCCAAGGTCTCTGAAAAGGATTAGAGTCAGCCCTTAGATGAATGTTTAGTTAGAGGCCTGCCCCTCAGGTCGCAGTCATAATGGCTAGCTAATAGGCTTCCTTCACAGAAAGACCAAGCATTTGGGTCTGTTGCCTTTTGCTGTGTCCTGGGGGCGGTAGCTGTTTAAGAACTCTTTCTCTCTTGGCTACAATCCTGTGGGACCCAAGATCATAGGCCCCACTGTCCTCCAGAGCCAGGCAATGTAGAGGTGTCTCCTGGCAGCAGCCACAAATATCTGGGTGCCAGGCAGAGGGGTATGAACTCCTTTCTAGGTGACATCAGTTATTACAGTCCCACGGGACAGGAACGCAAACTCCCCTGGCCTCCAGAGCCAGGCAGTTAAGATGCACGCCTTTGGCAGCAGCCGCAAAGATCTGGGCAGCAGACGCATGGAAAAGGTCCCTTCCAGGAGAAACGCGTGCTCTGGAGCATGGCAAAGGGAGAGTGCAAAGACGGCACCCGCCAGTCTCTGTCGCTGGAGAGTATTCCAGCAGGCTCCCGGATGTATGTGTTAAATTAGATGCCTGCCCCTCAGGCTGATGCTTTAATATAAGCAGGTGAGCCTCCTTCACTTTATTTTTAATTTTTTTAAAGTTTTATCTATACAATTTTTATTTTATATTTTTTAATTACAATGTTTTCCTCCAAGTTTATTGAGATGTAATTGACATACAGCACTGTATAAGTGTACAGCATAATGATGTAACTTACATCATGAAATGATTACCACAATAAGTTTAGTAAACATCCATCTCGTAAAGATACAATATTAAGCAATTAGAAAAAATTATATTTTCCTTGTGATGAGACCTCGGGATTTACTCTCTTAACGACTTTCATATATAAGACACAGCAGTGTTAATTATATTTATCCTGTGGTACACTACAATCCTGGATTTACTTATTGTAAAACTGGAAGTTTGTACTTTGTGACTACCTTCATCCCTCCCCACAACCCTGCCTGCGGTAAGCACAAATCTGATCTCATGTTCTGTGAGTTTGTTTCTTTGTTTGTCTGTTTGTTTTGAGGTATAATTGACCAACAACGCTATATTAGTTCCTGGTATATAGCACAGTGATTCCATATTTCTATACATTTCAAAATGATCACCATGGTAAGTCTACTTACCTTCTGTCACCATACAAAGACATTACATGATTATTGACTATATACTCCACAGAGTACATGTCATACCCATGACTCATTAATTCTGTAACTGGAAGTTTCTACCTCTCAATCTCTCCTCCCCTGCCTCCCCTCTGGCAACCATCTGTTCTCTGTATCTATGACTATGTTTCTATTTTGTTATGTTTGTTCATTTGTCTTGATTTTTATTTTTTAAATAAATTTATTTATTGTATTTATTTTTATTTTTGGCTGCATTGGGTCTTCATTGCTGTGCACGGGCTTTCTCTAGTTGCAGCGGGCAGGGGCTACTCTTCATTGCAGTGCGTGGGCTTCTCATTGTGATGGCTTTTCTTTGTTGCAGAGCATAGGATCTAGACACGCAGGCTTTAGTAGCTGTGGCATGTGGGCTTCAGTAGTTGTGGCTTGTGGGCTCTGGAGCGCAGGCTCAGTAGTTGTGACACACGGTATTAGTTGCTCTGCGACATGTTGGATCTTCCCAGACCAAGGCTCGAACCCATGTCCCCTGCATTGGCAGACGGATTCTTAACCACTGTGCCAACAGGGAAGCCCTGTCTTGATTTTTAGATTTCACATAAAAGTGAAATCATATAATGTTTGTCTTTCTCTGGTTGACTTATTTCATTGAGCATAATACCCCCTAAGCCCATTCATGTTGCCACAAATGACAATATTTCATTCTTTTTTATGGCTGAGTAATATTTTACTTTATAGATATATTGTATTGTGTGTATATATATATAAAATACATACCACATATATATATATACCTATACATAAATACCAATATATATATAAATACACACATATACACACACACACACACACACACACACACACATATATATATATATATATATATATATATACACACACACATATATATCACATCGTCTTTTTCTATTCATCTATGGATGGACCCTTAGGTTGCTCCCATATCTTGGCTGTTGTAAATAATGCTGCAATGAACATTGGGGTATATATATCTTTTCAAATTAGTATTTTCATTTTCTTTGGAAAAGTAACCAGGAAGGGAACTGCTGGATTGTATGGTAGTCCTATTTTTCATTTTTTGAAGAACCTCCATACTCTTTTCCATAGTGGCTGCACCAATTTACACTCCCACCAACAGGACGTGAGGGTTCCCTTTTCTCCACATCTTGCCAACACTTGTTATTTGTTGTCTTTTTGATGATAGCCATTCTGACAAGTGTGGAATATCCCTAATGATTAGTGATGTTGTAAACCTGAAACTAATAGAATGTTATATGTCAATCATACATCAATACAAATTATTTAAAATGTACTGGTGCAAGGGGCAACATCATCTTTAAGGAGTTCAGTTGAGTCCCTCATCTGTAGAACAGTCTGATGATACATTGTCACAGACCAGTGTTTGTTAAGAGCTCTGAGGATAATGAGTTCTCCCAAGTAACAGAGGTCAGGGGCTGCACTTAAGAGCCTGAAACTACGAGATCAGAATTAGCATCAAAATTGCCAATATTGGAGGGGCTGCTGAAGTGATTTATCTTTTACCTAAGGACTTCTGAGGTGCTAACAGACAATGTCATTCTAAGACAAACAGATGAGTAGCCAAAGAGAGTGCTGCTTAACATCTATAATCAGAAGAAGGCAAAGTGGGAGGAGCAGGAGACTGAGAATGGTTGCACCAAGAAAAAAAAAAAATAGTGATGCCTGCTCAGTTCATGTGGCAAAGCTAATTTTCAAATACAGAATCTGTTGACTAAAGAGATCACTGTGCTCCTAGGAGGAAGGACATATTAACATCATGACAAATAGATTATGTAGTGATTCTCCCAGTCCTTTCCCCAAGAAACCTACAACCATTTCCTTGGGAGACAATATGGTAGGGATAGAGAAACAACTAGAATTGAGAAGATTATTGGACACAGTGTCTTCACTGATATTGCTGCTCAGACTCCAAAGCATTTTCATGGACCCTGAAATAGTGGGAGCTTATGACATCAGGAAATAAGTGGAGTCCTAGCTGGCATACATTTTACAATGTGTTCAGTGGTCTGCAGTCCAAACCAGTGGTCATTGCCTCCAAGTCCCCAGGTATATAATTGGGATTGGTATCTTAGGCAGTGGGGATAATGTCCTTCTAAGGTCCTTGGCATGTGGAATAAGAGCTATCATCGTCACTGTGCGGGTGGAAGCCTCTTAAACATCCTTCTGGCCCTGGCCAAGATAGTGAATCGAAGTCAATATTGTGTTCACGGTGGGAAGATGGACACAAGGGTCACCATTAAAGACAAAAAGAGGCAGCAGTGGTTGTACATATCATATCTCCATTGAAATCACCAGTCTGGCCCTAACAGAAACCTAATCAATCCTAATGAGTGATTGTAGACAACCAACTCTCCCAAAGAGAATGTCTCATTGTGGCTGCTGGATCAGAAATACTATCATTCCTAGAGGATATTTAAATGACCTCAGGTGCCTGGCATGCAGCCATTGATTTGGTAAACTTGTTAATTTCTATTTTGAACAGAAAAGAGTATTAAAAAAAAGGTAGCATTCATGTGGCATGGATAATCATATTTGTGTACTTGCCTCCAGGGCCATGTTCACCTTCTTGCATCTGGCATAATATTATCTGAACAGATCTAGAGTCTCAGAACCTGCAGAAGACATCGTACTGATTCATTATATCAAGAGCATCATGCTGATGGGACCAGGTGAACATGAGTTGGTTAGTTCATTAGAGGTCTTATAAGGAGATACACACTCCAAGCTTAAGAGATAAACCTTACAAAGATTCAGGGACAGTTCACATTACTGGAGTATTTAGGGTTACAGTGGTGTAGGTCATGTTCAGGCATACCCCGAGTTTAAGGGAAATTGCTTCATGGTGCCTTCCCTACCACAAGGAATGTGATGGCTGATATATATGTCGCTTTGGGTTATTGAAGCAAACATTTCACACCTATGAATACGAGCTGGATGATAATGAAGTGGGAACACAAGGCAAGAAAGGGCCTTGCTTTCTTGCTAGCCTGTGTAAGCAGAAGCCATAATTTGAGCCATAATGTCTGGCACGGCTGATGTCTTTGACCCTGTGGGAAACTGGTGGTAGGGGTAAAGATGTGGTGTGGAATCTGTGGCAGGCCCCAAAGGAGAATCACAACGTAGGCCATAGGGTTTTGAAACAAGGCCATGCCATCTATGTCATGGAGACTATGGAGAAACAGCTCTCAGTGCGTTAGGGGAACCTGAGCAAAGTGAGCTTTTAGTCCATGTGGCCCCATATGAGCACGTGTCCTGAATCATTGTGTATCAGCTAGGTTTCTCTGGGCCTGGCAATCCATAAAATCAGATGGATCTGGCAGCAATTCACAGAAAACTCAAAATAGAACATCCAATACCAAGCTCATACAAGAGGAGAAGACATGTGTACGTTGTATGAGCAGGTATTTGAAGTCATCATATCACTCACCATGGTTTCACCAGTCACTTCACTCACCTTCCATATATGCCCACATGGGGGTTTTGTTCAGTCAGCTAAATGAGGAATAAAATGCCTGACTTTGGTGTATGGATGGGTAGGCTTGGTATGTGGGTTCAAACCAAACATGGAAGATGACTGCATA
Organism: Orcinus orca; assembly: GCF_937001465.1. Classification (NCBI taxonomy): domain Eukaryota; kingdom Metazoa; phylum Chordata; class Mammalia; order Artiodactyla; family Delphinidae; genus Orcinus; species Orcinus orca. The sequence continues at coordinate 169,895,579 of NC_064560.1, forward strand.
ACACTCCTCTTCAAGGATGACTCTAAAAAGAGAGAAATAAAAAATCATATTATTGGGCAGTTTTATGCCTAGTACCTTGATTGTCTACCCTACGTGGAAGGTTTCTAATTAGACTACTTCAGGTGGCGAAGAGCCTGATGAGCTGGTCAGGGCCTGGAATAAAAAGGACTAGAGCATCAGAGAAAAGGTGTTCTGCGATAGAGCTCTGTGGCTGCTCATATAGCTTTAGTCAGGAAGTGTGAAGATTTTCTTTTTTAAGTATAGTTGATTTACAATATTGTATTAGTTTCATTTGTATAGCAAAATGATTCAGATATATATCTCTCTATAACTGTATCTCTCTATCGCTATACAGTGCAGATTATTTTCCATTATAGGTTTTTAGAAGATATTGAATAGATTTCCCTGTGCTATACAATAAATCCTTTTTGTTTATCTATTTTGTGTACAGCAGTTTGTATCTCTTAATCCCAAACTCCTAATTTATCCCCCTATTCCCACCCTTCCCCCTTTGGTAACCGTACATTTGTTTTCTATGTCTGTGAGTCTGTTTCTGTTTTGTATATAGATTCATTTGTATTATTTTTTAGACTCCACGTATAAGTGATATCATATAACATTTGTCTTTCTCTGTCTGATGTACTTAGTGTGATATTCTTTAGTTCCATCCATGTTGTTGCAAATGGCAGTATTTCATTTTTTATGGCTGACTACGATTCCAGTGTGTGCACGTGTGTGTGTGTGTGTGTGTGTGTGTGTGTGTGTGTGTGTGTATATATATATATATATTACATCTTCTTAAACCAATTATCTGTAGATGGGCACATGGGTTGTTTCCATGTCTTGGCTATTGTAAATAGTGCTGCTATGAACATTGGGTTGAGTGTATATTTTTGACTTAGTGTTTTTGGTTTTTGCGGGTATATACCCAGGAGTGGAATTGCTGAATCTTATGGTAGTTCTATTTTTTTTTTTTTTTTCAGTACGCAGGCCTCTCACTGTTGTGGCCTCTCCCGTTGTGGAGCAACAGGCTCCGGATGCGCAGGCTCAGAGGCCATGGCTCATGGGCCCAGCTGCTCTGCGGCATGTGGGATATTCCCAGACTGGGGCACAAACCCGTGTCCCCTGCATTGGCAGGCGGACTCTCAACAACTGCGCCACCAGGGGAGCCCTATTTTTAGATTTTTAAGGAACATCCATACTGCTTTCCATGGTGACTGCACCAATTTACATTCCATTAATAGTGTACGAGAGTTCTGTTTCTCCCACATCTTCTCCAGCATTTATAATGTGCAGATTTTTGATATAGCTATTCTGACATTTGTGAGGTGATACCTCACTGTGGTTTTGACTTGCATTTCTCTAATAATTAGTGATGTTGAGCATCTTTTCATGTGCCTGTTGGCCATCTGCATGTCTTCTATGGAGAAATGTCCATGTTGGTCTTCTGCCCATTTTTGATTGGATTTTTGTAACACAGGTTCATGCCTATCAAGAAGCATCCATCCTGGAAAAGGTCTTGAACAACCAGGCAGAGAAAATGACTCGGCCAATCAACATTAGACAATCTTCACCGTTGACCCACCATGGAACTGGCACAATGGGCACATGAACAGAGTGGCCATGGTGGCAGAGGTAGTGGCTACACTGAGCTCAATAGCATAGACTCCCACTTGCCAAGAAAGTCAGTCCAGGTACTACCGTCTCTAAATGTCCAACTTGCCAACAACAAAGATCATTGCTGAAGTCCTGAGAAGTCATTATTTCTCAAGAAGACCTAGCAGTTAATTGGTGGGAAGTCAACTACCGTGGGCCCCTTCCAATCTGGAAGGGCCAGCATTTGGTCCTCGCAAGAATAGATAGCAATTCTAGATGTGATAAGTAGCCTTTTGTGCCTGCAGAGCCACAGCCAGCATCAGTATTGGGGGCTTGCTTATGAAATGTGTGATCTTTAACCATGGAATCCCACGTGGCTTAGGATGTGAACAGAGACCTCAGCCTTCAGTGAATGAGGTAAAGGAATGGGCCCATCCCAATGGAATCCATTGTTTGCACCACATCAAATATTCACTGGCAACCACCCGCACACTGCACTGCAATGAGCTACTGAAGGCACGGCCGAAACATCAGCTCAGAAACAATATCCTGGAAGGATAGAGTGCCATCCTTCAGGGTACAGTGTGTATGTTCAATCAAAGACTGCTACATGGTACTGTATATCCATTATGAGGAATATATGGGACCGGGAAGCAAGGAGTAGAAGTTGGGTGGCCCTACTTACCATGACTCTTAATGATCCACTGGTGGTTTTTCTGCTTGTCCTCCCAGCAACTGTGTATTCTCCAGGGCTGTAGGTAGGTCTTGGTCTACAGAGAATGCACTTTTGCCAGGGATACAGCATGAATGCCATGGAACTGCAAGGTACAGTGGCCATCAAGGCCCCTCAGTCATCATATGTCCAAAGACTAGCTTGTGAGAGCAGGAGTCACCATTATGGATGGAGTCATTGACCCGGAGTAGCAGGGGAGTTAAGGCTGCTATTCCTCAGTAGAGGCTTGGAGGATTACCTTTGGAACCCAGGTGATACTCTTGCCAGACTCCTGGAACTCCCTTGCTTGGGCAATGGTAACTGGAATGGACTTGTGCAACAATCTTGGCCTGAGAGGTCTCAGACTCCTCGAGGATAAAGATGCAAAATTTTTAACAAACAATATAGAGAGTCTCCTGTTTTTCCTGTATGTTGTACTCTTCCCCATCTACTTTCTCCTTTCTTATACTCATACCCCATGAGTATCTAAAACTACCACAAGGCTTGCAGAAACAGTTCTCAGCAATAGTGTTCTGTTGGTTATCGGGACTCCTTCAAGGGGCAGGATAACAGGAAAGAGCCTCAAGCACTCGTCTTGGTTAAAGGTGAAACTGCTGCTAAAGTTAAAATATAGGACAGTTTCTCCGATTCTTCCTCTTACAGAAACCCTGAGCCTGCTTCAGCTGTGAAGCCACCTGGTCTGCCATTGTTCTCTGATACGCCTCAACTCAATGAAGATTTACCCTCTATTGGAGTCACATAAATCTTAAAAAAAAATAATGTGGTGCCATTGCTTGGGGAGAGGGTAGAAAAATTTCCAACACTGCCTGATGGGGTCAAAAACAGAACCGATCAAAGAACCCTAATTTTCTTTGGTGTGGAGGTAAGTCCTCCTCCTGTTCTCATTTTGTTTTTGTTTGTTTGTTTATTTGTTTTTTCATAGTTTGGAGTTGCAGGGCTGTGGATCTCTTGAAGGTCAAACTTTTGTCAGACTGAGGTCAGTATTCTTCTTTTGCTTTCTGGAGATCTTTGGACGAGCGGAAACTTAGGCATTTTTCCTGAGGTAGGTCATGTCCCTCTTTCTACCTCAGACTTCTTTTACCTGGGAAAACTCCTATTTTACCCAAACTGCTGGTCAGATTTGCTCTAGAAATATGGTCTGCCAGAAAGACCTTTACTCTGTCAATTTCTTCTCAAAGTAGCATGTGTTCATTGAGTACCATCTCAAATTTAGTGGCCCTATAGTTTCTTGGGTGTGTCAGACTTGTGAGTGTGGCACCTTAGAAGAAAGGGCATTAGAATGGCCATCGCACCATGGGCAGCCTACCTCAGTTGGTACAAAGAAGACAAGAAAGGAAATACATTAAACAGATTCCAATATTTTGAGGCCTCTTTAAACGTCAACCTTCTTCTCCTCTCAAAGCCTTTGACCTTCTCTCTACCTCTGTTTATGTCTCTCATAACCCCACTCCTTCCTAACATCGTTACTAGCCTGACCTCTCCTTTCTTTTAAGCTCCCTTGCTTTTCTGCCCTTGTTTGATTGGGAGTAATCCAACCATGTTAACTAGGCTATACTTAATCTATCTCACAGGTCTGGCACCAGTTAGAAACTGCTTTTTAGGAATATTCATCTTAGGCCTTAACATGAGATAGCCACCTTTCCAAAAAGTGTGGCCTAAACCTGAAACATCAAATGTTATTTAGAAGTACAAAATGGACTGACAGACCACATGCATCCTCACATTGCCCAATTCTGAGGACTTCCAAGCAAAAGATGCTGGAAGCATTGCTGTTGCCCTTGTTTACACTGCACATTTGGTATCCATGATTTCCTTTTTCCTACAAGTGCCCCTCAGATATCCTATAACTTTAAGAGATCTATCAACAGTCAAAGATAATATTAATGACAAGTTGAAAAGGAGGGAGAGTTTCCATTACACCCAAAAGGAGGGGAGAAGTGGCTGTTTGATTACAGTGTCTATCTTCTGAACAAAAATATAGCACAGCTAAGATATCAACATGGACTAGGGACTCCAGACTTGAGGCAAACCCTCCCCAACCTGAAAAACTTCATGGAGCGGACTAGTGGTCAGGTGCGACAGACATCACACCTCCAGTGCAACCGCCGTTCCAAAGATACAAAGCTCCATATTTGGGGGTGCAGATGTAGGCTTTTCTGGGGGATCCCTTCACCAGACAAAGGACACCGGAAACGGGCTAGCTCAGGGAATGAGAGACGCGAGTACAAAACCCCTCCCTCCAGTTAGAACTCAGTATTTGCCCAGCCTGTGACCACCATCCCCTCCATGGGAGAATCTGAAAGATAATGTCTCTGTCTTCCTCCTTAGACACCTCCAAAGAAAACAAGAAAAAAGGGGTAGATCTGGGAGACAGATTACATGGAGGCCAAGTGAGTGTGAACACTAGCCAGGAACAGGGACAAGCCCTCTCGGGGTCTCCAGCCAGTCAGCGGCACCCTCCTGCCCAGCGAGCAGGCCGGCTCCTCCAGCACCCTGCTTCTGGAGACGGGGGTGGGAGGGGATTTCCACCCTGGGTCTGAAGCCGAGCTCTGCTGTGCAATGGAGCAAGGGGAAGAGTTCATCGGTATGAAAGCCCCAGCCTTCACCTCAGGCAACCAGCTGAAAGCATTTAACTGCATCCCCGTGGACAGTGCCGGGGCAGTGGAGGGTGATGAACAAGTTCTGGGAGAATTTGAAGAGTTCTCCCCAAGGATCTATGCACTGAATGAAAACATATCCAGCTTCCACTGGCCATGCAGGAGTTCTGATAAGTGAAGCGAGAGGACAGACAGTAGGACCAGGGTAGAGTCACTGCTTGAAATGAGGATAAAGCTGCACTGGTCACCCTTTGTAATAATTATGACACAAAATGAATATTAATGAAGGGTATTCCTCAGAAATATAGACTTTGTGAATCGAGGAGGAACTCAGGATCACTGTGTATCAGGGCCAAAGTTAGATTTTGCTTGCAAGATTTGCTTTTCAGGCCTGACAATTGTTTAAAGGCAAAAGTCACTCTATAGCTCGAGTCACTTTATAGGCATTTGTCTGCTTTTATATTTACACTTCTATGTTATCCTCAGAGGGAAGATGATAATATATAAATAATATAGTGAACTCGCTTTTAGTTTCTCATGAGCATTTGCCCTCACCACAGTTTATGAAACTTTGGGGAAATCGAATATTCAGTAAAGGTCTCCAGGATCTTTGGCCATCCATTAAGTTGATGAATAAGAAGAACAATGTTCTACTTATACACAGGCCCACCCGCCCCCGCCCCTGCCCCCAGGCTCCACAGTCAACCTAGCTGTCGTCGCATCTGCACAGTAGATGCTTGTGCATCCTGAGCGACTGAGAACACCACATTCACTTGTTCTTTAATGCCCTCACCATGAACTTCCAGCTCTTCCAGTCAGCCATACCCTTGATGCAGCCCTCAGATTAGATGAAAAACCTCACCTCTGGTGGATCCCAGGGGACCCCCAAGGACCACAAGGTTACTATAGTCAGATGGCATCCAGTTCCACCTGGGAGTCAAAGTTTTATGTGTGCAGATGCTGTTGTCAAAAGCTGGGTGTGTTTTCTGGTAATGCACTCATCATATAAAAATCCCTATATGCAAATCCCGTGTTAATTTATCACATTTCAGTTGGAAAGGAAGGCATTGTATATGATGAAATATATGTGGAGAGTCAGGCTGTCCAATGTGCAAACCGCAAGGCAGTTGAGGTAGTTGGATTAAGAGACTAGATGAGGCATAGAATACTACTGGTATGTGTGCAATGGAAGAAATATTAAGTTATGTTTTTGAGGTCCATTTTCATTCCTGGAGCTCAGATTTCATTTGCTATTGCTATGTACTTTATATACCCAAGGACATTGCCTCAGGGTTGCAAGCTCTTTAAGGAAATTTTGTGCTTATATCCATGTATTGTATAGAAGAACACAAATTGAGTTTTCCTCAAAAAAAAAAAAAAAGCAGTCCAAGATTTTAGAGATAGCATAATAACCAAAGAGAAAATCACATACACTCAAATGTATGAGACTATAAATTACATAGCTTGAGGGAAAAGAAAGTCCTTCACAAATACAAACAGATCCATAATGATACCAGCAGTTAATGGAAAAATGGAAGTAAGAGAGAAAAAAGGCTACAGGGACCACGGTTATCATTCTTTGGCAAATGGACTGCTCAATTCGAAACCAAAGTGCTCTACTTCTGGGAAGACACAGTTTAGTTTCAACAAGTCCCTTTGGATCAGCAAGAAATAACAGTGTTGGAGATTGGTTCAAGATGGTAGAGAAGGATGTGCGCTCATTTCCTCTTGTGAGAGCAATGGAATCACAACTAACTGCTGAACAATCATCGACAGGAAGACACTGAAACTCACCAAAAAAGATACCCCACATCCAAAGACAAAGGAGAAGTCACAATGACACATTAGGAGGGGTGCAATCACAATAAAATCAAATCCCATAACTGCTGGATGGGTGACTCACAAACTGGAGAACACTTATACCACAGAAGTCCACCAACTGGAGTGAAGGTTCTGGGCCCCACGTTAGGCCTCCCAACCTGGGGGTCCGGCAACGGGAAGAGGAATTCCTAGAGAATCAGACGTTGAAGGCTAGCGGGATTTGATAGAAGGACTTTGACAGGACTGGGGGAAACAGAGACTCCACTCGTGGAGGGCACACACAAAGTAGTGTGCACATCGGGACCCAGGGGAAGGAGCAGTGACCACATAGGAGACTGAACCAGACCTACCTGCTAGTGTTGGAGGGTCTCCTGCAGCAGTGTGTGGTGGCTGTGGCTCACTATGAGGACAAGGACACTGGCAGCAGAAGTTCTGAGAAGTACTCCTTGGCATGAGCCCTACGAGAGTCCACCATTAGCCCCACCAAAGAGCCTGGTAGGCTCCAGTGTTGGGTCACCTCAAGCCAAACAACCAACAGGGAGGGAACCCAGCCCAACCTATCAGCAGACAAGCAGATTAAAGTTTTACTGAGCTCTGCCCACCAGAGCAACAGCCAGCTCTACCCACCACGTGTCCCTCCCATCAGGAAACCTACACAAGCCTCTTAGATAGCCTCATCCACCAGAGGGCAGACAGCAGAAGCAAGAACTAGAATCCTGCAGCCTGCAGAACAAAAACCACATTTCACAGAAAGATAGACAAGATGAAAAGGCACAGGGCTATGTACCAGATGAAGGAACAAGATAAAACCCCAGAAAAAGAACTAAATGAAGTGGAGATAGGCAAAATTCCAGAAAAAGAATTCAGAATAATGATAGTGAAGGTGAGCCAGGTTCTCGGAAAAAGAATGGAGATAAAGATCGAGAAGATGCAAAAAATGTTTAACAAAGACCTAGAAGAATTAAAGAACAAACAAACTGATGAACAATACAATAACTGAAATGAAAAATACACCAGAAGGAATCAATAGCAGAATAACTGAGGTAGAAGAACGGATAAGTGACCTGGAAGACAGAATGGTAGAATTCACTGCCGTGGAACACAATAAAGAAAAAAGAATGAAAAGAAATGAAGACAGCCTAAGAGACTTCTGGGACAACAGTAAACACAACAATATTCGCATTATAGGGGTCCCAGAAGGAGAACAGAGAGAGAAAGGACATGAGAAAATATTTGAAGAGATTATAGTGGAAAATTTCCCTAACATGGGAAAGGAAATAGCCACCCAAGTCCAGGAAGTGCAGAGTCCCAGGCAGGATAAACCCAAGGAGGAACACACTGAGACACATAGTAATCAAAGTGACAAAAATTAAAGACAAAGAAAAAATATTGAGAGCAACAAGGGAAAAAGGACAAACAACATACAAGGCAATTCCCATAAGGTTAACAGATGTTTTCTCAGCAGAAACTCTACAAGCCAGAAGGGAGTGGCATGACATATTTAAAGTGATGAAAGGGAAGAACCTACAACCAAGATTACTCTACCCCGCAAGGATCTCATTCAGATTCGATGGAGAAATCAAAAGCTTCACAGACAAGCAAAAGCTAAGAGAATTCAGCACCACCAAACCAGCTCTACAACAAATGCTAAAGGAACTTCTCTAAGTGGGAAACACAAGAGAAGAAAAGGACCTACAAAAACAAATGCATAACAGTTAAGAAAATGGTAATAGAAACATACATATCGATAATCACCTTAAACGTGAATAGATTAAATGCTCCAACCAAAAGACAAAAGCTCACTGAATGGATACAAAAACAAGACCCATATATATACGCTGTCAACAAGAGACCCACTTCACACCTAGGGCCTCACACAGACTGAAGGTGAGGGGATGGAAAAAGATATTCCATGCAAATGGAAATCAAAAGAAAGCTGGAGTAGCAATACTCATATCAGATAAAATAGACTTTAAAATAAAGAATGTTACAAGAGACAAGGAAGGACACTACATAATGATCAAGGGATCAATGCAAGAAGAAGATATAACAATAACAAATATATATGCACTCAACATAGGAGCACCTCAATATATAAGGCAACTGCTAACAGCTATGAAAGAGGAAATCGACAGTAACATAATAATACTGGGGGACTTTAACACCTCATTTACAATTAGGGACAGGTCATCCAAACAGAAAATTATATAGAAACACAAGCTTTAAATGACACAATACACCAGATAGATTTAATTGATATTTATAGGACAGTCCATCCAAAAACAGCAGATTACACTTTCTTCTCAAGTGCATACGGAACATTCTCCAGGATAGATCACATCTTAGGTCACAAATCAAACCTCAGTAAATTTAAGAAAATTGAAATCATCTCAAGCATCTTTTCTGACAACAATGCTATGAGATTAGAAATCAATTACAGAGAAAAAAAAGTAAAAACAAAAATACAACACATGGAGGCTAAACAACATATTACTAAATAAGCAAGAGATCACTAAAATCAAAGAGGAAATAAAAAAATACCTAGAGACAAGTGACAACGAAAACACAACGATCCAAAACCTATGGGATGCAGCAAAAACAATTCTAAGAGGGAAGTTTATAGCAATACAAGCCTACCTCAAGAAACAAGAAAAATCTCAAATAAAGAATTTAACCTTACACCTACAGGAAGTAGAGAAAGAAGAACAAACAAAATCCAAAATTACTAGAAGGAAGGGAATCATAAAGATCAGAGCAGAAATAAATGAAATAGAAACAAAGAAAACAATAGCAAAGATCAATAAAACTAAAAGTTGGTTCTTTGAGAAGATAAACAAAATTGATAAACCATTAGCCAGACTCATCAAGAAAAAGAGGGAGGCGCAGTGGTTCCCTAGTGGTGCAGTGGTTGAGAGTTCGCCTGCTGATGCAGGGGACACGGGTTCGTGCCCCAGTCCGGGAAGATCCCACATGCCGCAGAGCGGCTGGGCCCGTGAGCCACGGCCGCTGAGCCTGCGCGTCTGGAGCCTGTGCTCCACAACGGGAGAGGCCACAACAGTGAGAGGCCCGCGTACCGCAAAAACAAAAAAAAAAAAGAGGGAGAGAGCACAAATTAATAAAATTAGAAATGAAAAAGGAGAAGTTACAACAGACATGGCAGAAATACAAATTATCCTAAAAGACTACTACAAGCAACTCTATGCCAATAAAATGGACAACCTGGAAGAAATGGACAAATTCTTAAAAAGGTATAACCTACCAAGACTGAACCAGGAAGAAATAGAAAATATGAACACCCCAATCACAAGTAAGGAAATTGAAACTGTGATTAAAAATCTTCTGACAAACAAAAGTCCAGGACCAGATGGCTTCACAGGTGAATTCTTTCAAACATTTAGAGAAGAGCTAACACCCATCCTTCTCAAACTCTTCCAAAAATCGCAGAGGAAGTAACACTCCCAAACTCATTCTATGATGCCACCATCATCCTGATCCCAAAACCAGACAAGGATACTAAAAAATAAAGAAAATTACAGACCAATATCAGTGATGAATGTAGATGCAAATATCCTCAACAAAATACTAGCAAACAGAATCCAACAACATATTAAAAGGATCATACATCATGATCAAGTGGGATTTATCCCAGGGATGCAAGGATTCTACAATATACGCAAATCAATCAATGTGATACATCATATTAATAAATTGAAAAATAAAAACCATATGATCATCTCAACAGATGCAGAAAAACCTTTTGACAAAACTTAACACCTATTTATGCTAAACACTCTCCAGAAAGTGGACATAGTGAGAACCTACCTCAACACAATAAAGACCATATATGACAAACCCACAGCAAACATCATTCTCAATGGTGAAAAACTGAATGCATTTACTCTAAGATCAGGAACAGGACAAGGATGTCCACTCTCACCAATATAATTCAACATAGTTTTGGAAGTCGTAGCCACAGCAATCAGAGAAGGAAAAGAAATAAAAGGAATTCAAATTGGAAAAGAAGAAGTAAAACTGTCACTATTTGCAGATGAAATGATACTATACACAGAGAATCCTAAAGATGCCACCAGAAAACTACTAGATCTAATCAATGAATTTGGTAACGTTGCGGGATACAAAATTAACGCACAGAAATCTCTTGCATTCCTATACACTAATGATGAAAACTCTGAAAGAGAAATTAAGGAAATACTCCCATTTACCATTGCAACAAAAAGAATAAAATACCTAGGAATAAACCTACCTAGGGAGACAAAAGACCTGTATGCAGAAAACTATAAACACTGATGAAAGAAATTAAAGATGATACCAACAGATGGAGAGATATACCATGTTCTTGGATTGGAAGAATCAATATTGTGAAAGTGACTATACCACCCAAAGCAATCTACAGATTCAGTGCAATCCCTATCAAATTACCAATGGCATTTTTTACAGAACTAGAACAAAAAATCTTAAAATTTGTATGGAGATACAAAAGACCCCGAATAGCCAAAGCAGTCTTGAGGGAAAAAAAATGGACCTGGAGGAATCAGACTCCCTGACTTCAGACTATACTACAAAGCTACAGTAATCAAGACAATATGGTACTGGCACAAAGACAGAAATATAGATACAGAACAGGACAGAAAGCCCAAAGATAAATCCACACATCTATGGTCAACTAATCTATGAAAAAGGAGGCAAGGATATACAATGAAGAAAAGACAGTCTCGTTAACAAGTGGTGCTGGGAAAACTGGACAGCTACATGTAAAATAATGAAATTAGAATACTCCCTAACACCATACACAAAAATAAACTCAAAATGGATTTGAGACCTAAATGTAAGAGTGGACACTATAAAACTCTTAGAGGAAAACATAGGAAGAACACTCGTTGACATAAATCACAGCAAGATCTTTTTTGATCCACCTCATAGAGTAATGGAAATAAAAACAAAAATAAACAAATGGTACCTAATGAAACTTAAAAGCTTTTGTAAAGCTAAGGAAACCATAAACAAGATGAAAAGACAACCCTCAGAATGGGAGAAAATATTTGCAAATGAATCAACGGACAAAGGATTAATCTCTAAAATATATAAACAGCTCATGCAGCTCAATGTTAAAAACACAAACAACCCAATCAAAAAATGGGCAGAAGACCTAAATAGACACTTCTCCAAAGAAGATATACAGATGGCCATGAAGCACATGAAAAGCTGCTCAACATCACTAATTATTAGAGAAATGCAAATCAAAACTACAATGAGGTATCACCTCACACCAGTTAGAATGGGCATCATCAGAAAATGTACAAACAACAAATGCTGGAGAAGGTGTGCAGAAAAGGGAATGCTCTTGCACTGTTGGTGGGAAGGTAAGTTGATACAGCCACTATGGAGAACACTATGGAGGTTCCTTAAAAAACTAAAAATAGAATTACCATATGACCCAGCAATCCCACTACTGGGCATATACTCAGAGAAAACCATAATTCAAAAAGACACATGCACCCCAATGTTCAGCGCAGCACTATTTACAATAGCCAGGACACAGAAGCAAGCTAAATGCCCATGGACAGATGAATGGATAAATAAGATGTGGTACATATATACAATGGAATATTACTCAGCCATAAAAAGGAATGAAATTGGGTCATTTGTAGAAACGTGGATGGATCTAGAGACTGTCATACAGAGTGAAGCAAGGCAGAAAGAGAAAAAGAAACACCGTATGCTAACACATATATATGGAATCTAGGAAGAAAAAAAAAAAAGGTCATGAAGAACCTAGGGGTAAGACGGGAATAAAGACACAGACCTACTAGAGAATGGACTTGAGGATATGGGGAGGGGGAAGTGTAAGCTGTGACAAAGTGAGAGAGGGGCATGGACATATATACACTACCAAACGTAAAATAGATAGCTAGTGGGAAGCAGCCGCATAGCACAGGGAGATCAGCTTGGTGGTTTGTGACCACCTAGAGGGGTGGGATAGGAAGGGTGGGAGGGAGGAAGACGCAAGAGGGAAGAGATACGGGAACATATGTATATGTATAACTGATTCACTTTTTTATAAAGCAGAAACTAACACACCATTGTAAAGCAATTATACTCCAATGAAGATGTTAAAAAAAAAAATCAGATGTTCAAATTTGGAAGAAGCCTCCAGTGGTTTGATTTCCTAAGTGAAGTCATCCACCTGCAGCATGCCACGCAGACCCCCATAGCAGGTGTCCAGTGTGCCCATGGACCCAGGAACCCCTTCCAGGTAGCTAAAGTAGTAACAGTCTCGGGGGATAAAAGGGTAGTCCTCCTGCATGGCACCTTGGTCGTTATCGGTGATTAACAGGAAAATGCCTGGGCAGCAAGCTCTTCTTGACTCTCATGTGAAGCACGTGTCTTTGGCCACTGAAGCGAAACTTGTAGGAGAGCTGGCCTTGTGTTGTGGCTCCACGCACTCTGTGGGACACCTTCCTGGGGATCACAATTTCAGAGGAAGTGAAGCGCCAACCTGGGGGGTCATGGGAGCAGCAGGTCGGAAACAGGAGTAGTCAGAGCAGAGGCAGCCAGAGATCATCTGCCAGGTGGGCCTGGGCCCAGGCAGGCCCCATGAGTGAAGAAGCCTGTGACCAAAGAAATCCACTCCAGCGGGAGGCAGGCAAGACTATCCCTGCAACAGCAACTCCTAAAAAGCAGTCTAGTCCTGAGGAGAGCAGAGAGAGGCTGGAGGCTGGGCATCCCCAGAGAGGTGGAGGAGGGAGAGGGAAGCTCTTACATAACAATGGTGTATTCATAAGGGGGAGGGGCTGTGCTAAGTGATCCTGGGGATCCTGGCACAGGGCTCTTAGAGAGGAGGAAACATGGGAGAAATTAGGAAAAACGGAGTGTATAGCTTGGGCTGAGTGGTCCCGTGGCCTCTTGGAGAAGTCACAGGGGAAGAATCAGTGGGTGTCGTGCAATTTTAAGACAGTGATTGACATATTTTTCCTGAAACCAAAATGAGACAAGGCTTCAATTTGTAATTAAGAAATTACAAAATGGAGAGGAGAATGGAAGCTTCTTTGTGTAAGAATTTTGAGGAAAGAACCAGATTCTCTCATACTTTATAAAAATGGAATGTGTTGGGGGTGATTAACGGAATGAAAGAATAAATAGTGTCACGAGTAGAAAAGGTAGGGTGGATAATAATAGTTTCTAATAAAGTTAAACTTATACTTGCTCTACATCTCAGTGATTCCAGCCATAGGACGTTCCCCACAGTGGTATGTGGATATTTATAGCAGCATTATTCACAAGTTTATTCCACAGACTGGAAAAAAACAACCAGTACTGAATAGATGAATGGCAAACTGGCATATTCATTTAGTACGATAATCCTAAGTAAATCTGAACAAGTTTCCAACATGTGTAAGAACATGGATGTATCTATCTCATAGATATTATGATGATAGAAAGAAATCAGACCAAAGAAACTTCATACAGGACTTCATTTGTATGAAGTTCTGGAATAGTCCAAAAAATAATATAGGGGAACAGAAATAAAATCACTGTTTTTGTGATGTGAGGGAAGGGAGGGATGGAGGGAAGTTTCTGGAGTGATGGGAAACTTCTGAATCTTGATTGGGGTGTGCTCAAGATGAACGTTTTAAATCCTAACCCCCAAGGTGGTGGTATTAGCAGGTGGGGTCTTTGGAAGGTGATTAGTGCTTTTATAGAAGAGGACTCAGAGAGATCCTTCACCCCTTCTGCCCTGTGTGGTTACAGTGAGAAGGAGTCATCTATGAGCCAGGAAGTGGTTCTCACCAGACACTAAATCTGCTGGTGCCTTGATTTTGGACTTACTAGCCTTCAGAACTGTGAGAAATTAAGTATTCTTGTTTATAAGACACCGAGTCTAAGGTATTTTATTATAGCAGTCCAAACAGACTAAGACAGGATGGTGCTTACAAGTCAAAACTCATCAAGCCACATCCTTAAATCTGTGCATTTTATTGTATGCTGACTATACCTCAAAAGAATTGATTTATAAAAAAATTCTGACTTTAGCTTCTTTTTAGCTCTTTCCAGAAGAGTGCATCACTATCATGATCATCACTGTTTCATACTTCCTTTTCCTTGTCTTTTCAAAAATCATTTCTACATAGAACTGCTTGTAAATTGAATCAACTCAAAATAAGGAAGTTACCATGAACAGCTTATCTCACTTGACTAATCCTCTTGTGGATCATATTAACACACACATTAATATTTAGAAAAGAAGAATGTACCACTGTGTAAATGTGTTGTATGCAATACTGGAGGATTTTTTTAAAAATCAGTGCACCCAGGAATATTCAAAAAGATACAAGTATGATTTAACTCAGCCTGAATTCACCACGAGAAAAAACGTAATTTCTTTTCTTATTTTTAAACTGAAGTATAGTTGATTTACAATATTATATTGTTTTCAGGTGTACAACACAGTGATTCAATATATTTATAGATTATACTCATTTACGTTTACTACACTTTAAATATATGATGCCAGATGCCACTCTCTTCTGGCCTCTAGCATTTCCACAGAAACTTCAGCTGTTGGCCTTCTGAATTAGTGTTTTCCTTTTCTTCTTATATATACCCAGGTGTGGAATTGCTGGATCATATGGTAGTTTTACTTTTAGCTTTTGATAAATCTCCATACTATTTTCCATAGTGGCTGCACCAATTTACATTCCTACCAACAGTGCATGAGGGTTCCCTTTTCTCCACATCTTCGCTGACACTCATTGTTCCTTGTCTTTTGGATAATAACCATTCTGAAAGTTGTGAGGTCGTATCTCATTGTATATTTGATTTGCATTTCTCTAATGATTAGTGATGTTGAGCATCTTTTCATGTGCCTGTTGGCCATCTATATGTCTTCTTTGGAAACTCTTCAGGTCCTCTGCCCATGTTTTAATCAGCTTATTGGGTTTTTTTCCTTTTTTTTTTTCATGTTTAGTTGTATATTGCGGATATTAACCCCTCATCAGATATATCATTTGCAAATATCTGTTCCCATTCATTAGGCGGCCTTTTCACTTTGTCAATAGTTTCTGCCACTGTGCAAAACCTTTTTAGTTTGATTAGGTTCCATTTGTTTATGTTTTCTTTTGTTTCCTTTGCCAAAGGAGACATATCCAAAAATATATTGCTAAGAAGAATGTCAAAGAATGCACTCTCTCTGTTTCCTTCTAGATGTTTTATGATTTCAGGTCTTACATTTGAGTCTTTAATCCATTATGAGTTTATTTATACATAAGGGGTGAGAAAGTTGTCCTGTTTGATTCTTTTCTATGTTCCTGTCCAGTTTTCCCGACACAATTTACCAAAAAGGTTATCTGTTCCCCATTGTATTTTCTTGCCTCCTTTGTTGTAGGTTAATTTCTGTATAAATGTGGGTTTTTCACTACTGTAGTTTTGTAGTATAGTTTGAATTCAGGAAGTGTGATACTTCCAGCTTTGTTCTCTCTCAAGATTGCTTTGGATATTTAGGGTCTTTTGTATTTCCATGGAAATTTCAGAATTATTTGTTATAGTTCTGTGAAAAATGCTATTGGTATTTTCATAAGGATTGCACTGAATCTGTAGACTGCCCTGGGTAGTAAGTTCATTTTAACAATATTAATTTTTCCAATCCATGAGCATGGTATATCTTTCCATTTGTTTGTATTGTCTTCAATTTTTTTCATTAATTTCTTATAGTTTTCCGAGTAGTCATTTTACCTCCTTAGATTTTATCCTAGGTATTTCATTCTTTGCATGTGATTGTAAATGGGATTGTTTTCTTATTTTCTCTGATAGTTTGTTGTTAGTGTATTGAAATGCAACAAATTTTTGTATATTAATTTTGTATTATACAACTTTACTGTATTCATTGATGAGTTCTAGTAGTTTTCCAGTGGTGTCTTTAGGATTTTCTATGTATGGTATCATGTCATCTGCAAACAATGACAGCTTTACTTCTTCAATTTGGATTCCTTTTGTTTCTATTTCTTGTCTCATTGCCGTGGCTAGGACTTCCAATACTATGTTGAATAAAAGTGGTGATAGTGGTCATCCTTGTCTTGTTCCTGATCTTCCAGCCTCTTTCACTTTAAGTCTGGGTGTGATTGGCTGATGGATGAGCTGAGCCCTGGTGCTCTTCTCAGTGCATGGGCCCTTTAAGAAATGTCTCCCAGATTACTACAGTCTTGTGGGTCCTCTTAGTTTTCAAAGATGTTGGGGGTCATCTCTCTGGTGCAGGTCCTAAAAGTTGAGGTTACTGATGTGGAAATAAAACCCTTTGCTCCTCAGGGAGAAGCTTCAGGTTTTGAGTTTTCTCTGGGTTGTGTGCCACTGTGCTGGGGATGGGGTTTATGGCAAGATTGTATCCCAGCCTCCCGCCCAGTTTGAGGTGGTTTTCCTCTTGTTTGCCTGATGTGGTCATCACTTAGCCAGTCTTTAGGTTTTTTTAAGAGAAAATTGTTCTGTAGGTAGCTGTAGACTCAGTGTGTGAGAAGAAGTGAGATCAGGGTTTTCCTATGTTGTCATCTTGAACCAGAACCCTCTGTTGTTGTTTTGCTTCCTTCCTTGTTCTTGGCTATTTTCTAGATAGTTCTGATTACCTTTGGCTATCTCAGTCATTTCTGTAGGTTTGGGAGTAAAGGCAGAAATTAGAGGGACAGAGATCCCACTATAGTAGTAGTGGCAGTGTAACCAGTGTTTTTTATCTTCTGTATTTTGATGCTTTGACATCTGGGGCCTTCCTGACCCTGAATGGACTACTCCTCCCAGTGTTAGTCAATTTCTAGAGATAGTAAACAACTCTCCCATGAGCGCAGTTTTCAAATACAAACCAGACAATCCAGAGCCCACATTCCAAATACCTCCTTTCTCAGCTCTCACACTTAGGGCCATTATCCACATGCCCTAATCACCCCCAAGGCCAGGTACCAGATAGCTAGGGACAGCCCCTATGCCACAGAGACCATTGACATTATTCAAACTAGCCAATCCTAAGCCTGCTTACCTGGCCTTGTCTGTTCCTTCTCATGGAAACCACAATCAAGTCTCTTGCCCACAGTTCCTCCCTCTCCCTCTGCTTTGTGACCAGCATCAGTGCTTCCCTGTGTGGCCCCCATGGCACAGTGTGTCCTCTTTTCTTGGAAACTGTGAGTAACAAACTATCTTTTCAATGTCAGTTTTCTCCTGATCTTTTGGCCTTACTATACCTCAAGTATTCTATTAATGCACAATATTTAAAACAGGTAGGAGAAAACTACCAATCCTTTCTTATTCCCTATCTTTTTTCTGCATCTGAAGAGACACTATTGTGTGTGTGTGTGTGTGTGTGTGTGTGTGTGACTAGTACCAAATAATTTTTCCAGTAAGTTATTTTTCTACACAGATTACTTTCCTCCAAACTCAAAAGGCAAGGACAATGTGGTGGAGTATAAGGAGCCAGAAAATATTCTGGTTCTGGTTTCAAACCTTGACTGTTTAGGTTTTAACATTAATAATGATATTAACTAGAGACAGTTAACTTCACAACTCCAAAGTTCTATCTTTCCATCTTTATCATAGGGTAATAATTTCAATCTAATAACATTATTTAAGCATGGAATGAAATAACTTCCATAAAGTGCCTGGTGAGTTCTTAATATTGTTATAACTTTTATGTAAATCCTTGAATTTTGGATGGTATCCTGGCTATGATGGGTGCTTCATGAAGTCTGACAATGGTCACTCTTCAATTCATTTCCAAAATTACAGCAGGGGAAATTTTCATTGAACTTTCCCTGGCTTCTCTTTCTTGTAGGATAAGAGATTCTTAAAAAGAGCCTTTCCTAGGAAATGTGTCAATGCTCCTCAATTTGGGACTCCAAGGGATCAACATTTGGGAGCTTTCTTCTCTCGTTTTCACTCTTAGAAGTCTATCTCAACCTGCGATAGTCTTTGGCAGCAGTCCTCAAACTATAGTGTAGCAGGACCTCAGTTTTTGTAAATAAAGTTTTACTGGAAAACAGCCACACCCTTTTGCATATATATATTGTCTATGGTTGCTTTCATACCAAAACTGCAAAGACCCAAGGCCTGCAAGCCTAAAATATTTACTATCTTGTCCTTTGAGAAAAAATTTGCTGAACCCTGGTCTTTGCTGTTTGAAGTTGGGTTTCTTCCTCTGTGGATTAAAAATGACCACAAATTCTTTGCACTGCTTCCAGCAAGAGGTGGCGTTTAGGTCCCATCCGATAATGACTCTAGGCTTGGCCATGGCCTGGTCTGGCCAATAAAACATCAGCAAGTGTGACAAGTACAAAGGCTTGACTAGCGCTTTCCACATTGGGACTTGCCTTCTTAGAACAATTCCCTGAGAACCCCCCCTTCCACTGCTATGAAGAGCCCAATCTAGTCTATTGGAAAATGAGAGGCCATGTGGAGAAAAAGCAAGGCACCCTGGGCTATAGCTAGCACTAAGTACCAGACAGGAGAGAGAGGCCATCTTGGACTACTTACCGTTCTTCTGTCATCAGATGAATGCTGTTCCATGTGACTCTAGGTGGTAGCAGAAGAAACAGTCAATTCATAGAATCTCTTTGAAAAGAATTTTTAAAAATTTAAGCCATTAAGTTTTGCAGTGGTTTGTTATGTAATTGATAACTTACATACCTTCTTTGCCCATCAAGGGAGAAAATGGCCATTCTGTACACATTACAGTTAGACACTAGCACTTTGACTCCAGGTCTGGTGTTTGCTTAAGTCATATGATGCAGCAATAATGACTTTTCATATCAGAGTCAGCTATATACAAGGTAACTTGGGCAAAAGTCAATATTCAGTTCTGACAAGTCCTTTCACATCCTGTGGCACAAACCCCTTTCTGTATTCTATGTATCTTGTAAGGTTTTGGGGGATGGAGGGAAGACAAGTCAGATAGCAAATGTTGGTAATTGTTTTCAAACTTTGTATAAAACGAATGGTACTACTACTGCTATTGTGGTAGAACATTTAACCTAATGCAGTCAATTCCCTATTATCCATAATGGAAGGCTATGCTAGCATGGTTGAACCAAATTCAGTATAATAAACTTTAATTTCCCGGAATGATGGAAGAGAAATGAGACTCCTCACTGGCTTGAAGGAAATTCCCACGTCTGGCGCTAATTAGCAATGTATCTTGAGCAAGTTATTAACTTCTTTAGGCCTTGAGTTACCCTATCTATAAAAATAGAATTATTGGGCTTCCCTGGTGGCGCAGTGGTTGAGAGTCCGCCTGCCAATGCAGGGGACACGGGTTCGTGCCCCGGTCCGGGAAGATCCCACATGCCGCGGAGCGGCTGGGCCCGTGAGCCGTGGCC